>NC_092162.1:7286050-7318550 GCF_045791955.1 Oncorhynchus clarkii lewisi | reverse complement strand
GATATAAGATGAATACCTATTCAGAGGTATAAGACGAATAACTATTCAGTGATATAAGATGAATACCTATTCAGAGGTATAAGACAAATACCTATTCAGTGATTTAAGATGAATACCTATTCAGAGAAATATCAACAAGTACAAGTACACCCATACAGCTACATATTTTCTCTTCACAGCAAATTCTCCATTGTTAAATTAACACTGAGATTGTGGACCCGTATAGACACTGGAACAGTGTTAAATTAACACTGAGATTGTGGACCCGTATAGACACTGGAGCAGTGTTAAATTAACACTGAGATTGTGGACCCGTATAGACACTGGAACAGTCTTAAATTAACATTGAGATTGTGGACCCGTATAGACACTGGAGCAGTGTTAAATTAACACTGAGATTGTGGACCCGTATAGACACTGGAACAGTGTTAAATTAACACTGAGATTGTGGACCCGTATAGACACTGGAACAGTGTTAAATTAACACACTACTTGGAGTCAAGCCTTCTTTTAGAGTGCCGTGCATTTCAAGTGAATTGTAGAGTTACCACCCATGACTTTGTTAGAGACATGGTTTTTGTTTAATCTATTTTCAGTCCTGTGGACATCACAAAGTGAGATCCTGAGTGAATATGTTATCATTAATATGTCATCATTTAACAGAATACAATATGTATTTCATAAGGCCTTATTTTGAGGGCTTAGGCCCTCAACATAATTATCTCTGCAAGTGTTAAATTAACACTCATTGGTGGTCTAAGGCACTGCATCGCAGTGCTAGCTGTGCCACCAGAGACTCTGGGTTTGAGCCCAGGCTCTGTCGCAGCCGGCCGCGACCGGGAGGTCCACGGGGCGACACACAATTGGCCTAGCATCGTCTGGGTTAGGAAGGGTTTGGCCGGTAGGGATATCCTTGTCTCAGCGCACACTAGTGACTCCTGTGGAGGGCCAGGCACAGAGCACGCTGACCAGGTCGCTAGGTGTACGTTGTTTCCTCTGACACATTGGTGCGGCTGGCTTCTGGGTTGGATGCGCGCTGTGTTAATTAGCAGTGCGGCTTGGTTGGGTTGTGTTTCGGAGGACGCATGGCTCTCGACCTTCGTCTCTCCAGATCCCGTACAGGAGTTGTAGCAATGAGACAAGACAGTAACTACTAACAATTGGATACCACAAAATTGGGGAGAAAAATACATTTTTTAAATGAACACTCATTGGTGTAAAATAACCCCAGTGTTGGTGTTAATAACCAGAGTTGACACAAAACTACTCCCATCCCAGCATGCTCTATTAAGAATTGTCTGTTTAAATATCTATGTTTTCGCATTGATTAATTCATCGTATGCTTCTCATATATAAATGACATAGAATTTCTAAACTAATCCAACATGTTACTTGAATTTATTGCAGCGGCTACTGAAATGCTTGTTCCACTTTATGTGCTGTAGGTAATCTCATATTTCAGTCTTCCCAACCCTGGCAGTTGTTCTGATGTCCCCACTCTGGCTGGATTTCAATAGGAATTACACATCACTTGGCAAGTCAGCAGAAAGTGACAGGTTGCCTGAATAACACGACATTGGCTTGTTCGTAGTACCCAAACATAGGTTAAATAAACCATTATTTAATAAACTGTTTTTATTCACTTTCATGCTGGGTCTTTTTTTAATGTGATCCGAAGGTTATTTTCAGAAAGGTGTGGCTTATATATAGTTCGTTTTAGCCACCCGTGAGAGTAAATGTCAAGCCTGTTGATCGTGTTAGGTTTGTACACTGCATTGCAATATTTTCTTGAAATTTTATTTCACATGACATATTCTCATACAAAAATAATATGGACATCACACAGTAATACAGTAGCAAAAAAAGTATTTAGTCAGCCACCAATTGTGCAATTTCTCCCACTTAAAAAGATGAGAGAGGCCTGTAATTTTCATCATAGGTACACTTCAACTATGACAGACAAAATGAGGAAAAAAATCCAGAAAATCACATTGTAGGATTTTTAATGAATTTATTTGCAAATGATGGTGGAAAATAAGTATTTGGTCACCTACAAACAAGCAAGATTTCTGGCTCTCACAGACCTGTAACTTCTTCTTTAAGAGGCTCCTCTGTCCTCCACTCATTACCTGTATTAATGGCACCTGTTTGAACTTGTTATCAGTATAAAAGACACCTGTCCACAACCTCAAACAGTCACACTCCAAACTCCACTATGGCCAAGACCAAAGAGCTGTCAAAGGACACCAGAAACAAACTTGTAGACCTGCACCAGGCTGGGAAGACTGAATCTGCAATGGGTAAGCAGCTTGGTTTGAAGAGATCAACTGTGGGAGCAATTATTAGGAAGTGGAAGACATACAAGACCACTGATAATCTCCCTCGATCTGGGGCTCCACGCAAGATCTCACCCCGTGGGGTCAAAATGATCACAAGAACGGTGAGCAAAAATCCCAGAACCACACGGGGGGACCTAGTGAATGACCTGCAGAGAGCTGGGACCAAAGTAACAAAGCCTACCATCAGTAACGCACTATGCCGCCAGGGACTCAAATCCTGCAGTGCCAGACGTGTCCCCCTGCTTAAGCCAGTACATGTCCAGGCCCGTCTGAAGTTTGCTAGAGAGCATTTGGATGATCCAGAAGAAGATTGGGAGAATGTCATATGGTCAGATGAAACCAAAATGTAACTTTTTGGTAAAAACTTAACTTGTTGTGTTTGGAGGACAAAGATTGCTGATACCAAAGAATGCTGATACCGAAGAACACCATATCTACTGTGAAGCATGGGGGTGGAAACATCATGCTTTGGGGCTGCAAAGGGACCAGGACGACTGATCCGTGTAAAGGAAAGAATGAATGGGGCCATGTATCGTGAGATTTTGAGTGAAAACCTCCTTCCATCAGCAAGGGTATTGAAGATGAAACGTGGCTGGGTCTTTCAGCATGACAATGATCCCAAACACACCGCCCGGGCAACGAAGGAGTGGCTTCGTAAAAAGCATTTCAAGGTCCTGGAGTGGCCTAGCCAGTCTCCAGATCTCAACCCCATAGAACATCTTTGGAGGGAGTTGAAAGTCCGTGTTGCCCAGCAATAGCCCCAAAACATCACTGCTCTAGAGGAGATCTGCATGGAGGAATGGGCTAAAATACCAGCAACAGTGTGTGAAAACCTTGTGAAGATTTACAGAAAACGTTTGACCTCTGTCATTGCCAACAAAGGGTATATAACAAACTATTGAGATAAACTTTTGTTATTGACCAAATACTTATTTTCCACCATAATTTGCAAATAAATTAATTAAAAATCCTATAATGTGAATTTCTGGATATTTTTTTTCCTCATTTTGTCTGTCATAGTTGAAGTGTACCTATGATGAAAATTACAGGCCTCTCTCATCTTTTTAAGTGGGAGAACTTACACAATTGGTGGCTGACGATATACTTTTTTGCCCCACTGTATGTGCTTAAGGAACTCATGCACTTCTGTAAGTGTCAATACATTTACAAAAGTATCAGTCTTCAACTGTAACATGTGATAACAATTCAACAAACTGATTAACTGGAATGACATTTACTCTCACGGGCCAAAAAGACTAAGCCAAGCCTCTAGTCTTCTGACCATCTGGGACATAGCTCAATAACCCAGCATCAACAAACCAAACCAAACTCTTTTAGAAAAACAACCCAACTAAGTGACCCAATGCATGCAACCCAGCAGTTGGGTCATCCAAGCAACCCAGTATTTTTTAGTTTAAGCCCTCAAAATAAGGACTATGAAATACATATTGTATAAATAATACATTTTAATGAGAACATATTCACTTAGGATCTCACATGTTGAATTACTTAGTGTTGAAAAAGGATGAATGCAACAAGCGTGTCTCTGTCTACAATTCACTTGAACGTCAAGGCACTCTGGGTAATATGGAAATAAAGCATGTGTTAATTAAATACTGTTCAGTGTCTATACGTGTCCACACGTGCAGTGTTAATTTATCACTGGGGAATATGCTGTTTAACAATGGTCCCTGGCTGACTATCATCTTGACCTCTGGTCAAGGTGGAATGCGGTGATATATTGTGATTCAATTCTGCTCCTCCGGACAGGCAGAGACAGAGCAGTACTAAGCCCCAGTGCTCAACTTCAGCCAGTCCAATGGAGACTTCTAGAACACACTGTTCAAACGGAACTCACCAAGGACAGCCTGAGCTCCGGAACATTAGCACCTCACCTCTCTGCCTCCCTGACAGACAGGTGCATTACTGTGGAAATACATAACTCTACCTCTGAAGGGAGCTATTCCACTTCTGCCTGTAAATTAGGAGCCTGGAGAAAATTTCATTTTTTATTTATTTAACCAGTCAGTTAAAAACAAATTATTCTTTACATTGACGGCCTACACCAGTAAAACCCGGACGACGCTGGGCCAAATGTGCTCCGACCTATGGGACTCCCAATCACAGCCGGTTGTGATACAGCCTGGATTCAAACCAGGGTGTCTGTAGTGACACGTAAAGCACTGAGATGCAACGCCTTAGACCACTGAGTCACTCGGGAGCCCCAGAACAGGACCCTGTGGAATAGAACCCTGTAGAGTAGGACCCTGTGGAATAGGACCCTGTAGAATAGGACCCTGTGGAACAGAACCCTGTTGAATAGGACCCTGCAGAGTAGGATGCTACAAAGTAGGACCCTGTAGAATCAGGCCCTGTGGAATAGGACCCTGTAGAGTAACACCCTGTAGAATAGGACCATGTAGAGTAGGACCCTGTAGAGTAGGATGCTACAAAGTAGGACCCTGTAGAATCAGGCCCTGTGGAATAGGACCCTGTAGAATAGGACCCTGTAGAGTAACACCCTGTAGAGTAGGACCATGTATAGTAGGACCCTGTAGAGTACCACCCTGTAGAGTAGGACCATGTAGAGTATGACCCTGTGGAATAGGACCCTGTAGATTACACTGTAAAAAATTATTCAGTGGCTTATTAAATATTATCCCAAAACATCTATGATTTTCACATAAAAATGCAGGTTAGTGATTTTACTTCAATTGCTTACTTAATTGTAGGTGTTTAGAAGCATGATATTAAAAAAATATAAATGCAATTCAATATTCTCCAAAATCTAAACGATTACTTGTGAATATAACCAACAACCTAAAAAAATATATGAAAAATGTTTATGCTGCATTTGTCTCACATCTGTCTCATATATGAACATCCTTTTTGATCCTTCAAAGTACCCTCAAGTCACGTTTGTCCAGACAACATCCCACTGACCAGTCAGAAAGGCGAGGAGAGGTCTTCTCTTTTAGATGTGAAGTGTGCAGCTCTCGCAGTTTCTCTACCGAAACTAACTATTTGGAACATCTTGGAGTCCATCTTCAGCGACATGTTCTCTGCGTCTTTGACAAGTGTGGTTTTGGAACTAATGTTTATGGAACCTTTGCATCTCATAGGATCTGAAAGGAGCCGAAACTAATTATTTGGAACATCTTGGAGTCCATCTTCAGCGACATGAAACTCTCAGAACTAATGTTTATGGAACCTTTGCATCTCATAGGATCTGAAAACCCCAATCCTCATAGTCTGGATGACTTTAAAAAAATATATATATATATTGGAAAAAATATGCTGACCTGTCAAAAACCCAAGATAAAGATGTAGTCTTTGAAGAGAAGGATACTTTAGAAGAATCAGAAAATTTGAAAAATGTAATTGTGCAGAAGATAGGCAACCTTTTGCTGATATTGGAGAGTATTTACAATGTCTAAAAAAGTGTATCAATGAGGTGGTAGAAGAGCTGCAGTTCATATCACACTCAGTGTCAGGTCCAGTCAAAAGAGACTTTGTTAATTCCTGTTTAAGAAAACATGGCTGTGTTATTGATGGTTACATAATCTCAGATTTGGTTAAATACGTCTGTGAGACAAAACCCATGAACTCAGTTTCGGAGGCGGATGGACACCTTGCCGCACTGTACAAGAGAAAGCAATTTTTTAAGAAAAATGTTTCTGTAGTTGAGCATGTAGTTTAAACTGTATACTTGATGCAAAGCAAGCAAGATGCTTCTAGTACGTTCCTGTTCTGCAGTCACTGTTACAAGTCTTTAGCAATAACGATATTCAGGAGAAAGCTCTAAAAGGTTCTCGTACGTGTGTGTCTCTGCACAAGCCATTTTATGATAGCACACATTTCAAAGAAAATCAGGAGGTGATCAAACCCTTTCTTTGTGGAGGACTTTGAAGTGTGCCAACCCTTCGGAAAATCCCGCAAAAAGCCCAACATCACTGCAGTCTATTGAGTGTTGGTGAATATGCCCTCACAGTTTAGATAAACACATCTATTTAATTAGCCATTCTCTGCAAGGCTGTTGATGTGAAGAAATTTGGATATGGGAAGGTGCTAGAGACACTTTTAAAAGACCTTGCATAATTCGAGGAGGAAGGACTTGTTATTCCTGTGCTGGGAAAGATCCTTATTAAGGACAATGTTTTTAGCATAGCAGCAGATCATCTTGGAGCCACTCCATTGGTGGATTTGTGGAAAGTTTTAGTGCATTACATTCTGTATGTACAGGTTCTGTTTTGGGGGGAGCTTTAACAGCTCCAGGTAAAAGAAGTAAGAAGTGGAGAGATGTTGGACAGATGTTGGACAGATGTTGGACAGATGTTGGACAGATGTTGGACAGATGTTGGACAGATGTTGGACAGATGTTGGACAGATGCAACAGCTTTCGTAACATTTGACATTTTTCTCTTTCATCTAAGAATCAACTCATGCTTGTACACTATCTGTATGACAGAGATCTTGTCAACCCTGCCCTCTCTGTCACAAAGTGTTAAAGGACGACATACAGGAAGTAGCATGACGACAATTTCCAGATGAGACGTGTTCAGTTGGAAAAACACAATTTCCTGCAATGGTACCAATTACGCTGTCAGAATGATCTTGATCAATGGGGTCCACTGGAGGACTTTGTAGAAATAGTACTAATGATCATTGTTCATGGCAAACTTGCTTTTATTGTCCAGTGTCATTATGTGTGGAACACTGAGCACCTTAGGGGTTTTCAACTGGAATCCAGAGGGAAGGGCATTGGCAGACATCTACCCATTAGCATCATAAGCTGTTGGGCCAAAGCATATGGTCACCCAGAAGCGTCACATATGCCTACTGTATTAGGTAACATTATTTTAATATTAACTGACGTGATTTGAATATGTTCATTTTATAAGCCATGTATTTGAAGTTGATGAGTTGCAGGGCATCCTGGAAGCGTAGTACAGGGTATGCACTTAAGAAACATTCACAGTACAGTCAATAATTACATTTGGCGACATTTATCTAGGACCCTGAAGAGCACCACCCTGTGGAGCAGGACCCTGTGGAATTGGACCCTGTAGAATAGGACCCTGCAGAATAGGACCCTGTAGAATAGGACTCTGTAGAATAGGACCCTGTAGAGTAACACCCTGTAGAATAGGACCCTGTAGAATAGGACCCTGCAGAATAGGACCCTGTAGAGTAACACCCTGTAGAATAGGACCCTGTAGAATAGGACCCTGTAGAGCACATATGTCAGAGTCAAGGCCCGCGGGCCACATCCGGCCCGCAAGAAGGTTTTTTACGGCCCCTGGGATGATCTTGATTTATTATTAGAACCGGCCCGCAGCAAGCCGGCAGCCCGCAGATCTTTTACACGCACCAATACTACATTTCCCACAATGCAAAGGTGACGCACCGAGCAGTAGGCTGCTTCATTTCAATATTTATTGGCACAGCAGTCGTCAGCATCACAGTAAAATTAACTTTCAGATACCCATCAAAAATGGCAAAACGGAAGGTGGATACTGAGAACCGGGGGTTTCAAACAAGGTGGGAGTCGGAGTATATGTTCACGAAGGTAGCTGGAAAACCTGTGTGTCTTCTGTGTGGAGAAAGTGTGGCGGTACTGAAAGAGTATAATCTGAGACGACATTATGAAACGAAACACGCGGACAAAAACAAGAATATGGACATGGAACAAAGGCTACAAAAGGCAGAGGAATTAAAACGAGGCCTCAAATCTCGACAGGCTCTGTTCAAAAAAGCCAAATCACAAGGCCAGGCTGCTGTCAAGGCCAGTTTTATTTTGGCAGAAGAGATCGCTAAATCAGCCCGGCCATTTACGGAGGGGGATTTCATCAAAAACTGCATGATTAAAGTTTGTGACGAAGTTTGCCCAGAAAAAAGGCAACTCTTTTTAAATGTGAGTCTGAGCAGAAACACCATTGCCGAGAGAGTAGACCAGTTGTCCATCAATCTAAAAGAGCAGCTTGTGAAAAAGGGAAAAGATTTTATTGCATATTCCTTGGCTGTGGATGAGAGCACCGACATTTCTGACATTGCCCAGTTGTCAATTTTCATCCGCGGAGTGGACTCCAACCTAAGCGTGACAGAGGAGTTTTTGGCTTTACGTCCTATGCATGGCACAACTACGGGGCATGATTTGTATGAAGAGGTGTCAAGATGTGTAAATGAGATGGAGCTGCCTTGGGAAAAACTCGTGGGTTTGACAACCGACGGAGCACCTGCGATGTGTGGACACAGGAGCGGACTGGTGGCGAAGATACGGGAAAAGATGCAAGAGGAAAACGCGACAGGTGAGCTGACAGCTTATCATTGTATCATACACCAGGAAGCGTTGTGCGGTAAAGCCTTGAAAATGGAGCATGTAATGAGCATCATCACGCGCACAGTTAACTTTATCAGAGCCAAAGGTTTGAATCACCGCCAGTTCAAGGCATTTCTGACGGAGTTAGAAACGGAGCATGGTGATTTGCCTTATCACACAGAGGTGCGATGGCTAAGCCAGGGAAAGGTGCTTCAAAGATGTTTCGAGCTTCGTGAGGAGATTTGTCTGTTCTTGGACAGCAAAGGGAAAGACACAACACAACTCCGAGACGAAATGTTTCTGTGTGAAATGGCTTTTCTGTGTGACATTACGAGTCATCTGAATGCAATAAACTTGCAGCTGCAGGGTCGGGATCGTGTCATCTCTGATATGTACAGTACAGTGAAGGCATTTAAAACCAAACTGACTCTGTGGGAGACGCAGATGCGGAAAGAAAATTTGAGCCACTTTCCCAGCTGCCAGACCATGAAAGAGAAGCTCTCTACCAGTGCGTTCCCGAGCACACAGTTGGCTGATAAAATAGGTATGCTTGCCGCTGACTTTCGACGCCGATTTGCTGACTTTGAAGCACAAAAAAGCAGGTTGGAACTGCTCGGTAACCCATTTGCTGTTGACGTGGAAAGCTCACCACCAAACCTCCAAATGGAGTTGATTGACCTCCAATGCAATGATGCATTGAGGGCAAAATATGCGGCAGTGGGTGCTGCGGAGTTCGCCCGTTTCCTCCCCGGCACAATGCCCCAGCTGCGCATCCAGGCTGCTCAAACGTTGTCTATGTTTGGCAGCACATACCTGTGTGAACAACTGTTTTCTTTGATGAACCTGAACAAAACATCACACAGAAGTCGACTTACTGCTGAACACCTCCACTCAATTCTGAGGATTTCTTCAGCTCAGAGCCTTACCCCGAACATTAATGAACTTGTGGAAAAGATGGGACACCACCAAGTATCACCCTCAACCTCAAACAAGTGAACATTACTGTGCAATCACATATTTAGAGTTTTTACTCAGTTCAAGTTTAAAAGTTAAAATTTAATATTTGTTTTCACTGCATGTTACTTCTCCTTAAACAAAGTGTTGTTTTTGATTAATAGATTTTTGCACTTTATTTTTTTGTATTTCAATCCAATTATATTTTAAAAATATTTCAGTTGAGTGGATGATAGAAAATTGCTATTATTGTTTTTTCTTTGAAGTAAATTTAGCCCACTTTTGCTAAAATAGAAAATATAGTCTACTGATGGTGCCTTGAATACCGGTTTCTTTCATTTAATGTTCATGTTATGGGGATATTTATATAAAGGAAATTTGTCTTTTGTGTCTGTTGAAAATTAAAGATTACTGACAGAGCCATAAGAAAATATTGCTTTATTTATCTGATCATATTGTAATATATTTGTTAGGTTTTCAGTAGGTTCAATTAGGTTCACTAGACTATATGCGTCATTTAAAAAATTTTCAATGAACATTCGAACAGTCCGGCCCTCGTCTTGTAGCTGATTTTTTTATTTGGCCCTCCGTCCATTTGACTTTGACACCCCTGCTGTAGAGTAACACCCTGTAAAATAGGACCCTGTGGAATAGGAACCTGTAGAATAGGACCCTGTAGAATATGGTCACCCCCCACAGTAGCCATCGGGACAGAGGAATTGATTCTATAGTCAGGGCATGCCAGGGTGTGTTTAACAAGGGCCTCTGAAAATGGGTGATGTACTCTCTAACAGGGAGATGAACTAGGTCCTGACAGGATGTTGCTGTAGGAGAGCTGCCTCGTCCCCCTGCCCTGTCCTGTCCTGATCAGATGTGAGCAGAGGGTTATGCAGAGACAGACGACTGTACCGCGTGTTTACTGTAAAAGACATTGGCACTTTGTCGACATTTTCTCATAATGTTTCTTTAAATATGATAATGGGTCAAAACCTTTGGATATGTTTTAGCTGACTAAAAGGAGTTCCATTGCTTGGTGCTTGATAGTCTACCTGTGTAGATTAATGAATCCACATATACATATTTATACACAAAGACAAAACAGAGCATGTACACTGAGAATACAAAACATTAAGAACACCTGCTCCTTCAATGACATAGACTGACCAGGTGAAAGGTGTTCCTAATGTTTGTACGCTCAGTGTACATCACGTAAATGACCACAGATCATAACAGAGCTTCGTCCTCGATGCATCCTCTTCTTCAATGATCAGTAACACAGCTTCTAATCAAACCAGACATAACACATGGTTGCTTTTTTAGATTTAATAACATCAGTATCAGTACCACTATTTATACAAAAGTATGTGGACACCCCTTCAAATTAGTAGATTCGGCTATTTCAGCCACACCCGTTGCTGACAGGTGTATAAAAATTGAGCACACAGCCATGAAATCTCCATAGACAAATAGTGGCAGTAGAATGGCCTTACTGAAGACCTCAGTGACTTTCAACGTGGCGCTGTCATAGGATGCCACCTTTCCAAAAAGTCAGTTAGTCACATTTCTGCCCTGCTAGTGAAATGGAAAGTCTAGGAGTAACAACGGCTCAGCCGTGAAGTGGTAGTCCACACAAGTTCACAGAATGAGACAGCCGAGTGCTGAAGCACGTAGCGCGTAAAAATCATCGCTCATCGGTTGCAACACTCACTACCGAGTTCCAAACTGCCTCCGGAAGCAACGTCAGCACAATAACTGTTCGTTGGGAGCTTTATGAAATGGGTTTCCATGGCCGAGCAGCCGCACACAAGCCTAACCAGGCGCGATGCCAAGCGTCAGCTGGAGTGGTGTAAAGATCTCCGCCATTGGACACTCTGGAATTATGACTCCCACTTCACCATCTGGCAGTCCAACGGACAAATCTGGGTTTGCTGGATGCTAGGGGAACGCTACCTGCCCCAATGCATAGTGTCAACTGTAAAGTTTGGTGGAGGAGGAATAATGGTCTGGGGCTGTTTTTCATGGTTCGGGTCCCTTAGTTCCAGTGAAAGAACATCTTAACGCCACATCATACAATGACATTCTATTCTATTCTGTGTTTCCAACTTTGTGGCAACAGTTTGGGGAAGGCCCCTTCCTGTTTCAGTATGACAATGCCCCTGTGCACAAAGAGAGGTCCATACAGAAATGTTTTTTCTGAGATCAGCGTGGAAGAACTTGAATGGCCTGCACAGAGTCCTGACCTCAACCCCATCGAACACCTTTGGGATGTATTGGATGAATCAGTGTCTGACCTAAATTAATGCTCTTGCGGCTGAATGGAAGCAAGTCCCTGCAGCAATGTTCCAACATCTAATGGAAAGCCTCAGAATAGTGGAGGCTGTTATAGCAGCAAAGGGGGCACCAACTCCATATTAATGCCCATGATTTTGGAATGAGAAGTTCGAAGGGCATATCCACATACTTTGGCCATGTAGTGTATGAATCATCATCATTTATCAATACATGGTTTTTGCATCATTAAAGATTAGATTGTCTCTTAATGAACAACAGAGTTTCACCCATATATACTGAACAAAAATATAAAGTGTTGGTCTCATGTTTCATAAACTGAAATACAAGATCTCAGAGATGTTCCATATGCACAAATTTGCTTACATCCCTGTTAGTGAGCATTTATTCCATGCTAATTGGCTACAGAGTGTGCTCAGCGGTCTACGGCAGTGCATCTCAGTTTATAGAGACGTCACTACAGACCTTGATTCGATTCCAGGCTGTATCACATCCGGCCGTGATTGGGAGTCCCATAGGGCCGTCATTGTAAATGAGAATTTGTTCTTAACTGACTTGCCTAGTTATAAAAAAGATAATCCATCCAGCATGATCATTACACAGGTGCACCTTGTGCTGGGGACAATAAAAGGCCACTCTAAAATGTGCCGTTTTGTCATGCCACAGACGTCTGAAGTTTTGCAATTGGCATGCTGACTACAGGAATGTATACCAGTACGTCCAACCGTCGTCACAACCGCACACCACGTTTATTGCACTGTGTGAATGAGCGGTTTGCTGATGTCAGCGTTGTGAACAGTGCCCCATGGTGGCGGTGGGGTTATGGTACTGGCAGGCATAAGCTACAGACAACGAACACAAATTCATTTTATCAATGACAATTTAAATGCACAAAAGATACCGTGACGAGATCCTGAGGTCCATTGTCGTGCCATTCATCCGCCACCATCACCTCATGTTTCAGCATGATAATGCACGTCCCCATGTCGCAATGATCTGTACACACTTCCTGGAAACTGAAAATGTCCCAGTTGTTCCATGGCCTCCATATTCACCAGACACCCATTGAGCCTGTTTGGGATGCTCTGGATTGACGTAAAATTGTTGCATGTTGCGTTTATACTTTTGTTCAGTATAGATGTAGGAACTTAATTTGAGCCAGTTTGCTACAGCAGGAAAATAAACCTACAGCAAGAGAACATTTGAATTATTATGTGGTTTTTAGTTAATGTAATTTTTTTGTAAGGTTTGATACATTTTTCATTAGGGCAAATCAAGTCTAAAATGTTTAAGTGGAAATTTGAAACTTTAGAAGCGTTTTTAAAAGTTAGCATTTCCTGCAACAAGAGGATGATCCAATTAAGGTACGGCATCTGTAAAGCACATTTTTCCTCTGGACTGTTTAATCATTGATAGACTGTTATATTAATTAGCTCCTTATTGAAGAATACTTCTAGTTTTCTGTCCTATATTGGTTCATTATATTTCATGAATATAAAAAGGATCCTTACGGTGTTGTTTTAAAGTCCGATAATTAGGCCCCACATAGGGAGATATGCATTAGTTCAATAATATGAACCATTAACCACATCCTCATAGGGTTGAGGGTATAATACGATTGGGTAAAATGAGCTGACTAGACAGTTCAATGCCATTTTTTTGATTGCATGAAGGACATGTTGGAGGACAAAAAGAAAGCAGGACAGGAGAGAGGGAGGGTAGAAGAGAGGGAGGGAGGGGAAGAGGGAGGGTAGAAGAGAGGTTGGGGGGGCAAAAGAGAGGGAGGGAGGGGAAGAGGGAGGGCAAATGAGAGGGAGAGCAGAAGAGAGGGTGGGAGGGTAGAAGAGATGGAGGGCAGAAGAGAGGGAGGGCAGAAGAGAGGGATGGAGGGCAGAAGAGAGGGAGGGAGGGCAGAAGAGAGGGAGGGAGGGTAGAAGAGAGGGAGGGAGGGCAGAAGAGAGGGAGGGAGGGTAGAAGAGAGGGAGGGAGGGCAGATGAGAGGGAGAGCAGAAGAGAGGGTGGGAGGGTAGAAGGGTGGAAGGGTAGAAGAGAGGCAGGGCAGAAGAGAGGAAGGGAGGGTAGAAGAGAGGGAGGGCAGAAGAGAGGAAGGGAGGGTAGAAGGGTGGGAGGGTAGAAGAGAGGGAGGGCAGAAGAGAGGAAGGGAGGGTAGAAGATAGGGAGGGCAGAAGAGAGGGAGGGAGGGCAGAAGAGAGGGATGGAGGGCAGAAGAGAGGGAGTGAGGGGAAGAGGGAGGGTAGAAGAGAGGGAGGGTAGAAGAGAGGAAGGGCAGAAGAGAGGGAGAAGGAGGACAGAAGAGAGGGAGGGTAGAAGAGATGGAGGGCAGAAGAGAGGGAGGGAGGGCAGAAGAGAGGGAGTGAGGGGAAGAGGGAGGGCAGATGAGAGGGAGGGTAGAAGAGATGGAGGGCAGAAGAGAGGGAGGGAGGGCAGAAGAGAGGGAGTGAGGGGAAGAGGGAGGGTAGAAGAGAGGGAGAAGGAGGGCAGAAGAGAGGGAGGGAGGGGAAGAGGGGGGGGCAGAAGAGAGGGAGGCCAGAAGAGAGGAAGGGAGGGTAGAAGAGAGGGAGGGTAGAAGAGAGAGAGGAGGGCAGAAGAGAGGGAGGGAGGGAGGGCAGAAGAGAGGGAGGGAGGGCAGAAGCGAGGGAGAGCAGAAGAGAGGGTGGGAGGGTAGAAGGGTGGAAGGGTAGAAGAGAGGCAGGGCAGAAGAGAGGAAGGGAGGGTAGAAGAGAGGGAGGGCAGAAGAGAGGAAGGGAGGGTAGAAGGGTGGGAGGGTAGAAGAGAGGGAGGGCAGAAGAGAGGAAGGGAGGGTAGAAGAGAGGGAGGGCAGAAGAGAGGGAGGGAGGGCAGAAGAGAGGGAGGGAGGGCAGAAGAGAGGGAGTGAGGGGAAGAGGGAGGGTAGAAGAGAGGGAGGGTAGAAGAGAGGAAGGGCAGAAGAGAGGGAGAAGGAGGACAGAAGAGAGGGAGGGTAGAAGAGATGGAGGGAGGGCAGAAGAGAGGGAGTGAGGGGAAGAGGGAGGGCAGATGAGAGGGAGGGTAGAAGAGATGGAGGGCAGAAGAGAGGGAGGGAGGGCAGAAGAGAGGGAGTGAGGGGAAGAGGGAGGGTAGAAGAGAGGGAGAAGGAGGGCAGAAGAGAGGGAGGGAGGGGAAGAGGGGGGGGCAGAAGAGAGGGAGGCCAGAAGAGAGGAAGGGAGGGTAGAAGAGAGGGAGGGTAGAAGAGAGAGAGGAGGGCAGAAGAGAGGGAGGGAGGGAGGGATGGCAGAAGAGAGGGAGAAGGAGGGCAGAAGAGAGTGAGGGTAGAAGAGAGGGAGGGAGGGCAGAAGAGAGGGAGGGCAGAAGAAAGGGAGGGAGGGCAGATGAGAGGGAGAGCAGAAGAGAGGGAGGGCAGAAGAGAGGGAGAAGGAGGGCAGAAGAGAGGGAGGGGAGAGAAGAGGGAGGGCAGATGAGAAGGAGAGCAGAAGAGAGGGAGGGAGGGTAGAAGAGAGGGAGGGAGGGCAGAAGAGAGGGAGGGAGGGCAGAAGAGAGAGAGGGAAGGCAGAAGAGAGGGAGAGAGAGGGAGAGAGGGAGGGAGGGAGGGCAGGAGAGAGGGGAGGAGAGAGGGAGGGCAGGAGAGAGGAAGGGAAGAGAGAGAGGGAGGGAGACAAGAACACTAATTTGGGTCTGCAAGGTGTTTTAGCCCATGAAGGGAAACGAAACAAAAGCACAGTCAGAAAAATAACCTCTCTCATCAAGAGGCCGGGACACGTGTGTGCTCAACGTTATTCAGTGTTAACTTTTTTCCTATTTTTCTGTATGCCTGAAGTGACGTGGAGGGGGGTGATCCTGAAGGACCCGTGTAATCACTATAAGAGCCCGGCTCCACTGGAGATAGATTTGGAGGGTCGGGCGACGCCTCAGAATGACAATGAGATGTAAACAGGACGACTGCTGGCTGTGTGTGACAGAGAGAGATGGATGAAAAGGACAGCGGGAGAGAGAGAGAGAGATAGGGAGAGATCAAACCTCCTCATCACACCTGCTCACAACTGTTCCGTCTTCTATCAAGACACTCCACCATATAACTGTTACAGGTGGTCTCTGCCTGTCTGCTTTTGATTCTCTCTCCCCTCCCCTCTCCTCCTCTCTCTCTTTTACCTTCTCCCAACCTTCTGCAGCCCTGGCGGCCCTCCATCTCTCTGTCCCTCCCTCTACCTCCCTTTCCATCTCCCCTTCTCTCTCTCTCTCTCTCTCTCTCTCTCTACAAATCTCTCTCAAATCTCTCTCTCTCTCTCTCTCTCTCTCTCTCTCTCTCTACAAATCTCTCTCTCTCTCTCTCTCTCTCTCTCTGTGTCTCTCTAGAAATCTCTCTCTCTCTCTCTCTCTCTCTCTGTCTCTCTCTCTCTCTCTGTCTCTCTCTCTCTGTGTCTCTCTAGAAATTGCTCTCTCTCTCTCTCTCTCTCTCTCTCTCTCTCTCTCTCTCTCTCTCTCTCTCTCTCTCTCTCTCTCTCTCTCTCTCTCTCTCTGTGTCTCTCTCTCTCTCTCTCTCTCTCTCTCTCTCTCTCTCTCTCTCTCTCTGTCTCTCTACAAATCTCTCTCTCTCTCTCCCAGCATGTAGAGAGGTAATCTATTTCTGCTGTTTCAGGGAAAAAGGAGGCCCTTTATGGTTGTTGCCATGGAGTCATCACTTACAGGTCGTCACGGGACCACAAGTGGCCTTAACACACAGAATCAGCACTAAACCACAATCGTGACCTGATTCTACAGACTACATCTAGTTGTCTTCACCATACTTGGTCAGGCTGAAACAGAGCAGTGGAGGATATACAGTAATTCAGGATATACAGTAATTCAGGATATACAGTAAGAAGTGTTTTTCGGGGTGCTAAATTGACAAAAAAAAAGAAAGCAAACTTTAATTTAACTCACTAGAAAATATCTTAATCTATTTACAAGTTCCAAGCATCAAGAGGTCAGGAGACAGATAATGTATAATCTGCTGCTGACAATTCAAATATAATATTCTGTTTGGGTGTAGATAGCCTATGAATAGTGCCACAGCATCGCTGACCCAGATTTATGTTCTCCTGTAGTTCCTGAGAGATGCAGCCTGGTGGTAAAATGTCCGCCCGGGTGGAGATGCTCCGAAGCAGACAGCAGAAAGCATCAACCACCAATACATTATACACCGAGTGGACAAAACATAAGGAACGCCTTCCTAAATACTAATTGAGTTTATGAAAACTTCTGACCCACTGGCAATGTGATGAAAGCTGAAATAAATAATTGTCTCTACTATTATTCTGACATTTCATATTCTTAAAATAAAGTGGTGATCCTAACTGACCTAAGACATATAATGTTTACTAGGATTAAATGTCAGGAATTGTGAAATACTGAGTTTAAATGTAATGTAATTGGCTAAGGTGTATGTAAACTTCCAACATCAACTGTAGGTCCTATTACTGCAACATTCAAATGTACAAAACATGTATCTGAAATACAGCCATACACTTACACCCATTGTTTTATTTAGCGTAATAACACAAGGTAGATACTAGGCCACGGCATACAAGTGTTTAGTGTAAACTCAGCAAAAAAAGAAACGTCCCTTTTTGTCACGCCCTGACCTTAGAGAGTCTGTTTATTTCTCTATTTGGTTAGGCCAGGGTGTGATTTGGGTGGGCATTCAAGTTTTATATTTCTTTGTTGGCCTGGTGTGGTTCCCAATCAGAGGCAGCTGTCTATCGCTGTATCTGATTGGGAATCATACTTAGGCAGCCTGTTTTCCACCTGAGTTTGTGGGTACTTGATTTTGCACAGTTGCTGTATAGCCCTGCAGAACTTTACGTTCGTTGATCTTTTGTTGTTTTTTGGCGTTTTTACTGGAATTAAATGTCAGGAATTGTGAAAAACTGAGTATAAATGTAGTTGGCTTAGTGTATGTAAACTTCCGACTTCAACTGTATGTACAACTGTCACTCATTAAAAACATGTTTTTATTATTCTGCTCTTAACTTGATGATTTTAACTAGAAATTAGTGAGAGTTGTTTATATGAGTGATATGTGCACATCTATAAAATTATTTCCCCAGTTGCTGGATCCAGCGTAGAACCCCAAAAATGTATCTACACACTGGTTGACGCGCCCAAAGCCATAGCTGTGCTTATCAATTCAATTCAAATTTAAAGGGCTTTATTGGCATGTAAAATATATGTTTACATTGCCAAAGCAAGTGAAATAAGCAACAAAAATGAATGGTAAACGTTACACTCACAGAAGTTCCCCCCCAAAAATGAAGATATTTCAAATGTCACAAGTACAAAAATGGAAAATAAATAAACATAAATATGGGTTGTATTTACAATGGGGTTTGTTCATCACTGGTTCCCTTTTCTTGTGGAAACAGGTCACAAATCTTGCTGCTGTGATGGCACACTGTGGTATTTCTCCCAGTAGATATGGGAGTTTATAAACATTTGATTTGTTTTCTAATTCTTTGTGGGTCTGTGGAATCTGAAGGAAATATGTGTCTCTAACATGGTCATAAATTTGGCAGGAGGTTTAAGAAGTGCTGCTCAGTTTCTACCTCATTTTGTAGGCAGTGAGCACACAGTCTGTCTTCTCTTGAGAGCCAGGTCTGCCTACGGCGGCCTTTCTCAATAGCAAGGCTATGCTCACTGTATTCTGCCACTGTGTACTCTCTGTGTAGGGCCAAATAGCATTCTTGTTTGCTCAGTTTTTTTGTTAATTCTTTCCAATGTGTCAAGTAATTCTCTTTTTTGTTTTCTCATGATTTGATTGGGTTTAATTGTGTTGCTGTCCTGGGGCTCTGTTGGGTCCTTTTGTGTTTGTGAACACAGCCCCAGGACCAGCTTGCTTAGGGGACTTTTCTCCAGATCAATCTGTCTGTATGTGATGGCTTTGTTATGTAAGGTTTGGGAATCACTTTCTTTTAGGTGGTTGTAGAATTTATCGTCTCTTTTCTGGATTTTGATAATTAGCGTGTATAATTCTTGGTTGGTGAGACCTCACAACCATACAGGGCAATGGGTTCTATAACTGATTCAAGTATTTTTAGCAAGATACTAATAGGTATGTCGAATTTTATGTTCCTTTCCAATGATCCTGCCGGCCAAGGACGGGTCTGAGGAGATATTTGGCGTCGCAGCTAGCCTAGCTGGACATCAAGCTAGCAGGATTTTCTTGACTGCAGCCCTCGATGAGGTTAGCCATTGTGGCTGGGACTGCGGATTGTCCTGGGTTGTGGCTGTCTAGATCCTTGCTGTTTGTTTTTTTTCTATCTTCCCTGTAACCTGCCCTGTCTGGAACTGCGAGGAGTTACAGCTACCATGATAAAGACCAGATCCTGCGGGAGTACCGTTGAGGACAGTGCTGTCTCTCTCTCACAGATGAAGTATCTTTTAAATGAACAAAAATAGTTCTACAAGAAGTTGTTACAACAACAAGAAAATTAATCAAATGTTTTGTCTAAATATTAATGGATTCTACTAATAAAATAATGGATGACCTGACCAGAGAGGTCCAGGACCTGAGGAACAGTTTGCAGTTCTTTGCAGTTCTCCCAGGGTCAGCCCGATGAGTTGAAACAGGAGAATGGCAAGATGACAGCAATCTGTAAGTCATTGAGAGAGGACATCCGTTCTGTGTGTGAATCCATGAAAACAATGACAGAGAAATCAGATTATCTTGAGTAACAATCAAGGCGGAACAACATGGTTGTGGACGAAATTACAAAATCTCCACATGAGACCTGGATGGAGTCTTAGAACAAAGTGAAGGAAATGATCTCTGAGAAATTGAAGATTGAGGTGGCCCAGGTGATAGTCCCAGGCTGATAGTGGTCAAGTCCCTGAGGTTCAAGGGCAAGCTGGCTGTTCTGGAAAGAGCCAAGATCTTGAGAGGAACGTATATCTTCCTCAACGAGGACTATCCTGAAGCTGTGCTCCAGAAGAGGAAAAAACTGATCCATGAAAGCTGCCAGTGCGCGTGGGGACGTTGCTTGTCCACCATCCCTCGCCAAAGCCTGAAAGGGATGAGAGAGCCAAGCCAATAGGTTTGTAGCTTCAACCCCGCAGCATGCGCACACACACCAACTGATTAATGGACTGCTGAATGTATATTTTTTTCTCTCGCTTTGTTTTCTCTTTTCCTTATTATTTCTATCTCTGATGCTTCCCATGAAAGGGCTGAAAATAGCCCATACTAATATACATGTATGTAGCCTTAGAAATAAGGTTCATGAAATCAATAACTTGCTAACATCAGATAACATTCATATATTAGCCATTTCTGAGACTCATTTAGATCATTCATTTGATGATACAGACGCAGCAATACAAGGATACAACATCTATAGAAGAGACAGATATGCTTATGGGGGAGGTGTTGCTTTATATATTCAGAGCCATATCCCTGTAATGCTTAGAGAAGATCTTATGCCAAGTGTTATTGAAGTGTTGTGGTTGCAGGTTCTCTTGGCACATCTAAAGTCTTTATTTTGGGGTGTTACTATAGGCCACCAAGTGCTAACAGTCAGTATCTAAATAATATGTGTGAAATGCTTGATAGTGTATGTGATGTAAACAGAGAGGTCTACTTTCTTGGGGACCTGAATATTGACTGGTTTTCATCAAGCTGTCCGCTCAAGAGGAAGCTTCTTACTGTAACCAGTGTCTGTAATCTGATTCAGGTTATTAATCAACCTACCAGGGTGTTTACAAACACTACAGGAACAAGATCATCAATCACATTTTTACTAATACTGTATGAATCTAAAGCTGTATCCGTACCCATATAGTGGCTCTATCCAGGAAAGCCAAAATTCCAAAAGCTGGGCCTAAAATAGTGTATAAGAGATCATACAAAATATGTTGTTGTGACTCTTATGTGGATGAGGTTAAACATATTTGTTGGTCTAATGTGATTAATAAGGAGGATCCAGATGCTGCACATGATGAATTTAGGAAATTGCTTTTTCCAATTATTGATAAACATGCACATGTTAGAACTGTTAAGGCTCCATGGATTGATGAGGAATTGAACAACTGTATGGTTGAAAGAGATTGGGCAAAAATAGTGTCTGAAAAGTCTGGCTGCAGGTCTGACTGGCTGACTTACTGCAAATTAAGAAATGATTTAACTAAACTCAACACAAAGAAGAAGAAACTGTATTATGAAGCCAAGATCAATGATATAGAGAATGAAGGAAAAAACTTTACATTATATTATGGGCAGAAAGACAAATTCAACTCCATCTTTGATCGAATCAGATGACTTATTCATCACAGAACCATTTGATGTTGCCATTTATTTGAATTATTTTTTCATTGGCAAAGTGGGCAAACTTAGGCAGGAAATGCCAACAACGAACAGTGAGCAATTGTATTCATGCATTAAAAAAAGTTAGAATTTTGAAAAGTTCGTGTGGGAGAGGTGGAAAAATTATTGTTATCGATCAATAATGACAAACCTCCTGGTATTGACACCTTAGATGGAAAGTTACTGAGGATGGTAGCTGACTCTATAGCCACTCCTATCTGTCATATCTTTCATCTGAGCCTAGAGGAAAGTCTTTGTCCTCAGGCCTGGAGGGAAGCCAAAGTAATTCCGCTAATCAAGTGGTGAAGCGGACTTTACTGGTTCTAACAGCAGACCTATACGCTTACTGCCAGCTCTTAGCAAGCTGTTGGAAAAAAATGAGTTCGACCAAATAGAATGCTATTTCTCTGCAAACAAATTAGCAACAGACTTTCAGCATGCTTATAGAGAATGGCACTCAACATGTACTGCACTGACACAAATGACTGATGATTGATTGAAAGAAATTGATAATAAGAAGATTGTGGGAGTGGTACTGTTAGATTTCAGTGCAGCCTTTGGTATTATTGACCATAACCTGTTGTTGAGAAAACTTATGTTATGACTTTTCAACCTCTGCCATATCGTGGATTTATAGATATCTATCTAATAGAACTAAAATAGTTTTCTTTAATGGAAGCTTCTCTACTGTCAAATATGTAAAGTATGGTGTACCACAGGGTAGCTCTCTAGGCCATCTACTCATTTCTATTTTTACCAATGGCCTGCCACTGGCATTTAACATGTCCATGTATGCTGATGATTCAACCAATATACACATCAGCAACCACATCTAATGAAGTCACTGAAACCCTTAACAAAGGCTTGCAGCCTGTTTCGGGATGTTTGGCCATTAATAAACTGGTCCTGAACATCTCTAAAACTTATATTTGGTACAAAGCATTCCTTAAGTTCGAGACCTCAGCTGAATCTGGTAATGAATGGTGTGGGTCTTGAACAAGTTGAGGAGACTAAATTACTTGGCGTTACTTTATATTGTAAACTGTCATGGTCAAAACATATAGATTCAATGGTTGTAAATAAGGGGAGAGGTCTGTCAGGAAGAAAGATGCTCTGCTTTTTTTGACACCACACTCCAAAAAGCAAGTTATCCAGTCCCCAAATCCAGAACAAATTCAAGAAAACTTCCTTCCATCTCATATTGCTCAAATAAACAGCAAACCTGTATTATGTGTTTTGTGTTGGACCCCAGGAAGAGTAGCTGCTGCTTTTGAAACAGCTAATGGGGATCCTAATAAAATACCAACTAGAAGGCAAAATTCTTTTCATGTCTCTCAGATCGTTCCCAGCTTTGTGGAAGTTACCTGTGGCGCTGATGTTTAGGCCAAATTATGTATAGTTGTTTTGTGTGCTCTAGGGCAACGGTGTCAAGATGGAATTTGTATTTGTGGTCCTGGCAACTGGACCTTTTTTGGAACACCATTATTTTTTGTCTTACTGAGATTTACTGTCAGGGCCCAGATCTAGGTGCTGCTGTAGGCCCTCCTTGGTTATCATCTATATGCCCTCTCTCTGTGCATGGTATCTAGTATCTGTTATTGCCCCCTGGTCCAGTGTGTATCTGGGTCAGGTGAGTGAACCCAAGAGATACAGCGGACGGTTTGGGGCGTAGTCATTAGGACTCTCTGATCAGCTAATGAGCTCCTTTTGAATTCTTCCTCAACCTCTCGTCTCCTCTCCTATCTTCTCCTCTCCTCTCCTCTATTCTCCTCTCCTCTCCTCCCGTCTCCTCTCGTCTTCGCTCTCTCCTCTCCTCTCCTCTCCTCTCCTCTCCTCTCCTCTCCTCTCCTCTCCTCTCCTCTCTTCTCTTCTCCTCTCCTCTCCTCTCCTCTCCTCTCCTCTCCTCTCCTCTCCTCGCCTCCCCATCCTCTCCTCTCCTCTCCTACCGTCTCCTCTCGTCTTCCCTCTTACCTCTCCTCTCCTCCTGTCTCCTCCCGTCTCCTCTCCTCTCCTCTCCTCCTGTCTCCTCTCCTCTCCTTTCCTTTCCTCTCCTCTCCTCTCCTCTCCTCTCCTCTCCTCTCCTCTCCTCTCCTCTCCTCTCCTCTCCTCTCCTGTCTCCTCCCGTCTCCTCTCCTCTCCTCTCCCCTCCTCTCCTCTCCTCTCCTCTCCTCTCCTCTCTCCTCTCCTCTCCTCCTGTCTCCTCCCGTCTCCTCTCATCTTCCCTCTCCTCTCCTCTCCTCTCCTCTCCTCTCCTCTCCTCTCCTCTCCTCTCCTCTTCCCTCTCCTCTCCTCTCCTCTCCTCTCCCCTACTCTTATCTCCTCTTCTTTCTCCTCTCCTCTCCTCTCCTCTTCTCTCTCCTCTCCTCTCTCCTCTCCTCTCGCTCCTCTTCTCTCCCCTCCTCTTCTCTCCTCTTCTCTCTTCTCTCCTCTCGCTCTTCTTCTCTCCCCTCCTCTCTCCTCTTGCTCCTCTCATCTCCTCTTCTCTCTCCTCTCCTCTCTCCTTCTCTCTCCTCTTCTTTCTCCACTCCGCTTTTCTCTCCCCTTCTTTCTCCTACACTTCTTTCTCCGCTTTTCTCTCTCCTCTTCTCTCTCCTCTTCTTTCTCATCTCCTCTTCTCTCTCCTCTCCTCTCTCCTCTCCTATCTCCTCTCGATTCCTCTTCTTTTCTCACTCCTCTTCTCTCTCATCTCCTCTATCTCCTCTCGTCTCCTCTACCAGTATCATACATTATATTCAAGATACATGCAGCAGTACCAAAAATATGGCTGCATGTTCACCTCATAGCTCCAGAGAACCAGGGTTGTGTCTCTCCCTGTGAGCGATGATAAATCTCCCCTTGCTGCGTGGCCCATCATGCCGAGGAGCGGAAAATTAAAGGTCCTAGACAATCATCCTCGCTCCCCGCTCTGCTAGTGATGGAGAGCACCCAGCACAGCCAAAATTGCAAGTAAAGGCCATATAACACCATACACCCACACAAGGCTGCCACACCACAACACAAGCAATACCCCCGCCTGTCAGGCCTCAGCACAGGCAATACCCCCGCCTGTCAGGCCTCAGCACAGGCAATACCCCTGCCTGTCAGGCCTCAGCACAGGCAATACCCCTGCCTGTCAGGCCTCAGCACAGGCAATTGCGCTGCCTGTCAGGCCTCAGCACAGGCAATACCC
The DNA here is from genome assembly GCF_045791955.1 of Oncorhynchus clarkii lewisi. Classification (NCBI taxonomy): domain Eukaryota; kingdom Metazoa; phylum Chordata; class Actinopteri; order Salmoniformes; family Salmonidae; genus Oncorhynchus; species Oncorhynchus clarkii. Next base: position 7,294,149 of record NC_092162.1, on the reverse strand, counting down.
CTGTCTGTCAGGCCTCAGCACAGGCAATACCCTTGCCTGTCAGGCCTCACCACAGGCAATAGCTCTGCCTGTCAGGCCTCAGCACAGGCAATTGCGCTGCCTGTCAGGCCTCAGCACAGGCAATACCCCTGCCTGTCAGGCCTCAGCACAGGCAATACCCCTGCCTGTCAGGCCTCACCACAGGCAATTGCGCTGCCTGTCAGGCCTCAGCACAGGCAATAGCGCTGCCTGTCAGGCCTCACCACAGGCAATAGCGCTGCCTGTCAGGCCTCAGCTCAGGCTATAGCGCTGCCTGTCAGGCCTCACCACAGGCAATAGCTCTGCCTGTCAGGCCTCACCACAGGCAATAGCGCTGCCTGTCAGGCCTCACCACAGGCAATAGCGCTGCCTGTCAGGCCTCACCACAGGCAATAGCGCTGCCTGTCAGGCCTCACCACAGGCAATAGCGCTGCCTGTCAGGCCTCACCACAGGCAATAGCGCTGCCTGTCAGGCCTCACCACAGGCAATAGCGCTGCCTGTCAGGCCTCACCACAGTATACAGTAACAAACACCAAACACCCACAACAGGCAATAGTATTGGCAGCCAGGGAGCAAACGATAATGGATTGTACATTCCACAACACCAGCTAAACACACACATATATCTCTGTGATCTGTCAAGGAGAGTTTTGTCCAACCAGGTCTAGGAGAGTGTGAGAGGGGCTTGAGAGGTGACAAGAGTGTGATGTCTTCAATACCCAAAATAGGATGGTTACAGCCAGCATAGACACAAACACACACACACACCCCAACCCCCCCACCCCAACCAGGTCTAGGAGAGTGTGAGAGGGGCTTGAGAGGTTACAAGAGTGTCACCTCTAAAGCCCCTCCCGCCCCCCCCACCTTAACTCCATTAAAACTTTTCTAATATTAATATAACACACAGTCAATATAACACACAGTCACTAGAACACACAGTCACTAGAACACACAGTCAATAGAACACACAGTCAATATAACACACAGTCACTAGAACACACAGTCACTAGAACACACAGTCACTAGAACACACAGTCACTAGAACACACAGTCAATAACACACAGTCAATAACACACAGTCAATAACACACAGTCAATATAACACACAGTCACTAGAACACACAGTCAATAACACACAGTCAATATAACACACAGTCTATAGAACACACAGTCACTAGAACACACAGTCACTAGAACAGTCAATCTCCATATTTTTCTCTCCCTATATCTATCTGTCTGTCTCTCTCATTCTCTCTCTCTCTCTCTCTCTCTCTCTCTCTCTCTCTTCGCACTCCATCTCAAACTCTCACTCCTGATTGGGCAAAACAGCCACCACCCGTTATGAAATATTTAGTTATTTTTCTAATCACATCAAAACATGTAAATATACTTTTCTGATAACATTGAATCTGCACTGGCCCATAGATCATAATATCTACTAAGCTAACATATATTCTTTTCTGCATGGCTTCTCAAGGTTGTCAGGTTGGATGGGGAGCGTCGCTACACAGCTATTTCCAGGTCTCTCCAGAGATGTTTGATCGATTTTATGTCCGGGCTCTGGCTGGGCCACTCAAGGATATTCAGAGACTTGTCCCGAAGCCACTCCTGCGTTGTCTTGGCTGTATGCTTAAGATCGTTGTCCTGCTGGAAGATGAACCTTTGCCCCAGTGTGAGATCCTTAGAGCTCTGGAGCAGGTTTTCATCAAGGATCTCTCTGTACTTTGCTCCGTTCATCTTTCCCTCGATCCTGACTAGTCTCCCAGTCCCTGCCGTTGAAAAACATTCCCACAGCATAATACTGCCACCACCATGCTTCTCCGTAGGGATGGTGCCATGTTTCCTCCATACGTAAGGCTTGGCATTCAGGCCAAAGAGTTCAATCTTGGTTTCATCAGACCAGAGAATCTTGTTTCTCATGGTCTGAGAGTCCTTTAGGTGCTTTTTGGCAAACTCCAAGCGGGCTGTCGTGTGCATTTTACTGAGGAGTGGCTTCCGTCTGGCCACTCTTCCATAAAGGCCTGATTGGTGGAGTGCTACAGAGATGGTTGTTCTTCTGGAAGGTTCTCCCATCTCCACAGAGGAACTCTGGAGCTCTCTCACAGTGATCATCGGTTCTTGGTCATCTCCCTGATCAGGCCCTTCTCCCCAGATTGCTCAGTTTGGCTGGGCGGCCAGCTCTAGGAAAAGTCTTGGTGATTCCAGACTTCTTCCAATTATGAATAATGGAGGCCACTGTGTTCTTGGGGACCTTCAACGCTGCAGACATTTTTGGTACCCTTCCCCAGATCTTTGTTATTCCTGCAACCTCATGGCTTGGTTTTTGCTCTGACATGCACTGTCAACTGTGGGACCTTATATAGACAGGTGTTTGCCTTTTCAAATCATGTCCAATCAATTGAATTTACCACAGGTGCACTCCAATCAAGTTGATCAATTGAAACAGGATGCACCTGAGCTCAATTTATAGTCTCAGAGCAAAGGTTCTGAATAGTTAGTCAGTTTTTTTAAAATAAATGTTCTACAATTTCTAAAACCCTGTTTTTCTTTGTCATTATGGGCTATTGTGTGTAGATTGATTGAGGAAAAAAACTATTGTATCTGTTACAGAATAAGGCTGCAATGTAACAAAATGTGGAAAAAGGGAAGGGGTCTGAATACTTTCCGAATGCACTGTACACAGTGCCTTGCGAAAGTATTCGGCCCCCTTGAACTTTGCGACCTTTTGCCACATTTCAGGCTTCAAACATAAAGATATAAAACTGTATTTTTTTGTGAAGAATCAACAACAAGTGGGACACAATCATGAAGTGGAACGACATTTATTTCAAACTTTTTTAACAAATCAAAAACTGAAAAATTGGGCGTGCAAAATTATTCAGCCCCTTTACTTTCAGTGCAGCAAACTCTCTCCAGAAGTTCAGTGAGGATCTCTGAATGATCCAATGTTGACCTAAATGACTAATGATGACAAATACAACCCACCTGTGTGTAATCAAGTCTCCTTATAAATGCACCTGCACTGTGATAGACTCAGAGGTCCGTTAAAAGCGCAGAGAGCATCATGAAGAACAAGGAACACACCAGGCAGGTCCGAGATACTGTTGTGAAGAAGTTTAAAGCCGGATTTGGATACAAAAAGATTTCCCAAGCTTTAAACATCCCAAGGAGCACTGTGCAAGCGATAATATTGAAATGGAAGGAGTATCAGACCACTGCAAATCTACCAAGACCTGGCCGTCCCTCTAAACTTTCAGCTCATACAAGGAGAAGACTGATCAGAGATGCAGCCAAGAGGCCCATGATCACTCTGGATGAACTGCAGAGATCTACAGCTGAGGTGGGAGACTCTGTCCATAGGACAACAATCAGTCGTATATTGCACAAATCTGGCCTTTATGGAAGAGTGGCAAGAAGAAAGCCATTTCTTAAAGATATCCATAAAAAGTGCCGTTTAAAGTTTGCCACAAGCCACCTGGGAGACACACCAAACATGTGGAAGAAGGTGCTCTGGTCAGATGAAACCAAAATTGAACTTTTTGGCAACAATGCAAAACGTTATGTTTGGCGTAAAAGCAACACAGCTCATCACCATCCAAATCAAAATCAAATCAAATTTTATTTGTCACATACACATGGTTAGCAGATGTTAATGCGAGTGTAGCGAAATGCTTGTGCTTCTAGTTCCGACAATGCAGTAATAACAAGTAATCTAACTAACAATTCCAAAACTACTGTCTTGTACACAGTGTAAGGGGATAAAGAATATGTACATAAGGATATATGAATGAGTGGTGGTACAGAGCAGCATAGGCAAGATACAGTAGATGGTATCAGGTACAGTATGTACAAATGAGATGAGTATGTAAACAAAGTGGCATAGTATAGTATAAAGTGGCTAGTGATACATGTATTACATAAGGATACCGTCGATGATATAGAGTACAGTATATACGTATGCGTATGAGATGAATAATGTAGGGTAAGTAACATTTATATAAGGTAGCATTGTTTAAAGTGGCTAGTGATATATTTACATCATTTCCCATCAATTCCCATTATTAAAGTGGCTGGAGTTGAGTCAGTGTCAGTGTGTTGGCAGCAGCCACTCAGTGTTAGTGGTGGCTGTTTAACAGTCTGATGGCCTTGAGATAGAAGCTGTTTTTCAGTCTCTCGGTCCCAGCTTTGATGCACCTGTACTGACCTCGCCTTCTGGATGATAGCGGGGTGAACAGGCAGTGGCTCGGGTGGTTGATGTCCTTGATGATCTTTATGGCCTTCCTGTGACATCGGGTGGTGTAGGTGTCCTGGAGGGCAGGTAGTTTGCCCCCGGTGATGCTGTCAAACATGGTGGTGGCAGCATCATGGTTTGGGCTTGCTTTTCTTCAGCAGGGACAGGGAAGATGGTTAAAATTGATGGGAAGATGGATGGAGCCAAATACAGAACCATTCTGGAAGAAAACCTGATGGAGTCTGCAAAAGACCTGAGACTGGGACGGAGATTTGTCTTCCAACAAGACAATGATCCAAAACATAAAGCAAAATCTACAATGGAATGGTTCAAAAATAAACATATCCAGGTGTTAGAATGGCCAAGTCAAAGTCCAGACCTGAATCCAATCGAGAATCTGTGGAAAGAACTGAAAACTGCTGTTCACAAATGCTCTCCATCCAACCTCACTGAACTTGAGCTGTTTTGCAAGGAGGAATGGGAAAAAATTTCAGTCTCTCGATGTGCAAAACTGATAGAGACATACCCCAAGCGACTTACAGCTGTAATCGCAGCAAAAGGTGGCGCTACAAAGTATTAACTTAAGGGGGCTGAATAATTTTGCACGCCCAATTTTTCAGTTTTTGAATTGTTAAAAAAGTTTGAAATATCCAATAAATGTCGTTCCATTTCATGATTGTGTCCCACTTGTTGTTGATTCTTCACAAAAAAATACAGTTTTATATCTTTATGTTTGAAGCCTGAAATGTGGCAAACGGTCGCAAAGTTCAAGGGGGCCGAATACTTTCGCAAGGCACTGTAAGAAAACGCCGGTGTAAAATAAATGATAATTATTAGACCCATGTTTGGTGACGTTATTCGCGGCACATTTAACCTACCCTCTTGTACTTTTTGCAATTTTTCCAGCCAGGAACTGGGTTACCTTCAGACGACTCCCATGGAGCTTGTTTGCGTCGTACAGTAGAACAACCGCCACCTTCGTATTCATGAGATTCCCGCTTCGATATTGGTGACATATGACCTTGTAGCTCAAACGTTTCCGTCTGGACCAGTAGCGACCCATCCATAAGCTGTTTTGAGCCCCACCTGTTTTGATAAAAAAATATATACAAAAATGTAAAAGCATTTTTTGTTGTTGTTGCCTGTTTTGCATGTTATTCTGGCGTTAATACGTGTCACGGATCAGTTTGTAAACAATGCAAACAAAACGAATTGTTGCGCCAATAAAGCCACATACAGACACGGTCTCTTTTTTGCTTTCTTGAGTGAGGCAGCTCCAAAATGCAGGTGTTTCAGCCTAGTTCAGTGCCTGCTATGGTGGTGGGACAGCCAGCGGAAGATACAGAGAGTAGGGGTTGGTAATATTCTTTAGTTGCGCCGTGATTGGCTCAATGTTCTGTCGCTCACATTACGTCACCTCAAAATCTATAGGTAGAGCTAAACAATTCAAACCCCTTGTTTGCTGCCGTACAGTTACAGTGCCTTGCGAAAGTATTCGGCCCCCTTGAACTTTGCGACCTTTTGCCACATTTCAGGCTTCAAACATAAAGATATAAAACTGTATTCTTTTGTGAAGAATCAACAACAAGTGGGACACAATCATGAAGTGGAACGACATTTATTGGATATTTCAAACTTTTTTAACAAATCAAAAACTGAAAAATTGGGCGTGCAAAATTATTCAGCCCCCTTAAGTTAATACTTTGTAGCGCCACCTTTTGCTGCGATTACAGCTGTAAGTCGCTTGGGGTATGTCTCTATCAGTTTTGCACATCGAGAGACTGAAATTTTTTCCCATTCCTCCTTGCAAAACAGCTCGAGCTCAGTGAGGTTGGATGGAGAGCATTTGTGAACAGCAGTTTTCAGTTCTTTCCACAGATTCTCGATTGGATTCAGGTCTGGACTTTGACTTGGCCATTCTAAAACCTGGATATGTTTATTTTTGAACCATTCCATTGTAGATTTTGCTTTATGTTTTGGATCATTGTCTTGTTGAAAGACAAATCTCCGTCCCAGTCTCAGGTCTTTTGCAGACTCCATCAGGTTTTCTTCCAGAATGGTCCTGTATTTGGCCCCATCCATCTTCCCATCAATTTTAACCATCTTCCCTGTCCCTGCTGAAGAAAAGCAGGCCCAAACCATGATGCTGCCACCACCATGGTTGACAGTGGGGATGGTGTGTTCAGCTGTGTTGCTTTTACGCCAAACATAATGTTTTGCATTGTTGCCAAAAAGTTCAATTTTGGTTTCATCTGACCAGAGCACCTTCTTCCACATGTTTGGTGTGTCTCCCAGGTGGCTTGTGGCAAACTTTAAACGACACTTGTATGGATATCTTTAAGAAATGGCTTTCTTCTTGCCACTCTTCCATAAAGGCCAGATTTGTGCAATATACGACTGATTGTTGTCCTATGGACAGAGTCTCCCACCTCAGCTGTAGATCTCTGCAGTTCATCCAGAGTGATCATGGGCCTCTTGGCTGCATCTCTGATCAGTCTTCTCCTTGTATGAGCTGAAAGTTTAGAGGGACGGCCAGGTCTTGGTAGATTTGCAGTGGTCTGACACTCCTTCCATTTCAATATTATCGCTTGCACAGTGCTCCTTGGGATGTTTAAAGCTTGGGAAATCTTTTTGTATCCAAATCCGGCTTTAAACTTCTTCACAACAGTATCTCGGACCTGCCTGGTGTGTTCCTTGTTCTTCATGATGCTCTCTGCGCTTTTAACGGACCTCTGAGACTATCACAGTGCAGGTGCATTTATACGGAGACTTGATTACACACAGGTGGATTGTATTTATCATCATTAGTCATTTAGGTCAACATTGGATCATTCAGAGATCCTCACTGAACTTCTGGAGAGAGTTTGCTGCACTGAAAGTAAAGGGGCTGAATAATTTTGCACGCCCAATTTTCCAGTTTTTGATTTGTTAAAAAAGTTTGAAATATCCAATAAATGTCGTTCCACTTCATGATTGTGTCCCACTTGTTGTTGATTCTTCACAAAAAAATACAGTTTTATATCTTTATGTTTGAAGCCTGAAATGTGGCAAAAGGTCGCAAAGTTCAAGGGGGCCGAATACTTTCGCAAGGCACTGTACATTAGATGTGCTCATCCAAGAAGGCTCAAGGTCATTGGCCACAGATAAATAACGTCAAATGGCGTTTTTTTCTACCATAGCTTTGATTGGACTGATCATGTCAACATCATACTTTCAAAATCTTAGCTAGCAGTCATCATCATGACTGAAGTCGACAATCTACTGGCAAATTATTTTCAATCCTTGTCATATGAAGATAAATAATGAAGAGAAATGATCGATAAAACATATTGGTGCTCATCGGCTATTAGACATAAACATTACACAACAAGTTGGAAATCGCAAATTCAACAGTGAGTGGTTTGGAAGGAAGCTCTGGCCTCTGTCTAAAGATCCCTAACGTCATGTTCAAGCTTGTTTTTTTTCCCCAGAATTCCCAGTTTTCGTGAAATCACCATAAATCCAGAGAATGCCAGACGCTGATGACAAAATTTGCCCACAAAGGACCGCCGCACCACCTTCCTGTCCAAGTGAGATCAAAAATGTCTAGTATGCTGCTGTATAGATTATGTAATATGTCAGGGAGAGATGTAGACTGTAGCTAAGAAAGTAATACTACGTTTATGTAGTGTAGTAAGCAGTTACAGGAGTAGCCCATGTGCCTCACCCTAATAATTTGGTCCCTTTACCCTCTTCATTTAGCCTACTGTTCTGACTTGTTGGTGCACATGTAGCCTATAGCATTAGAGAAATGTCATCATTGAATATTGTAAGAGCTTTCGTTGTCTGCTTCTATGCCCCTTTTATTTC
>NC_092162.1:7273550-7281050 GCF_045791955.1 Oncorhynchus clarkii lewisi | reverse complement strand
GCTTTTAAAGTAATGAAATGGTATGGGGCTTTTAAAGTAATTAAATGGTATAGGGCTTTTAAAGTAATGAAATGGTATGGGGCTTTTAAAGTAATTAAATGGTATGGGGCTTTTAAAGTAATGAAATGGTATGGGGCTTTTAAAGTAATTAAATAGTATAGGGCTTTTAAAGTAATTAAATGGTATGGGGCTTTTAAAGTAATTAAATAGTATGGGGCTTTTAAAGTAATTAAATGGTATGGGGCTTTTAAAGTAATGAAACGGTATGGGGCTTTTAAAGTAATTAAATGGTATGGGGCTTTTAAAGTAATTAAATGGTATGGGGCTTTTAAAGTAATTAAATGGTATGGGGCTTTTAAAGTAATTAAATGGTATGGGGCTTTTAAAGTAATTAAATGGTATGGGGCTTTTAAAGTAATTAAATGGTATGGGGCTTTTAAAGTAATTAAATGGTATGGGGCTTTTAAAGTAATTAAATGGTATGGGGCTTTTAAAGTAATTAAATGGTATGGGGCTTTTAAAGTAATGAAATGGTATGGGGCTTTTAAAGTAATTAAATGGTATGGGGCTTTTAAAGTAATTAAATGGTATGGGGCTTTTAAAGTAATTAAATGGTATGGGGCTTTTAAAGTAATTAAATGGTATGGGGCTTTTAAAGTAATGAAACGGTATGGGGCTTTTAAAGTAATTAAATGGTATAGGGCTTTTAAAGTAATTAAATGGTATAGGGCTTTTAAAGTAATTAAATGGTATGGGGCTTTTAAAGTAATTAAATGGTATGGGGCTTTTAAAGTAATTAAACGGTATGGGGCTTTTAAAGTAATTAAATGGTATGGGGCTTTTAAAGTAATTAAATGGTATGGGGCTTTTAAAGTAATTAAATGGTATGGGGCTTTTAAAGTATATAAATGGTATGGGGCTTTTAAAGTAATTAAATGGTATGGGGCTTTTAAAGTAATTAAATGGTATGGGGCTTTTAAAGTAATGAAATGGTATGGGGCTTTTAAAGTAATTAAATGGTATGGGGCTTTTAAAGTAATTAAATGGTATGGGGCTTTTAAAGTAATGAAAGTGTATGGTGCTTTTAACCCTCCTGTTGTGTTCGTTTCATGTTCATTCAGTCTGTGTTCCCGGTCCAAAATGACCTCCCCATTATAGCTGATTATAAATCCATAATAATACATATATTATCACCTAATGTTGTGTTGGATATTATTATTAACTTAAGTTCTTGTGAACATTACAAGTTTTGAACTTCCATTTGCTATTTATGGCCTGTAGGCCTTATTGACCTGAGCTCATACAACTCGTTTATGAGTTAAAAAAATATATTTAAAAAAAAAAAGCATTATGTGTGGATTATTTTGACTGTAACAAATACTCAGATGAAACATATTGTGCTGTTTATCACGGACTACTTTGTGTCAAAGTTTAACAAGGACATTTATTTTGAAACCATTTCAAATGTTTTAATAGTGGCACAAAATAACATCTGTTGTCTCCTCTCCAGGTTGGTCATGTTTATCACTATAGTTATGATTGACTCTGTCAGGAACAGTTCGAAGCAGGATGTTATGTCATCAACCTGGGGCGTATATCGTTGTTTATTGTTTGGTCATTGTGCTGCCACAGAATGAATTATGAGCAAGGCCTCAAAAAAGCTTTATATATCAGAGCTGAGAGAAAAGTTCTATATATTATTGAAACAATGTTGCGATTGTTTGTGAGAATGCCAGCAGGTGTGGTTCCCCTGGGGGAATGATTCTATTGGAGAAAGGTTCCCGTGGCGGAATGATTCTATTGGAGAAAGGTTCCCGTGGGGGAATGATTCTATTGGAGAAAGGTTCCCGTGGGGGAATGATTATATTGGAGAAAGGTTCCCGTGGGGGTTGCCATGGAAGCCAAGAAGGTGTGAGTGTGTGTGTGTGTGCTCAAACACACATGCATGTGGGGGTCTGGGAGAGGAAGTGTGTCCATCTGATGAATGGTCATGTGTCTGAACTCAGTTTTATACACTAATTCTAGTCTCACCCATTCATTTCTAATGACCGGTCAGGAACACCACAGGTGTTCAAAAGTTAAAATAAAACATCCAAAACGTTATGAAAATCATCTACATGTATTTTGTGTGTTCAGAAACCTTATGACAATCAGATTAAATTAAACATTTTCAGAGAGAAAACTTGTAAATCGGTCCAATTTGACCGAAACACAACAGGAGGGTTGAAGTAAGTGGTACTCTGTACAGCTAAAATATCCCAACTGGGATTTGAATTCCCAACCTCCGGATTTAAAGGTAACTTGTCTTTCTACTGCGCCACTCTAGCCTTTACACATTAAATACAGTGCCTTGCGAAAGTTTTCGGCCCCCTTGAACTTTGCGACCTTTTGCCACATTTCAGGCTTCAAACATAAAGATATAAAACTGTATTTTTTTGTGAAGAATCAACAACAAGTGGGACACAATCATGAAGTGGAAGGACATTTATTGGATATTTCAAACTTTTTTAACAAATCAAAAACTGAAAAATTGGGCGTGCAAAATTATTCAGCCCCCTTAAGTTAATACTTTGTAGCGCCACCTTTTGCTGCGATTACAGATGTAAGTCGCTTGGGGTATGTCTCTATCAGTTTTGCACATCGAGAGACTGAATTTTTTTCCCATTCCTCCTTGCAAAACAGCTCGAGCTCAGTGAGGTTGGATGGAGAGCATTTGTGAACAGCAGTTTTCAGTTCTTTCCACAGATTCTCGATTGGATTCAGGTCTGGACTTTGACTTAGCCATTCTAACACCTGGATATGTTTATTTTTGAACCATTCCATTGTAGATTTTGCTTTATGTTTTGGATCATTGTCTTGTTGGAAGACAAATCTCCATCCCAGTCTCAGGTCTTTTGCAGACTCCATCAGGTTTTCTTCCAGAATGGTCCTGTAATTGGCTCCATCCATCTTCCCATCAATTTTAACCATCTTCCCTGTCCCTGCTGAAGAAAAGCAGGCCCAAACCATGATGCTGCCACCACCATGTTTGACAGTGGGGATGGTGTGTTCAGGGTGATGAGCTGTGTTGCTTTTACGCCAAACATAATGTTTTGCATTGTTGCCAAAAAGTTCAATTTTGGTTTCATCTGACCAGAGCACCTTCTTCCACATGTTTGGTGTGTCTCCCAGGTGGCTTGTGGCAAACTTTAAACTACACTTTTTATGGATATCTTTAAGAAATGGCTTTCTTCTTGCCACTCTTCCATAAAGGCCAGATTTGTGCAATATACAACTGATTGTTGTCCTATGGACAGAGTCTCCCACCTCAGCTGTAGATCTCTGCAGTTCATCCAGAGTGATCATGGGCCTCTTGGCTTCATCTCTGATCAGTCTTCTCCTTGTATGAGCTGAAAGTTTAGAGGGACGGCCAGGTCTTGGTAGATTTGCAGTGGTCTGATACTCCTTCCATTTCAATATTATCGCTTGCACAGTGCTCCTTGGGATGTTTAGAGCTTGGGAAATATTTTTGTATCCAAATCCGGCTTTAAACTTCTTCACAACAGTATCTCGGACCTGCCTGGTGTGTTCCTTGTTCTTCATGATGCTCTCTGCGCTTTTAACGGACCTCTGAGACTATCACAGTGCAGGTGCATTTATACGGAGACTTGATTACACACAGGTGGATTGTATTTATCATCATTAGTCATTTAGGTCAACATTGGATCATTCAGAGATCCTCACTGAACTTCTGGAGAGAGTTTGCTGCACTGAAAGTAAAGGGGCTGAATAATTTTGCACGCCCAATTCTTCAGTTTTTGATTTGTTAAAAAAGTTTGAAATATCCAATAAATGTAGTTCCACTTCATGATTGTGTCCCATTTGTTGTTGATTCTTCACAAAAAAATACAGTTTTATATCTTTATGTTTGAAGCCTGAAATGTGGCAAAAGGTCGCAAAGTTCAAGGGGGCGAATACTTTCGCAAGGCACTGTACCTAGAATACATCTCTGCACGTTGCAAAACAAACATCATCTGTACTGCTATTTTACCTATCAGTTATTCTAACTATTCTCTCATCATTGATTTAATTAACTTATTTCAGTCATTTGGGTGTTTTCTGTATTGTTGTTTAATGTTGGTGGGGCATATTATTCCGTTTTAATGTTATCCCTGAATCACTATGATATTTTGTATTTTTAATAACAAAGCTGAGATTTACTTAGAAGTTCAAAAGTGTAGGAATACAGGTGAAATCAGTAACTGACAACAGACATCGTGGCGGAGCAGGAAAGATGGGACTGCCGTGAACCAAGAGGTTGTTTATTTATTCACCTTCATTTGAACAGAGAAGACATATTGAGACTAAAGTCTCTTTTGAGCCCTGCACAACACATAAACGAACACATCAACAGGAAAGTACGGATAAACATAAATACACACCATATGCAAATTAAAAACACGTTAAAAGATACAAAACACAGTCAATTAAAACAAACACATTCTTCATTATAAATATCCTCTGTCCGCTGTCTGTATTGCCCTAGAGACACCAAAGCATCCAATTGAAAAGTATTTTTGTGATTTCTCCTAAATCACTATGATAAATATAATCATTTTTCTTAAAAGCGTTTTTTTTTTTAAACAAAGCTGAGATTTACTTTTTAAAGTCCAAATTGTAGGAATTACAAGTGAAATCAATTAATAAGACAGATATGGTGGCCTATAGCAGTAAGCTCGGCATGCCGTGAAGCAAGAGGTTTAGAGTTCAAATTCCTGGTAAAGGGCATGTTGACGAATCAGAATTGTGAAGACATACACAACGTAGTGTAAGTGTGTTGAAAAGCACTGTGTATCGTAATGACTCACGTTTGTTTTCATGATGTGAAAACGTTTATTCATTTTATGTGATCATGTGAAAATACACATGTGAAATGTTGTAAAAGACAAAATGGGTTTCAAATGATTTCACCTGCAAATTGTGGAAGTGTGAAATCGTGATTTTCCTTAAGGGTTAGATTGCACATTGACTATTTCTTTTTTAATTTTCCAATTCTGATGTTGAATATCATGAACCTCTGATCGTATGCAGTAAAGACTATGGGCTCATTATCTGACGACTGGGTAACCTGAAACTCAGGAACTGCTTCTTCTTACCCTCAATGTTCATTTATTTACCTTTTCAAATTCTTCAACGGGACATTTTGCATCTCTATGCAATTACCCACGATGCCGAGCTCTCCCCTTCAGCTCACTATCCTCTGAGGCGGTGGTGGAGAGGTAACTACGGTGTGTATAGAGGTTGATTAATGATGCAGTCTGGGTAATGGTGTCCTATGAGCTTGGGCTGAGGAGCGAAGCAGTAATGACTTCTCTCGTGTGTGTGTGTGTGTGTGTGTGTGTGTGTGTGTGTGTGTGTGTGTGTGTGTGTGTGTGTGTGTGTGTGTGTGTGTGTGTGTGTGTGTGTGTGTGTAATGAGTGTGGCTGGGAGTAAGAGAGCGTAGAACATCTCCATTAATGGTAGAGTTAACGAGTAAATGATGCACTCTGTACTTTATTGTCTTTTCTAAATCACATCTCTGGGACGGGAGGCTGTAACTCAGCCCTGATTGTTTTATTAGAGGGAGACAGGAGAGTGGCTGTCTGACATTCAGCTGGGCTTGACGGACGGACGGACGGAGGGACGGAATGAATGACTGGCTGGCAGCTGCTAAAGGCGAATCCAAATGGACTCATTACAAAGACTGAGACACACAGAGAAGCAGACAGACAGACAGACAGACAGACAGACAGACAGACAGACAGAGACACAGACAGACAGACAGACAGGCAGGGCAGACAGACAGACAGACAGACAGACAGACAGACAGACAGACAGACAGAAGCAGACAGACAGACAGAAGCAGACAGACACACATAAGGAAGCAGACAGACAGACATACAGACAGACACATAGAGAAGCAGACAGACAGACATACAGAGAAGCAGACAGACAGACATACAGACACACACAGACAGACATACAGACAGACAGACACACACAGAGAAGCAGACAGACAGACACACAGACACACAGAGAAGCAGACAGAAAGACATACAGACACACAAAGAGAGAAACAGACAGACATACATACAGACACACACACACAGAAGCAGACAGACAGACAAACACAGAGAAGCAGACAGACAGACATACAGACAGACACACACAGAGAAGCAGACAGACAGACATACATACAGACACACACACACACACAGAAGCAGACAGACAGACATACATGCAGACACACACAGAGAAGCAGACAGACAGACATACATACAGACACACACACACAGAAGCAAACAGACAGACATACATACAGACACACACACACACACACAGAAGCAGACAGACAGACATACATACAGACACACACACACACATAAACAGACAGACAGACAGACATGCAGACACACACACAGAAGCAGACAGACACACACACAGAAGCAGACACACAGACACACACAGAGAAGCAGACAGTAAGACATACAGACAGACACACACAGAGAAGCAGCCAGATATACATACAGACACACACACACAGAAGCAGACAGACAGACATACAGACACACACACACAGAAGCAGACAGACAGACTTACAGACAGACACACACAGAGAAGCAGACAGACAGACAGACACACACACATAAGCAGGCAGACAGACAGACAGACAGACACATAGAAGCAGACAGACAGACATACATGCAGACACACACACACACAGAAACAGACAGACAGACATACATGCAGACACACACACAGAAGCAGACAGACACACACACACACAGAAGCAGACAGACAGACACACACAGAGAAGCAGACAGATATACAGACAGACATACACCGAGAAGCAGACAGACATACATACATACAAACACACACACAGAAGCAGACAGACAGACATACATACAGACAGACACACACACAGAGAAGCAGACAGACAGACAAACATACAGACAGACACACACAGAGAAGCAGACAGACAGACATACAGACAGACACACACAGAGAAGCAGACATACAGACAGACACACACAGAGAAGCAGACAGACAGACATAAAGACACACACACAGAAGCAGAGAGACAGACAGACAGACAGACATACATACAGACACAGACACACAGAGAAGCAGACAGACACACACACACAGAAGCAGACAGACAGACAGACAGACAGGGAGAACAGTCTCTGTAAATGCCCTTTCCCAACCTTGTAAATGGCGTAATTTCACCAAATGAGGCGCAGCAAGAGACTTGTGTAATCACCCACTGTGATGGACATCACCACAGAACGGACAGATGAGAGAATGGAGGGATGATGAGAGGATGGAGTGGAGGAGAGGAGAGAGGTCATTCACAATGTTTTGCTTAGGGGGAGAGCTTCACACTCATGAGGCATGCAGCACGCCCCGAGACAACACACTCAACATTCTAGCACGGGGGAGTGTGTGTCCAGGGGTCATGTGTGTGTGTGTGTGTGT
>NC_092162.1:7208550-7271050 GCF_045791955.1 Oncorhynchus clarkii lewisi | reverse complement strand
CTCCCTAAGGAGGACTGTCCTTCACCAACAGAGTTAAACTCCCCCTAAGGAGGACTGTCCTTCACCGACAGAGTTAAACTCTCCCTAAGGAGGACTGTCCTTCACCGACAGAGTTAAACTCTCCCTAAGGAGGACTGTCCTTCACCGACAGAGTTAAACTCTCCCTAAGGAGGACTGTCCTTCACCGACAGAGTTAAACTCTCCCTAAGGAGGACTGTCCTTCACCGACAGAGTTAAACTCTCCCTAAGGAGGACTGTCCTTCACCGACAGAGTTAAACTCTCCCTAAGGAGGACTGTCCTTCACCAACAGAGTTAAACTCCCCCTAAGGAGGACTGTCCTTCACCATCAGTCATTTTTGTGGGCAAGCTCATAGAATGACACGTAGAACTGATTCATAGGATTTATGTGGACGAGCTCACCTCATACATTTATTCATACATAAATCCAGCCTATTAACAGGAGATTCTTGCTCCTTTATCGACCTGCTCCAAGGCCATTGGGTGTTGGGTGGTGTGTTGCTGGGGTCGTACACAGTGTCCTCGGAAGAGGTTTCACCTTGGACAGACAGTGATTCAAACAGCCATCCAGCTCTATCCCATCCCTCTGCTGGATATTGAGAATGCCAGTCAAACGGAGCCAGAGCAATGTGCTCTTTTTGTGCAACACACTAATGGTTCTATATAGTAACCATAGCGCAACCATTTTTGGTGCTATCCGGAACCTTTTTTTTTAGGTTCTATAAAGTACCATGCTCATAAGGTTCTAAATGGAACCTGTATGGTGCTATAAAGGACCCTTTCCTTAGGTCCTATTAAGAACCATTAAAAAGGTTTTATATATATATATATATATATATATATAGCACCAAAACAAGGTTATGTTATGGTTATGGTTACAACTCTTTGGGTAGAAACATTTTTACATCCAAGACGAACTGCTCTATAAAGAACACTTCTCAATATCAAAGGTTACTTACAGAACCATGAATAGTTTTTTTCATTCTGGTTTAATAAACATACTATATAATTTCAATTACATGGTTTAAAAAAAATATATATATATATATTGGCAAGTCAGGTATGCCAGCTCTGGAACAGATAGGGATTATAACACAGCATGTTATGCCATAACAACAGATTAGAGAAACTGGAATGACACTCTCTCTCACCGGTGCACAAAAGAGCTGTGTATAAACCACCCCCCAAAATATTCTAATGAGCCGTCGGCCCTACATTTGAATAATTACTAAAAGAGGAAATAAACTTTTTTTGAACTGCAAAGAACCGTTGAAGGGCTCTTTGAGTCAGTATGGTTCCACCCACATAGAACCATCACCCTTCCCAAAGAACCATTCAGAAACACTCATTTGTTAGTGTGTGTGTGTAAAGTGGAAAAGTAGTACTCACAGAAAGAAAGGGTTGTGTTATGTCGTTACATATTATATATGACTATGGCCAGTGACAGTGAATTGTGAAAGACTCATATATGGCTTTGTGTCAATTGAGAACTTTTCCCTAAATCAGTCAGTAGTTTCCTATTTTCTTCTCAGGGCCCCCCAGTTGTTCCAGAGGTAGCTCACTTTTAACACAATAACATCTATCTTGCCTATGCCGCTCTGTACCATCACTCATTCATATATCTTTATGTACATATTCTTTATCCCCTTACACTTGTGTCTGTCTATAAGGTAGTAGTTTTGGAATGGTTAGCTAGATTACTTGTTGGTTATTACTGCATTGTCGGAACTAGAAGCACAAGCATTTCGCTACACTCGCATTAACATCTGCTAACCATGTGTATGTGACAAATTTTGATTTGATTTGATTTGAACAATATGATATGGCCGACCAGAATAAAGAACCTTATATGGTTCTTCAAAATGATCTACAAAGAACCTTTTGTCACACCCTGATCTGTTTCACCTGTCTTTGTGCTTGTCTCCATCCCCCTCCAGGTGTCGCCAATCTTTCCCATTATCCTAAGTGTATTTATACCTGTAGTTCTCTGTTTGTCTGTTGCCAGCTCATTTTGTTTCGTGAAACCTACCCGTGGGGTTTTTTCCCCCTGTTCTAGTTCCTGTTTTCTAATTTTGACCTTTCTGCCTGCCCTGACCCTGAGCCTGCCTGCCTTTCTGTAACTTGCCACACCACACTGGATCATTGACCCCTGCCTGCTCTGACCCTGAAACCGCCTGCCGTTCTGGACCTGTTGAACTCTATCTGGATTACTGACCTCTGCCTGCCCCTTGACCTGTTGTTTTGCCTGCCCCTGTATTTGTAATAAACTTTTGTTACTTCGACAGATACTTCTGCATCTGGGTCTTACCTGAAACGTGATACCTTGCAGATTGAAAAAATGTTCTTTATAGAGCCATTTTCCATAAAGGTTTAATAAAGAACCATAACATGTTCTATAAAGCCCCGATAAGGGTTGTAACCATAGCGGATCCCTTTTATTAGTTTTCAATTAATATATTCAGTTTATATAAAATGTACCCATGGGCTGCCAGTCAAATGAAAAATAAAAGTAAGAAACGCATACAGAGATTAAGCAAAAGTAGATTCAATATAACCAGGAAAATAAAATGTAAAAGGTCTCCACCTTCATGGTTTGGATTATGGGATGCCAAAGTCATATTTTTCCATATTCTGTTCCAGTTAAAGAGTTGTTCAAATTGAATTAGATCTGTGGACCATACTTTTTTAATGGCTAGCTGTCACGCCCTGACCTTAGTTATCTTTGTTTTCTTTATTATTTTGGTTAGATCAGGGTGTGACAAGGGGTGGTTTGTTGTGTTTTTGTCCTGTCTAGGGGTTTTGTATGTTTATGGGGTTGTTTACTAGTGTAGGTGTTTTGGATGTCTATGGTTGCCTAGATTGGATCTCAATTAGAGGCGGCTGTTTATCGTTGTCTCTGATTGGGAACCATATTTAGGTAGCCATATTCCTTGGGTAATTCGTGGGTGATTGTCTATGTATTAATTGCCTGTGTCTGCACTTATTCTATATAGCGTCACTGTTGTTTTGTAAGTTTGTTGAAGTGTTCTTCGTTGCATTAAAATAGAGGATGTATTCACATCATGCTGCGCCTTGGTCTCATCCATACAAAAAAGAGACAACCTTTTTCAGGACCCTGTCTTTCAAAGATAATTTGTAAAAGTCCAGATAACTTCACATATCTTCATTGTATTGGGTTTAAACACTGTTTCCCATGCTTGTTCAATGAACCATAAAGAATTAATGAACATGCACCTGTGGAACGGTCGTTAAGACACTAACAGCTTAAAGACGGTAGACAATAAAGTTCACAGTTATGAAAACTTAGGACACTAAAGAGGCCTTTCCACTGATTCTGAAAAACACCAAAAGATAGATGCCCAGGTTCCCTGCTCATCTGCGTGAATGTGCCTTAGGCATGCTGCAAGGAGTCATGAGGACTGCAGATGTAGCCAGGGCAATAAATTGCAATATCCGTACTGTGAGACGCCTAAGACAGCGCTACCGGGAGTCAGGACGGACAGCTGATCGTCCTCGTAGTGGCAGACCACGTGTAACAACACCTGCACAGGATCGGTACATCCGGACATCACACCTGCGGACAGGTAAAGGATGGCAACAGCAACTGCCTGAGTTACACGAGGAACGCACAATCTCTCCATCAGGGCTCAGACTGTCTGCAATAGTCTGAGAGAGGCTGGACTGAGGGCTTGTAGGCCTATTGTAAGGCAGGTCCTCACCAGACATCACTGGCAACGCCGTTACCTATGGGTACAAACCCACCATCGCTGGACCAGGACTGGCAAAAAGTGCTCTTCACTGACAAGTCACGATTTTGTCTCACCAGGAGTGATGGTCGGATTCGCGTTGATCGTTGAAGGAATGAGCATTACGCCGAGCCCTGTACTCTGGAGCAGGATCAATTTGGAGGTGGAGGGTCTATCATGGTCTGAGGCGGTGTGTCACAACATCATCGGACTGAGTTTGTTGTCATTGCAGGCAATCTCATCGCTGTGCGTTACAGGGAAGACATCCTCCTCCCTCATGTTGTACCCTTCCTGCAGGCTCATCCTGGCATGACCTTCCAGCATGACAATGCCACCAGCCACACTGCTCGTTCTGTGTGTGGCCAGCGAAGAGCCCGGATCTCCATCCCATTGAGCACGTCTGGGACCTGTTGGATCAGAGGGTGAGTGCTAGGGCCATTCCCCCCAGAAATGTCCAGGAACTTGTAGGTGCCTTGGTGGAAGAGTGGGGTAACATCTCACAGCAAGAACTGGCAAATCTGGTGCAGTCCATGAGGAGGAGATGCACTGCAGTACTTAATGCAGCTGGTGGCCACATCAGATACTGACTGTTACTTTTGATTTTGACCGCCCCTTTGTTCAGGGACATATTATTCCATTTCTGTTAGTCACATGTCTGTGGAACTTGTTCAGTTTATGTTTCAGTTGTTGAATCTTGTTATGTTCAGAAAAATATTTACACATGTTAAGTTTGCTGAAAATAAACGCAGTTGACAGTGAGAGGACATTTCTTTTTTTGCTGAGTTAATATTATAGAGGTCATTCCTTTCAGTAGCCCAGCTAATTTATTTCTAAATCCCATCTTTCGATGGTTCGGTAGTTGGGTTTCCCAAGGGAGTCCATAGGTTAGCATAGCTGACCTACAAAATTGTTGCCTGGTAATGTGTATGTATCTTGGAATGTTCTCAAACCATTACTGTCCATGATATCGGCAAGGGTATGGATTCCACATTTGGACCATTGGGGAGATGCAAAAGGCCGCCCTTCAGAGTATGGGCCACTTTGATTTCCAGTTATTATTATTTTGGCCCCAATTCGAAATTGTGTGGGCAATAATAAGACCAAAGCTTACATTGTTCATGGGATATGTCAGTGAACACCTCTTCCGTGCCGTATTTCTCTCTATACTCAGCCAGGCGGTGGAAGAATCATGTCTAAACCAATTAAGGATGGGGCAAAATGCTAATGATAAGGAAACTAAGCTTCCTGAAGAATTGAGGATTTCCAGCCAATTGTTATGAACATAGGTCCATTACTCAAGGCTTTGATCACCACAGAGTACACTAGTGGTACCTGCTGGTCAAAATAATTTAAAGCAGCCAAATTATTATAGATGACATCCCACACGCTGTAGTGTGTCCACAGGGTAGCCTTTTTGTCTTCTACCTAACCAATCAGGTGGATGTTCGACGAAACGACGCTTTGGACGTCATTGATCACATGCTTCTGATGAAGTGATACAGGTATCGGCGTCAAAGTAAACTGCTTAGCGATTTAGACACATGCCTTGGAGCTCCAGTATCAAACGTCACTAAATACACTACATGCCTGGACATACAATTTAAAGTTTGGTACGGATAGTCCTCCTATGTCTTTCCCTCTTTCTAAGTTTATCCGGGACCGCTTACCTTGCCATATACAGTGCCTTGCGAAAGTATTCGGCCCCTTGAACTTTGCGAACTTTTGCCACATTTCAGGCTTCAAACATAAAGATATAAAACTGTATTTTTTTGTGAAGAATCAACAACAAGTGGGACACAATCATGAAGTGGAACGACATTTATTGGATATTTCAAACTTTTTTAACAAATCAAAAACTGAAAAATTGGGCGTGCAAAATTATTCAGCCCCCTTAAGTTAATACTTTGTAGCGCCACCTTTTGCTGCGATTACAAATGTAAGTCGCTTGGGGTATGTCTCTATCAGTTTTGCACATTGAGAGACTGAAAATTTTTCCCATTCCTCCTTGCAAAACAGCTCGAGCTCAGTGAGGTTGGATGGAGAGCATTTGTGAACAGCAGTTTTCAGTTCTTTCCACAGATTCTCGATTGGATTCAGGTCTGGACTTTGACTTGGCCATTCTAACACCTGGCTATGTTTATTTTTGAACCATTCCATTGTAGATTTTGCTTTATGTTTTGGATCATTGTCTTGTTGGAAGACAAATCTCCGTCCCAGTCTCAGGTCTTTTGCAGACTCCATCAGGTTTTCTTCCAGAATGGTCCTGTATTTGGCTCCATCCATCTTCCCATCAATTTTAACCATCTTCCCTGTCCCTGCTGAAGAAAAGCAGGCCCAAACCATGATGCTGCCACCACCATGTTTGACAGTGGGGATGGTGTGTTCAGCTGTGTTGCTTTACGCCAAACATAACGTTTTGCATTGTTGCCAAAAAGTTCAATTTTGGTTTCATCTGACCAGAGCACCTTCTTCCACATGTTTGGTGTGTCTCCCAGGTGGCTTGTGGCAAACTTTAAACGACACTTTTTATGGATATCTTTAAGAAATGGCTTTCTTCTTGCCACTCTTCCATAAAGGCCAGATTTGTGCAATATACGACTGATTGTTGTCCTATGGACAGAGTCTCCCACCTCAGCTGTAGATCTCTGCAGTTCATCCAGAGTGATCATGGGCCTCTTGGCTGCATCTCTGATCAGTCTTCTCCTTGTATGAGCTGAAAGTTTAGAGGGACGGCCAGGTCTTGGTAGATTTGCAGTGGTCTGATACTCCTTCCATTTCAATATTATCGCTTGCACAGTGCTCCTTGGGATATTTAAAGCTTGTGAAATCTTTTTGTATCCAAATCCGGCTTTAAACTTCTTCACAACAGTATCTCGGACCTGCCTGGTGTGTTCCTTGTTCTTCATGATGCTCTCTGCGCTTTTTACGGACCTCTGAGACTATCACAGTGCAGGTGCATTTATACGGAGACTTGATTACACACAGGTGGATTGTATTTATCATCATTATTCATTTAGGTCAACATTGGATCATTCAGAGATCCTCACTGAACTTCTGGAGAGAGTTTGCTGCACTGAAAGTAAAGGGGCTGAATAATTTTGCACGCCCAATTTTTCAGTTTTTGATTTGTTAAAAAAGTTTGAAATATCCAATAAATGTCGTTCCACTTCATGATTGTGTCCCACTTGTTGTTGATTCTTCACAAAAAAATAAAGTTTTATATCTTTATGTTTGAAGCCTGAAATGTGGCAAAAGGTCGCAAAGTTCAAGGGGGCCGAATACTTTCGCAAGGCACTGTATATTTTCTTCCAATAGACAGAAGTGGGAGCCATGGGAAGCATGTTTCCCAAACAGAAATTCAGCCGTGGCAATATATTCTTTTTGACAATAATTCTGTTGCTTAAAGCAATATTGTCTGCGTACAATGAGATGAAGTGATCAGTAGATTTTCGGGAAATTGGTATTATTTCCGATTCACAAATTGCCTGGGCCAGGGGTTCCATGGAGAATAAAAAATAGCAAAAGGGAAATTGGATCGCCTTGTCTGCTGCTTCTAGTGATTCTGAACGGAGCAGGTGTTGCTTGTTATAACTATGGCTGAGGGATTGGCATGCAGCATTTCAATCATATTAATGAAATTGGAGCCAATTCCCATATGTTCCGAGACAGACCAGAGATATGACCATTCTGGTCTATCAAAAGCTGTTTCTGAATGGAGATATAATGCAGCCAAGGAGCTGTTGTGTTCTGATGAAGCATCTATTATGTAATAGTCCACGGAGGTTATCCGAGGATAAACATTTTACCCGCTTTGGTCCGCGTGGACCAATTTGGGTAAGTAAAGTCTCCAGAAGGGACGACAACATTTTGCAAAAACAGTTCAATACCTGTGTTATCAATGCCAGGGGGTGATAGTAAGAACACTGGTTGTCATGCTTATGGAAATTAGTGCTGTAGTCACATCTCTCCCAAGTGAACCTCTGTGAATGACTGTTTTAATAATTTTGAGCAATAGTGGAGCTAATTGATTCCAGATTTTTTTAACAGAACTCTGGGGGAATACCCTCCCATTGAGTCGATTTGCCTTAATTAATGCTATCCAATGTGCTTTTAAGTTAATTGAGAAATATTTGGGCTTCCAGCGATGTGGCTTCCTTTGTTGAGAGAAGAAGGGTTCTTAATTATTTTAGAAAGGACTTAGTCTGGCTTGGTGTGGATTTACAATCAGAGATGTACTGTTCTTTATAGAGCGGGAGAATCTTTGATTGATTAATTTGGGTTCTGATAGCACAGTGTCTTCGGGAAGTATTTACACCCCACATTTTGCTGTGTTATAGCCTGAATAAAAATGTATTAAATTTAGATTTTTGGGGGGTCGAAAGTTTTACAAATGAATTGAAAATGAAAACTGAAATGTCAATAAGTATTCCACACTTTGATTTGGCAATTCAGGAATAAAAATGTGACCTAATAAAAGTCACCCAATAAGTTGCTTGGACTGCAATAATTGTGTTTAACCTGATTTTTGAATGACTACCTCATCTCTGTACCCCACACATATAATTTATCTGTTAGGTCCCTCAGTCAAGCAGTGAATTTCAAACACAGATACAACCACAAAGACCAGGGAGGTTTTCCAATGACTCGCCAAGAAGGGCACCTATTGGTAGAAAATTAATATTTTGAGCATGTTGGAGTTATGAATTACACTTCGGATGGTGTATCAATACACCCAGTCACTACAGAAAATACAGGCGTCCTTCCTAACTCAGTTGCTGGAGAAGAAGGAAATCACTCAGGGATTTCACCATGAGGCCAATGGTGACTTTAAAACAGTTACAGAGTTTATTGGCTATGATAGGAGAAAACCGTGGATGGATCAACAACATTGTAGTTACTCCAGAATACTAACCTAACTGACATAGTGAAAATAAGGAAGACTGTACAGAATAAATATATTCCAAAACATGCATCCTGTTTGCAACGAGGTACTAGAATAATGTGGCAAAGCAACCAACTTTTGGTTGTAACTTAGTACCAGTGGTGGAAAAAGTTCCCCGATGTCATACTTGAGAAAAAGTAAAGATATCTTAACATAAAATGACTCGAGTGGAAGTCACTGAGTAAAATCCTACTCCTAATTGCTAAAATATACTTAAGTATCATTTCAAATTCCTTATATTAAGCGAACCAGATGGCAACATTTTGACCAGGGATGTTCTCTTGATAAGTGTTGTGAATTAGACCATTTTCCTGTCCTGCTAAGCATACAAAATGTAATGAGTGCTTTTGGGAGTCTGGGAAAATGCATAGAATAAAATGTATATAATAAATAGTACATAAATAGTACATAATCTTCTTTAGGAATGTAGTAAAGTAAAAGTTGTCAAAAATATAAATAGTAAAGTAAAGTACAGATACCCCCAAAAAAACTACTGAAGTAGTACTTTCAAGTATTTTGTACTTATGTACTTTACACCACTGCTTAGTACCACTCAATATTTTAAAGCATAGTGACGGCTGCATCATGTTATGGGTATGCTACTGTTAGAAGTACTGAACAGTCATTCTCTCTCATGGCTAACTACCAGGAAGTTTGACAAGACAGGCTGAGTGTGTGGGGAGCTTATATTCATGAGCTCACGTTGACTGACAGCTCTTTGAAACGCTCTGTATATATTTACATATTAGTCCTATGTCAAGTAACTTGGATGCAGTGAGCAGGGTTGCAGTAAAATCATCTCAAGCTAATTTGGTGATACACAAAGCATCTCAGACAACATTGAAATGACATCAATATGATATATATATACATTATTATTATACATATCCCGTTTGGCATGTCTCTTGTGATGCAGCTCACAGCAGCACTGACGGACGTGTTGGCTTGACAGTTTTGAATGAACCTTCTCCTCCCTTTTGTTCCATGCTGGCAGAAGACCGACCTTTAAGGACTGGGGAGTTTTTTCTGAATAAAAAAATAAATGTAATGGAGCTAAGCACAGGCAAAATCCGAAAGGAAAACTTAGTTCAGTCTGTTTTCCACCAGACACTGGAAGATGAATTCACCTTTCAGCAGGACAAAAACCTAAAACACAAGACCAAATCTACACTGGAGTTGTTTACCAAGAAGACAGTGATTGTTCCTGAGAGGACGAGTTACAGTTTTTACATAAATCTGCTTAAAAATCTATGGCTGAAAACGGTTGTCAAGCGACGATCAACCACCATTTTGACAGAGCTTGAAGAATTTCATAAAGAATAATGGGCAAATGTTGCATAATCCAGGTGTGGAATGTTCTTAGAGAATTACACTGTACCCAAACTGGCTGCGCGCGTGCACCATCGTGCACCAACGTGCGCAAATGAATTTTGTCCCCCCACACCAAGCACGATCACGACACGCAGGTTAAAATGTCAAAACAAACTCTGAACCAATTTTATTAATTTGGGTACAGGTCGAAAAGCATTAAACAGTATGGCAATTTAGCTAGCTCATTTCTAGTCATCTAACCTCCTTCCAGGCTTTTTCTTCTTTGGACTTTATATGGCGATTGGCATCTAAACTTTCATAGTATTACCACGACGACCGACGAACTCAGTTGTCTTTCAAACGCCCATGTGGGTATAACCAATGGGTATCTGGTTCTATAAACCAATGAGGAGATGGGAGAGGCAGGACTTGCACCGCGTTCAGCGTCACAAATGGAACTGACTTCTATTTTAGCGCTTGGCAACGCAGATGCTCGTTTGCGCGCGTGTGGGTGCAATAATTGAATAACATGTTTGTTTACATTTATTTTGCAACGAGCAATGTAGTCAACATGTTAGAGCTGTAATCACTGCCAAACGTGATTCTAACATGTATTGACTCAGGGGGATGAATACTTATCTAATATTTATCTAGTGTTTTATTTTGAATACATTTTTTACAGATCTTACAACTGTTTTCACACTTTGACATTTCAAAGTATTTTATGTAGGTACATTTTTTTAAATTAAAAAATACAATTAAATACATTTTAATCCCACTTTGTAACACAACAAAATGTGTAAAAAGTCAAGAGGTGTGAACACTTTCTTAAGGAACTGGTATTCACCTGTTTTCAGGTGAAATAGTCGCTCTATCAACGAGCTTGTTGTCCAGTAAACGACTGGGAGGATTAACGTGTGGAATGTAATTGGTTTTATTGGATTTGTCCCGCATGTCCAAAATGGCATTCATGTCTGTCCCAGATGGAATTCAGTTCATTCTAACAATATGCTGTTCTGAGAATCAAAAACAGTAGAATCCACATTAATAATGATTTGCTGAGTGCAAACCACGCCCCAAAATATTATAATATTAGTGGTTTGCGCTCAGCTCTTTTTGTGAAACCATGAGTGAGTGTCATTCCAGTTTATCTAATGTGTTCTGTTATGCTAATTTATACATCTATGGGCAGTGATAGTGTCTTGTTATTCTGTTATAGATCATTATGGCTGGTGATGATGTCATGACTTATGTATGACCTTGTGTCGGCTTTCAATTCTCTACTCAGTGACACTCAGCTGTTCCAGCGGTAGCTCACTTGATTCCTCTTGTTAATTAACACAATAATTGCACCTATGGAATTTTATCTATATAATAAGGCTGGCCAGAATAAAGAACCCTGTATGGATCTTCAAAATGATCTACAATGAACCTTTCAGATTGCAAACCATTCTTCATAAAGGTTCTATAAAGAACCATAAAAAAAGGGTTCTATATAGCCCCAAAAAGGGTTGTAAAACCATAGCAGAACCCTTTTTGGTACTACAATGTAGGCCGTCATTGTCGTTTCCTTTTTGCTCAGCGGCGGGAGGGAGGGAGAGCAGAGGGACGGTGAGTCAGGTGAGAGGCAGCCTCGCCACTATTCCCTCCCTGACCATCAGATTCAGGCCATCAGTCCAATAAAAAAAAGCTAATGATTATGCTCACTCAGCTGTGCCTCACAAATAATACAAAAAATGGTCTATTACCAGTGTCATCATTTTTTTTTAATTATATATATATTTTTTTACAAATATAATTTCAAAATGGCCTGAGAACAACAACATTGGCAGGGCAATTCAAACATTTTGCACTATTGGTTAGAGCCTGTAAGTAAGCATTTCACTGTAAAGTCTACTACACCTGTTGTATTCGGCGCACTTTGATTTGATTTGATTTAACACAGTTATAATGTTTTGAGCCTCTAGCCTACTGCACAAACCTCATCACTACAGAACTGTTTTTAATTGGTTGCGCAGGCTTCATACTTGTTTAAAGTCATGATTTAAACATATCTGAGCGGTAGATCTCGGGTTGCATTTTGATCTTGATCTTGACTCAGAAAAGGTGGGTGACCACTGGGAACACACCAAGTGAGATCCGGAGCGAATATGTTATCGTTAACACGGCCATCATTAGCATATTTCCCAGTATGCTCTATTGCAGGCATGTTTTAAAAATAGTTTGTTTGAATATCTATGTTTTTGCATGTACATTGATTGATTAATTAATGTTATGCTTCTCAAATATAAATGACAAATTTTCTAAACTGATCCAATAAGATAATAGGACAGTCACGTTCTGACCTTTATTTCCTGTGTTTTGTATTTATTTAGTATGGTCAGGGCGTGAGTTGGGTGGGCAGTCTATGTTTGTTTTTCTATGTTGTGGGGTATTTCTATGTTTCGGCCTAGTATGGTTCTCAATCAGAGGCAGGTGTCATTCGTTGTCTCTGATTGAGAATCATACTTAGGTAGCCTGGGTTTCACTGTGTGTTTGTGGGTGATTGTTCCTGTTTTTGTGTTTGCACCAAATAGGGCTGTTTTGAGGTCTCACGTTTTTTGTTTTTGTTAGTTTCTTCATGTATAGTGTCTTCATTAAAAAAACATGAATAACCACCACGCTGCGTTTTGGTCCGCCTCTCCTTCACCACAAGAGAACCGTTACATGGATTTATTACACCCATTGCTGAAATGGTTGTTCCAGTTTAGATGATTTAGCTAGTCAGAAATGTCAACCTTCCCAATCCTGGCAGTTATTGTGCATACAGGTTGACAGTGTTAAAAAATACCTCTGTTTGGTCTTCTTTAGGTATTATGTATTGCTTTGAAAGTCAACACAAATCTAACAGGTTGTGTTGTTCATTTTACCGTAACATAGGTTAGTTAATTTAACCATTGACTGCATAATGTGACAGGTTGCGTTGTTCAGATTACTGTATTGCAAAAATGGTATGAGTGGACCGCTGGCTTCCAGTGGCAAGATTTTGGTTGGATGTTTTCTTTAGCCCTCTCCCCACACGCCCGTAGAAGGGGTGCTATGTGTTATGTGCTTCAATGTTTTCCATCTGTGTAAATCACAGTTTGTAGAGAGTTGTTGATTAAGCTAGTTTCAAGTGCTAGTTTTCAAGTTATCAAGCATGGCAGACAGTCTGCGATTTGTTGAAATTGAAAGTGGATTCCACCTGTAAAGTAAAACGTCGCAACACCTAACCCGCTCTGGTGACTAAAAAAACGTTTGGCTTTGGCTCCATTCGTCCACATGGTGGCTGGCTGCTCTTTGCTACATCCAATAAATTGTGAAGATTGACCATTATTTTGTTTTTGTAAAACAATGTGTTATTAGTTAGCTAGCTGGCTATAGTAGGCCACCTCAACTGAGCTGCTAGCTAGCTAACTAACTTTACACACTGTGTAGCTAAATTAATTACGTGTAATCCGCTAGCTAACTTCCTATTAGTTAGCTAGCTACTGTCTCTTGATGTGGTACTTTTAGATTAAAAACAAAGTCTCCAAATGCATTTATAAATAACAGACATGGAAGAGGGTTAAATTGCAGCTCCAACTGTCAGTAAAGAGAGAGTGTAGGCTACTGGATAGAGCCGGGATCCTTGGGACATCCTTACCTCCCCATGAAGTTGAAATTTAAAACGGTTAAGTTTTGGGTTAGGTAAGGGTTATGGTGAAGGGTAGGGGTTGAGGTTTAGGGTAACGATGTCCCAAGGATTCCGAATAGCACTAACCCTACTGGATATGGCAGGTCATTTTGTGGGAGGACGTTATGAAAAGATTCTCCAGCTCTCTAGAGGGGATAAGTTTGAGAGCAGAGAGATAATAGCAACTTAATATTCAGTGCCGTCTAATTTAATAATGGAGCCTGTTGCTTTGTGTTGTTTTCTGTCCTCAGAAAGTGATAACCTGTTTGCAGATAAAGAGAGGTCCCAATCAATGTCCCAAGAGACTAAGGGTATATCCTATATGCTGAAGGTTATTTTTTTGTTCACCTGAAAATGATGCTTTAACATCTAGCAATAATAGCCTACTTGTCACAACTCAATGATCTATTGTAGTTTAGACTAAGATGTTTAATCTTAGATGTTGTGTCGATTCTTTGAATTGAAGTGTTTAAACTTGTTTTAATCCATTGTTAAACTATTATTAATAATGTCATGTTAATGTCAACATATCACAATGCTGCAATAAAGAGGGGCGGGGGATCTGTCTCTAATGTGTCTGTGTTTCTGTGTTGTATTCTAAAATGAACATTTGTAATATCTCCAATCTGTTGTTATTTGATTGTCTCTCTCTCTCAGTATATCAGCCACGTGAATCCATTGTGCAGCTAATCATATGACATGCATCGCCAACGCAGCCATAGGTTTGCAGTACGACGGCATTACTGGGTTTATGGGCATCTGTCATCTGAAGCAGGGAATAGCTAAACTCACACATTGTATACATGTTGTGCTCTATGTTGTCAATTTAAAACGATATCATGTACACAATGTATATGAAGTAAACCATATATCAGATTCTGACATGTACAATTGTTTAGTGCAAATCCAACCCTTATAATTTAGGTACAGTATGGAAATAAGGAGATGACAATTAGGCTACAGGAGATGAGCATTACAGCTAACAGTTAGAATACAGGAAATGAGCATTACAGCTAACAGTTAGACTACAGGAAATGAGCATTACAGCTAACAGTTAGGCTACAGGTGATGAGCATTACAGCTAACAGTTAGACTACAGGAGATGAGCATTACAGCTAACAGTTAGACTACAGGAAATGAGCATTACAGCTAACAGTTAGGCTACAGGTGATGAGCATTACAGCTAACAGTTAAACTACAGGAGATGAGCATTACAGCTAACAGTTAGACTACAGGAAATGAGCATTACAGCTAACAGTTAGGCTACAGGTGATGAGCATTACAGCTAACAGTTATGCTACAGGAAATTAGCATTACAGCTAACAGTTAGGCTACAGGTGATGAGCATTACAGCTAACAGTTAGACTACAGGAGATGAGCATTACAGCTAACAGTTAGGCTACAGGTGATGAGCATTACAGCTAACAGTTAGGCTACAGGTGATGAGCATTACAGCGAACAGTTAGACTACAGGAAATGAGCATTACAGCTAACAGTTAGACTACAGGAGATGAGCATTACAGCTAACAGTTAGACTACAGGAGATGAGCATTACAGCTAACAGTTAGACTACAGGTGATGAGCATTACAGCTAACAGTTAGACTACAGGTGATGAGCATTACAGCTAACACATTATGAGGTACATTTTATTTTATTCATTCTAGCGATGTTGCTTGCAAAAGGGTTGCAGTTGTTTGTGTAGATAGTACATGGTTTCTCTATGTATCACTGACACTGGATAAGCTACCGACTGGGCTAACACAGCTAGTGATGGGGAAACGAAGCTTCCTGAAGCATTGAGCATTTCCAGCCAATTGTGTTGAAAACAGGTTCATAAGTCGAGGCTAGGATGTTGTACACTAGTGGCACCTGCTGGTCAAAAGAATTTAGAACAGCCAAATTATTATAGATGACGTCCCATGCCTCGTAGCACGTGCGCAGGGTAGCCTTTTTGTATTCTACCAAACAAATCAGGTGGTTGTTCAACAGAACAAAGCTTCAGACATCATTGACCACGTGTTTAATGTCGGTCGGCATCCAATATATTGCATTACCGCCCCCAACTGAACTACAGTATGAATCCATTACACTTTGTGATAGAAAAGAGGAAATGTGAGGCCTCCCGGGTGGCGCAGTGGTCAAGGGCGCTGTACTACAGCGCCAGCTGCGCCACCAGAGACTCTGGGTTCGCGCCCAGGCTCTGTCATAACCGGCCGAGACTGGGAGGTCTGTGGGGCGACGCACAATTGGCCTGGCGTCGTCCGGGGTTAGGGAGGGTTTGGCCGGTAGGGAAATCCTTGTTTCATCGCGCACCAGCGACTCCTGTGCCGGGCCGGGCGCAGTGCGCGCTAACCAAGGTTGCCAGGTGCACGGTGTTTCCTCCGACACATTGGTGCGGTTGGCTTCCGGGTTGGCTTCTTAACACAACCCGCAGTGCGGCTTGGTTGGGCTGTGCATTGGAGGACGCATGACTTTCAACCTTCATCTCTCCCGAGCCCGTACGGGAGTTGTAGCGATGAGACAAGATAGTACAATTGAATACCACGAAATTGGGGAGAAAAAGGGGTAAAATTCACCAAAAAAAAGAGAAAATGAGAAAAATAACATTAAATGTCTAATTACCTTACCAACTAACCCTATACTCAAGACTTTAGGTATTGTGTGTAGATTGATGTGGAAAATAAACAATTTAATGAATTTCAGAATAAGGCTGTAAACTAACAATATGTGGAAAAGGTCACTTTCAGAAGGCACTCATTGGCCTATCCCTCTGTTCTGGCACAGATCTACTATTCACAGAGATTCCTCATCCTTTATCCAACCTCCTCTACTTTGTACTTGCCTCATGATACATCTTCTGCACTACTCTGACCCTGGCCTCCTCAACCTGCCTCTTCCACTCCGGACGCTTCCCGATCCCCAGCAACATGGAAAGCCCAACAGTTGACACACACTTTTTCCACCGAAATTACATATTCCTCTGTCCCATGTCCTCTTGGACACTTCCCACATCTTGGAATCTCCCTTCTACACACTGCTGAGACTTGCACATAAACGTGACACCTAGAACACTGCAGTGTATTCGGCACAAAGGCTCTAACAGCATAACTCATTATATATCCTAACATTACTTTGTCGGGTAAAGACTATGAATCAAAGTTTAAAAGAACAGACTGTGTGTCACCTCTGTTCCACCACAACCCCCCACTGGACCAAACGGCAGGATTCACAAACACCAGGCTTCACAAACACCAGGAAGCTTCAACTTAAATTATTCCACCTCCACACTTAACACTACCCCAGAAATCACTCCCTTAAACTGTGTCCTGTACCTAAGTGCAAAGCAAAGATACAGGTCTTTCCCCAAGTTGCATCATGCAGAGCCCCCACTCCCTCTGATCTTAAGACACACAAACACACATCACAAGTACCCTTTGGGATACCTTCACCGACTCAACAGCACCCACCATCTTTTCCACCCAACCTCAAACCACCCATGGATCAGCCAAAAGGCCTGGATCCACCCTTTTCAAAAATCTCACTCCCACTGGGCCAAAGTCATCTTTATCATAACCATGTCCATCAATGCAAGGCTCACTCTGTTTGAACTTGACCCCATCTTACTCGAAATACCCTCTCCCTCGACATACCATCTTCCTCGACATACCATCTTCCTCGACATACCATCTCCCTCGACATACCCTCTCCCTCGACATACCCTCTCCCTCGAATACAATCTCCCTTGACATACCATCTTCCTCGACATACCATCTCCCTCGACATACCATCTCCCTCGACATACCATCTTCCTCGACATACCCTCTCCCTCGACATACCATCTTCCTCGACATACCCTCTCCCTCGACATACCATCTCCCTTGACATACCATCTTCCTCGACATACCATCTTCCTCGACATACCATCTCCCTTGTTATTGCTAGCTTCAACAGATTCAAACTCATCCTCTGCCTCCCTCAGTGTTTTCAACCTCTTCTCTCTTTCCCTCCAATCCTCCTCCCTTAGCCAATTACCCAACTCCTTCTGAAAATATTCAACTTTTCCCAGCCGAAATCTCTTTTTATCCTCCTTGAGAGACATGCTAAGCTCTGTACTCCCTCCACTTCAAACTCAAGCCATCAGCACTTCCCACCTCACGAGGCTAGGTGGACGACGAGGCTAGGTGGACAACGAGGCTAGGTGGACGACGAGGCTAGGTGGACGACGAGGCTAGGTGGACGACGAGGCTAGGTTTACCCAAACATGGGTTAATTTAATGATCAATTGGGTTTTTATTCTGGGTTGACCAAGTGGTGTGGTTTATTAGGGGCAAAGCCATTATATATTTATGTTTGGCCACCTCTGAGAGAATTTTAAGTTCGTACACTGCAATGTAACATTTTCCTTTAATTAATATTATTGCACGTTACATATTCCAATACAAATTAATTTACATACTGCAATAAAGTAGTTACTAATCGATTGTAATATGGATAAATTTCTAAGATTTTCATACACTTCTGTTCACTTCATCAACGTGATAAAGGTATCAGCGTTTGACTGTGTCATGTGATAACAATTCAACAGAACAGATAAACCAGAATGACATTTACGCTCACAGGTAGCCAAAAATAACGTCCTGAAAGCCACGCCCCTACTAAACCAAGCCTCCAGTCTTCTGATCTGACCCACTGGATCACAGCTCAATAATCCAGCATCAACAAGCTAACCTTTTGCTCTTTAAAAAAAAATGAATAATAATAACCCAAGTAAGTGACCCAATGCCTTCAACCCAGCAGTTGGGTCAACAAAGTATTTGTTTGTGTAAAGCCTTTAAAACAAGGCCTTTTTAAATACACAGTGTCGTATTTTACAATTGCATTTGAATAACATATTCACTTAGAACCTTACTTCACAAAGGGCATAGGATCTAACAAATTCACTAACAAACTGTCACTAACAAATTCAGTCATGGGTTGTAACTGTACAATTCACGTCAATTCACTTCAATGCAAGGCACTCTGGGAAATATGCAAATAAAGCATTACGCTAAGCCGTGCTTTAAGTCATCATGGTAAAATATCACTTTCAGTGTTAATTTAACACTAGGGAATTTATTGTGTAGGCTACACACAAACACTTGGGTGCTCATGTGCACACACGCACACATAAACTCACACCACGCACGCACATACACTCACAGAAATCAGCACCATGGAGAGCCACATCATATTTAGCTTACATTGATTGGACTAAATCGTTTTGGGTTGCATTGAGATTGTAAAGAGAGAAAGAAAGACAGAGAGAGGAGGAAAGACAGAGAGAGAGAGAGAGAGAGAGAAGGAAAGACAGAGAGAGAGAGATGGAAAGACAGAGAGAGAGGAGGAGGAAAGACAGAGAGAGAGAAGGAAAGACAGAGAGAGAGAAGGAAAGACGGAGAGAGAGGAGGAAAGAGAGAGAGAGGGAAAGACAGAGAGAGAGAGAAGGAAAGACAGAGAGAGAGAGAAGGAAAGACAGAGAGAGAGGAGGAGGAAAGACAGAGAGAGAAGGAAAGAGAGAGAGAGAGAGAGAGAGAGAGAGAAGGAAAGACAGAGACAGAGAAGGAAAGAGAGAGAGAGAGAGAGAGAGAGAGAGAGAGAGAGAGAGAGAGAGAAGAAGGAAAGACAGAGAGAGAAAGAAGGAAAGACAGAGAGAGAGGAGGAAAGACAGAGAGAGAAGGAAAGACGGAGAGAGAGGAGGAAAGAGAGAGAGAGAGAGAAGGAAAGACAGAGAGAGAGAGAAGGAAAGACAGAGAGAGAGAAGGAAAGAGAGAGAGAGAGAGAGAGAGAGAGAGAGGGAAAGACAGAGAGAGAGAAGGAAAGACAGAGAAAGAGAGAAGGAAAGACACAGAGAGAGGAGGAGGAAAGACAGAGAGAGAGAGAAGGAAAGACAGAGAGAGATAAGGAAAGACAGAGAGAGAGGAGGAGAGAGAGAGAGAGAGAGAGAGAGAGAGAGAGAGGGGGGGGGGGAGAGAGAGAGAGAGGCAAAGACAGAAAGAGGAGAAGGAGGAAAGACAGAGAGAGAGAGAGAGAGAGAGAGAGAGAGAGAGAGAGAGAGAGAGAGAGAGAGAGAGAGAGTGAGAGAGAGAGAGAGAGAAGGAAAGACAGAGATAGAGAGAGAGAGAGAGAGAGGAGGAAAGACAGAGAGAGAGAAGGAGGAAAGACAGAGAGAGAGGAGGAAAGACAGAGAGAGAGAGGAGGAGGAAAGACAGAGAGAGAGAGAGAGAGAGAGAGAGAGAGAGAGAGGAGGAGGAAAGACAGAGAGAGAGAGAGAGAGAGAGAGAGAGAGAGAGAGAGAGAGAGAGGCCAGACGCATACATTACTGTCATTAATGCTGTAATGAATCTGGTTTCATACATAACTGTCATTAAAGCTGTAATGAATCAAGTGGTGTGTATTCGTGGATGCCAAGGGAAGCCAGGCTTACCCCAAAAAATGTACCAAGAAAAAAACATACAAAATATTGTATCTTTCGTCTCTGTGTCTTGTAAATTTCCTTCAATTCGCAAGAGGTTGAATGTATCTCACCGCAGAAAGCATCTGAGCAGACGAAACAGCTCAACTCCGCAAGCATTTGGCCTCCCTTAGTAAAAAAATATATATACAGCAATAGCCCATCAGCATTGAGCTTAACTGAGTGAGCTCAGCTGTGAAAGGTCCTGGGACACCAAAAAATTACATTTCAAGAGAAGCCAGTTTGGATTTGGCTTCAGACCAATCACATCAAAAGCCAAATTTCAAGATTTTTTTAAATTGTTGCATCTTGTTGTCTTGTTGTGCTCCGGTGGCTAGCTAGCTAGCTAGCTAAAATAGTCTCTGTCATAAATTAGCCATGGATGGAGATAGGGATTTGGACTTGTGGTTCTACTTAATTCTCTGTACTGGCCAATGATTATAAATCTGATTCTGTGGCAACCATAAATTCATAGAGTGTGGCCCTGGCCTGAGAGGATGGAAGTTCAGTATGTAGGTAGATGTAGTATGCCAATGTTAACCAGCTGGCCTGGCGCGTTGTTGCCCATGAAAGGAAGTTAGGCTAGAGAGCAAGCATTTTAGCCAGGTAGCCTTGGACAACAACAACTAAAAGTGTGTGCATGAAAGAGGAGGATGGCATGACCGTTTCTCTACAGGTAGGGTGAGTCAACATGTTTTTTCTATTTCACACAGAGAGAGAGAGAGAGAGAGAGAGAGAGAGAGAGAGAGAGAGAGAGAGAGAGAGAGAGAAATCAGTACCATGGACAGCCAAATCATATTTAGCTTACGTTGAATGGATTCAATTGTTTTGTGAATCTTTTAGTTGTCACTGTATTGGACTAGGCAGAGGTGATTTGATGATGTTGAAATGTTGTAGTTGAAATGGTGCTGGAATAGTGGAGGCAGCTCCTGTTTTCTTTGCGACTTGCGGTAACTCTCTGAGGTTCTAAATCAATAGTTGTTTAATAGTCTGAAAATGTCAGAAACATTACCTTGCTTGACCACGCTGTAGGTCATGTAACTGTTTGTTATACGCAATATGCTTTGTGGACTCCACCGGACAGAGGTTGCTGTAGGTCATGTAACTGTTTGTTATACGCAATATGCTTTGTGGACTCCACCGGACAGAGGTTGCTGTAGGTCATGTAACTGTTTGTTATACACAGTATGCTTTGTGGACTTCACCGGACAGAGGTTGCTGTAGGTCATGTAACTGTTTGTTATACGCAATATGTTTTATAGACTTAACGGGAAGATGTTGCTCTCCAGGGTGAAAGTAGAATTAATTTCTTACCGGTAAGGGACACCCAAGTCCACGCACATATCTTTTTATACTACAAAAATTACCAAAAAATTGTCCAAAAGCAAACAAGTGATACTGACACAACGATAAAGACAGTGAATAGCACACACACCGGGGATATGGCCGATGCTCTCCGCTGGTGTCAATAAGATAGGATACTGTTCGCTCAAGTTAAGAATTTTGATAACTAAAAGACAGATTGAAGTCTTTTAATTTTCAACAGTTTTTCAGCAATTGTATTTTTAAATATTGCCATATGCCTGACTGGGTCTCTCTGCTTTTCACTGACAGTCGCAACTCAACAATCATCTAATTGGTATTTGCAGCGCGCGCTGCCCAAATTGCGGGCCCTCCAGACTGTAGTCTATGCGATTTAAAACAATCCACAGATACATTTTTTAGAAGCTAATGATACCCTGTGGCCAAATCATGCGTTCTGTTGTAGTAGCCCGTATTGAATGATTTTATGTATTTATGTATAGACAGTAGTAAGCTAATTAGGCTATACTATCGTTCCAGGGCCCTGTCTTCCCTATGTCAAGGCAATCGATCCATAACAGACTACTCTATTGAGTTTCGCACTCTTGCTGTCTCCAGTGGCTGGAACGAGCCGGCCTTGCTCGCTCGTCTTCTGGAGGGTTTCCGGCAGAGGTAAAGGATGAGATTCTCTCCCGGGAGGTTCCTTCCAGCGTGGATTCCTTGATTGAACTCGCTATTCGCATTGAGCGACGGGTTGATCTTCGTCACCGAGCTCGTGGCTCGCGCTCTCCGTCGCCTCCCTCTCCGCATCACTACCATCTTCCTCTGCCGGCTCGGGTGCTGAGCCCATGCAGCTGGGAGGTATCCGCATCTCGACTAAGGAGAGGGAACGGAGAATCACCAACCGCCTCTGTCTCTATTGCGGTTCCGCTGGTCATTTTGTCACTTCATGTCCAGTAAAAGGCCAGAGCTCGTCAGTAAGCGGAGGGCTACTGGTGAGCGCTACTACTCCTGTCTCTCCTTCAAGATCCTGCACTACCTTGTCGGTCCATCTACGCTGGACCGGTTCGTCAGCTTCCTGCAGTGCCTTAATAGACTCTGGGGCGGAGGGCTGTTTTATGGACGAGACCTGGGCTCGGGAACATGACATTCCTCTCAGACAGTTAAAGGAGCCCACGGCCTTGTTCGCCCTGGATGGTAGTCCTCTCCCCAGGATTCAGCGTTTGGGCATTTACTTGCTTTAAGTGGTCCGTTTCCGCCCAGGGAGCTTTTGATCTCCTCAAGAATCGTTTTACATCCGCTCCTATCCTTGTTACACCTGACGTCTCTAGACAGTTCGT
The DNA here is from genome assembly GCF_045791955.1 of Oncorhynchus clarkii lewisi. NCBI lineage: Eukaryota > Metazoa > Chordata > Actinopteri > Salmoniformes > Salmonidae > Oncorhynchus > Oncorhynchus clarkii. The sequence continues at coordinate 7,248,205 of NC_092162.1, read as the reverse complement.
TGTCGAGGTTGACGCGTCAGAGGTGGGCGTGGGAGCCATCCTTTCTCAGCGCTCCCTCTCTGACGACAAGGTCCACCCATGCGCGTATTTTTCTCATCGCCTGTCGCCGTCGGAACGTAACTATGATGTGGGTAACCGCGAGGCGAATGGAGACAGTGGTTGGAGGGGGCGACCGTTCCTTTTGTCGTTTGGACTGACCATAGGAACCTTGAGTACATCCGTTCTGCCAAACGACTTAATGCGCGTCAGGCGCGTTGGGCGATGTTTTTCGCTCGTTTCGAGTTCGTGATTTCTTATCGTCCGGGCTCTAAGAACACCAAGCCTGATGCTTTGTCTCGTCTCTTCAGTTCTTCAAGCCTCCACTGATCCCGAAAGCTTTTTTGGTGGCCCACCCGGGAGCATGACACGCGTCGTTTCGTGGCTGCTTGTTCGGTCTGCGCGCAGACTAAGTCCATCGCCTTAGATTTTGTCACCGGACTGCCTTCGTCAGCGGGGAAGACTAGCTTTAATTCACGTCTCAATTTTGGTTTTGCCGTTTGATTGGGGCTTCCGTACACAGCGTCCCCTCCGCTCAGGCTTTTGTCCAACGTTGCCGCAGAGAGTTTGGCTCTCCACTATTCATTGGTCCGTTCCGTATTTCTCGGGTCATTAATCCTGTCGCAGTTCGACTTCTTCTTCCGCGATACCTTCGCCTTTTAATGTGGCATAAACACAACCAGTCATGATGTTTTCATCTGATTGTCACACAATGGCGCTCATGTAGGCTACCTGTGCACATTCGTTCACTCTCAAAATAATTTCAGCATCCAAACACCAACCGTGCACGGGGCACCTGCATTTGATAAATGAAAAGAGACATCTGTTACTAAACACCCTCGTGTATTGTAGTGACGTTCTGAGATTGTCATTAGACCCACACTTGTAGTCTGAATTGATGCATCCACCGTTGTCCACGCGCGCCTCGATCTCGACCACTCATCTCGCCTTGAGTGTTCTCCTCAAACCACAATGCAATTTGGAGCAAATACCACCCGGTTTCCAGTCAATTAGAAACATGTTCACGCGGCTGACATGCAGTAGGATTAAATAATGTTGTAATAGCCTACAGTTTTTGGGGCATGTTGTATTACCTGTGATAAGCTCAGGTTTGACCTGTACTGTGTAACCCCCACTACATATTTTGCCGGGATGCGGTACCATACAGGACCGTACCACCTGACTTTCAACCCTGCTCTCCGGTTTTGGAATGAAACAAATGTGTGGTTGAATTTATTCTACACTGTGTCTTCTTATTGTCTCGGCCTTAGGCCAAAATATCATGATGTCAAGGAATATGAACTAACAGGTTATAGAGCAAACAACGCAATTATCACAACACATAGGTTGTAGTATGGATTTCTTTCCTGGATTGGCTTCCCCAATTATTTTACCCGTGCGCCGCAAGTCAATGAATCTGGTTTCAGACATCACTGTCATTCATTTAATGCTGTAATGAATCTGGTTTCATACATTACTGTCATTAATGCTGTAATGAATCTGGTTTTGATGCGAGTGAGTGTGTATGAGTGTGAGTGTGTGTTGCCATGGGTGATGACACATCAGTACACTCATAGAATGTCCTCGTGTGTGTGTCATGTGTGGGGAGGTCATGATAGAGGGAGGGGGGTTGGGGAAGAGGAATGCTGACTTTGATGCCAAGGGACTCAACCAATTCCACAACACAAACATACACACACACACACACCATAATTGATATGATGGGAGGAGAGAGAGGATGGGGGGGGATACTAAATAAATGGGAGAGGGAATGAGGGAATGAGAGAGGGGGGGATATGATGATGAGGAGGAGTGTTAGCTACAAAGTCTCAGAGTACCAGGCTCAGAAGAACATATCTGAGGATTAGCTCGTCATGCAGGAGTCTCGCGCAACTGTAATTACCCGCAGTATGGTAACGGAAAGCCCGATTATCCTACATTAGGAGGATCTAAGGAAAAATCGCCATATACTGTGTTAAACCTTGGGATTAGCGCGTCTCCCTTTCCCGGTTGCTGTCATGGGGGGGATAGACCGGCGGCGGAGAGTATCTCTGGCTATTACGTTGAACTTCCTCGCGCTGATTCTAGCCGTTGTCGCGTTGACTACAAGCTACTGGTGCGAGGGGACACGGAAAGTGGCGAAACCTTTCTGTACGGGACCGGTCACCACCACCAGACAGTCGTTCTGTATCAGGTTCAACAGCTCGAACATTAATGACAGCAGACTGGTCCAGTACATCTGGGAGACCGGCGAGGACAAGTACCTCATGAGGAAGTTCCACACCGGGATCTGGTTTTCGTGCGAGGAGAACGTTAATATGACAGGTAAGAGAGATAAACTCCGGGAACAAAACTTTTTTCGCGCACTGCGATGTGACGCAGCAGTACGCATGGAACTAGCCCGTCTTTTTAATGGAAGTTAGAATTGGGTTCTCAGAATTATAGACTATGCTAATTTTTAGTCTAGACCTATGTAATTGTTCTTGTCTTTTGAGTGAAATATCCAAGGATTTTCTGTCAGCTGCCAGCACACTCACTCACACACACATTAAAACGATCGTCTGTATTTAATTACGCACCTACGCAAAATCCTTAAAAATGTGACTGTGGTTGTTTTTACTCTGAGATTTTCATAATCATATTATGAATATTATGCATTTTACATACAAAAAAATCTAACAAAAACGTATTTTTAAAAACATACGAGAAAGTATAAAAGCATATTTATTTAGCTGTTTATTTTAAAGGGAAAATCTACAGTTCAAACTATAACAAAGCTCTCAACCCCGCCACGATTTTGGTAAAAAACTGAGGGACGAGGCTGGAGAAATGTAACCGCTCTCAAAATCATAGACAGAGCTATGGATGCAAGGACTGACCATCCATGATATCAAAATTCTAGGTCAAGGTCCTGTAAATAGACTGTTCTCTCTGCTACCGCACGGCAAGCAGTACCAGAGCGCAGAGTTTAGGTCCAAAAGGCACATTATGAACAGCTTCTACCCCCAAGCTATAAGACTACTGAACAATTAATCAAATAGCCACCCATACTAATGACATTGACCATCCCTTTGTTTTTACACTGCTGCTACTCGCTGTTTGTTATTCCAACCTACATGTACAAACTACCTTGACCAACCTATACCCCGCACATTGACTCCGTAACGGTACCCCCTGTATAGATAGCCTCGTTATTGTTATGTCATTTTATAGTGTTACTTTTTATTTTTTTTACTTTAGTTGATTCATTAAATATTTTCTTAACTCTTTCTTGAACTGCATTGTTTGTTAAGGGCTTGTAGGTAAGCATTTCACGGTACACCTGTTGTATTCGCCGCATGTGACAAATAACATTCGATTTGATTTGATGAGAAGCTGAGTAGTAGAATCAGGTGTTTCATCAGGGATGGAGCTAAAGACTGCACTGGGTTAGCCACCCGTTTACCCAGACATGCGCCTTAGAAATCTGATGATTGAGTGTTTGATTGCATTGTGTTTGATTGTGTGGCACATTCTATTTCAGGTGAAAACTGCAGAAGTTTCATTTATGTTGCGCCCTCACACGAAAGAGGTAGGTTTTGCATAATAACATGTTATTAAACTTTTTCTATTAATCTGTGAATGGCTATGGGTGTTGTTGTTTTATTTCAAGATTCCAGTCATCTCTCATATTAGGAATTGCAGCTCGAAGGGTGCAACTTGCTCGAAGGGTGCAAATTGAACCCAGTCACTTAATAGTCCTGGAGTATGGTCTCATGCTGGGCTCTACTGAGATTGAAGTTATCCTTAGATTTATTGGAAAGTGTGAATTAAAAAGTGAAAACCTACAGTAGAATCATTTAAGAGGATTAGAAATGCTGGGTTTTCCTGGGGAGCTACTGCACTGTAACAAATTATTGTACATTTACAGCAACACTTTTACAGTAACTCTATATTACAGTACAGTGCTGTAAAGGCCAATGCATTTTCGGGGCTCAATTACCATTCCTCTAAACTGCTGTAAAATTACAACAATTGCTGTACTTTCATAATACAATTTTACATTAAATTACTGTATGATCTGTTTTGCTGTTTTTACAGCAGCATACTGCGAATTATGGTGCGTTGTAGGAAAATGTTGTGGGTGGCGAAATAATCTCTGTCTCATTAACATTATTTTGAGGCGACCCTTGTAAGCGGCTATATTTGTTGCAACCATTAGTGAAAATTCTGTACCCCACTGATTAAACTACAATTTCAATATTTATTTCTGAAATTAATCTTGTAAATCTACAGTAATTTACTGTAATTCAGTAACACCCCCACATAATACATTATCATACTGTGTTTTTGCAGTCTAAAAACGTTCTTCTGTAAATCTACAGTAATTTACTGTCGACCGTGCTGCCAGTAATTTACTGTAATTCAGTTCCACCCACCCTTTTGTTGCTGCATGGTTTTGTTGTGGCTCATCAACCCATTTTGATGTGTTCCTTGTAAGAGGCTATACTTGTTGCCCTGTTAGTAAGAGTGCTATAGCAATTTAAGTGATATGTAGTAGTAGTGCCTTAATTAACAATAAACTGCACATCAGAATTAGATCAGAGTGGCAACAAGTCTCAAACGTTAAATAATGGTTGAGCGTTTAGCCATGTCTTTTTGATCTGTTTTGGCTTGTAGTCCCTGTCAGTTTAGAAGAGTTTCTTACAGGTCATCAACAGACAAAATCATGTTTTTCATGAAATTGCATGATATTTTAAGTAAACTTGATAAAATTATGAAAAATAACTGTTGCTTCTACATTGATAAAGTTTGATCATAACGTTACTGGTCCCCCTCCCCCATGTCAAACACTTGGATTAATTATTAAGGGCACAAGGTGACATCACTTTAACTCTCATTTTAATACACCAATGGTAACATGATATTCTCTTAACTAATTTAAATAAGTACCGCCTTGTAACTAACATCAGAGAAGGCGTTTTTGCAGAGGGGGCGTGGTTTATACAGCTAGATCATTCAAATCTCTGACGCAGTTGTCACTAAGCACATCAGTCAGTGATGCTGTAAAGTATATCACAAAATACATGCCAAATAGGAGATATTTAATTTATTATTATTATTTAATTTATATATACGTACACGGGGCTTTTGGAAACTATTCAGACCCCTTGACTTTTTCCACATTTTGTTACATTACAGGCTTATTCTAAAATTAATTAAATCGTTTTTTTCCCTCTTCAATCTACACACGATATCCCATAATGACAAAGAAAAAACTGATTTCTAGAAATGTTTACTAATTTATTTAAAAAAATGTAAAATGATATATTACATTTCCATAAGTATTCAGACCCTTTACTCAGGACTTCGTTGAAGCACCTTTGGCAGCGATTACAGCCTCGGTACTTTACGTTTACTCAAGTATGACAATTGAGAACTTGTTCCATCACTGCTGCTTGGAGTTTGCCAAAAAAAAGCACCTCATTTATGAGAAACAAGATTCTTTGGTCTGATGAAACATCTGGAGGAAACCTGGCACCATCCCTACGGTGAAGCATGGTGGTGGCAGAATCATGTTGTGGGGATGTTTTTTCTGCGGCAGAGACTGGGAGACTATATATATATATATATATAAAATCTCATTGATGCAATGTTAATGTTGTCTGAGTTGTTTTGTGTATCACCAAATTAGCTTGAGATGATTTTACTGCAACACTGCTTACTTGCATCCATGTTGCTTGATAGAGGCGTTTCAAAGAGCTGTCAGTCAAGGTGAGCTCATGAATATAAGAATATAAGGTCCCCACCCACTCTGCCTGTCTTTTCAAACATCCTGGTTGTTAGCCATGAGAGAAAAAGTACTTTTTACAATTACTGTTCAGGACCTTTAAATTGTTTAATGGTTGAATATTTACCCCTTAAGCCCTCTACTATATCTGGTAGTGATATAAAATACAAATTATTATTTGGTATACTGTAATATAGAATTACATAACTGTTAGCAATTGCTGCAGTTTTATTAAAATACTTTTTATCAAAGTACTTTATTGCTGTTTTGCTGTATATTTACTGCAGCATTCTGTAAATTATAGTGCATTGCGGTAAAATGTTTGGGGAGGGGGAAAGAATCGCTGGTTCATTAGCATCTTTGGAGGCTTGCCATGTAAGTGGCTATATTTGTTGCACCCGTTAGTGAGAATTCTGTACCAATTCAAGGGATGTGTGATAATGCCATAATAATGTAATGCATTAGAGTGATAATAACTCCTAAACTGTTTATGTTGAATATTAAGCCATGTAGGGTATTTTGAGGACCTACCTATTGTTAACTACAGCAATGTTCCTAGTAATGGTTACAGAAGCGTTTTACTTGCTGTGACTGAGATACACTACATGGCCAAAAGTATGTGGACACACCTTAAAATGAGTGGATTTGGCTATTTCAGCCACACCGGGTGTATACAATCAAGCACACAGCCATGCATTCTCCATAGACAAACATTGGCAGTAGAACGGCCTTACTGAAGAGCTCAGTGACGTTCAACGTGACACCGTCATAGGATGCCACCTTTCCAACAAGTCAGTTCGTCAAATTTCTGCCCTGCTAGAGCTGCCCCTTTCAACTGTGAGTGCTGTTCTTGTGAAGTGGAAACACCTAGGAGCAACAACGGCTCAGCCGCAAAGTGGTGGACCACACGGGCTCACAGTACAGAACCACCGATTGCTGAAGCACGTAGCGCGTAAAAATCGTCTGTCCTCGGTTGCAACACTCACCACCGAGTTCCAAACTGCCTCTAGAAGCAACGTGCATGTCAGTCAGACATCTCTCCTTCATTAGTTTTACCTCCTCTGTGTCGGCACATTCTTTCCGTGCCTAATTCACTTCAATACAAAATACTGTTCAACACACACACACACACACACACACACACACACACACACACACACACACACACACACACACATCCTCTCTGTGCCTAATTCGAGTCCAATGTCACTGTCTCTGTACCCAAAATGGGCATTATTATGATACATTTCTAACTGAGTTTTGTTCGTTTTAATGTAATTGATCTCAGTTCTGATTTCATCCAATAAATCCTTTCTCTGTGCTTTTGTGACGGGGGATATGTTGTCTAGAAAGCTTAAGTTATAGTAATAGCTAAAGGGATACTCTCAGGTAGACAACAACAAACAAAAAAGTACAAAACTGCGAAAGAGGCACGTATGTGAGATTCACTTGAATAAATCACAGACTGCCTTCATCTCTTTAATATACACCTTAATCCTGCCGTGTAATAAAAAGGATCACCTTTGATTAATCATTGAAATCCCATTTAAGAGTTTGGTCAGAACAAGTAAAAAGGATTGGTCTATCGCTAAGAGATATGAATAGATTCAATTATTCATCTAGGTCTAGGCCTACTTTTAAATTTTAAATTCTAACTATTTTTGGGCAGCACTTTTTCTACAGGTCTTAAAGCAACAGTCTATGTAATTACACTGTAACTGGTTAGTAATAACATGTAGTTATTATTGTCATGCCAACGTTAAAATGTTACTATGAAACAACTCAGTAATAACTACAGTAAAAACCCTAGTAACAACATCACTTATTGCACATTTAAAACATTTATTTAACTAGGCAAGTCAGTTAAGAACAAATTCTTATTTTCAATGACGGCCTAGGAACAGTTCAGGGGTAGAACGACAGATTTGTACCTTGTCAGCCCGGGGATTTGAACTTGCAACCTTCCGGTTCCTAGTCCAACGCTCTAACCACTAGGCTACCCTGCCGCCCCAAGGACTGTGTAATCACACATCCCACTTGCTAAAGGGTATTCCACATTTCCTTGTTTCCACTATGTCACTACTGTTTTGTAATTACACGGTTGAACCTCACCTGTTAATGACCATGGTAATAACGGCAGCCAAATTGTGACCTTCTTACACGTACCCAGGGTTGATACCATCTTGCCCTAATAGGCTAGGAGCCGGCAACAACAATTGTAACAAGGCAGATTGTTTTCAGTTGTTCGTATAACCCTTTTAGTTACATTGTACTTACAATATAGTGATCTTTAACCGCGTGTTATTACAATGTTGTTACAAATTATATACATGTATTTACAGTGTAATTTAATGTAAAATGAAAACTTGTTAATTGCCATGTAATAACAATGTAACAATGTAAACGTTGTAGTCAATAGGCTTACTAGGAGCAATAAGGAGACAGGAGAAAATGTTCTGTTTGACTTTTCTTTAACGGGTTTAACAAAGATTAATATTCAAATTCATTTCCCTGTTTCAGACTCATAACAATAACTACTTTAGTGAGTAAAATGTACAAACACAGGGTCGCTACGCTAGCTAGTATTCCCCCATGCATTCATTCACATGTAACAACAGAAACATGCAATTTCAACAATTTTACTGAGTTACAGTTCATTTAAGGAAATTATTCAATTGAAATATATTTATTAGACCCTAATCTATGGATTTCACATGACTGGGCAGGAGTGCAGCCATGGGAGGGCACAGCTCCATCCACTTGGGAGCCAGGCCCAGCCAATCAAAATTAGTTTTCCCCACAAAAGGGCTTTATTACAGACAGAAATACTCCTCCGTTTCATCAGCTGTCCGGGTGGTTGATCTCAGATGATCCCACAGGTGACAAAGCCGGATGTGGAGGTCTTGAGCTGGCGTGGTTACACGTGGTCTGCGGTTGTGAGGCCGGTTGTACATACTGCTAAATTCTCTAAAACGATGTTGGCGGCGGCTTATGGTAGAGAAATTAACATTCAATTCTCTGGCAACAGCACTGGTGGACATTCCTGCAGTCAGCATGCCAATTGCATGCATTGCGTTGCGTGACAAAACTACATTTTAGAGTAGCCTTTTATTGTCACCTTACACAAGGTGCACCTGTGTAATGATCATGCTGTTATGCCACACCTGTCAGATGGATGGACTACTAAAAATTTGAGAAAAAAAACAAAAAATCATTTGCGTATGGAACATTTCTAGGATCTTTACATGTTGCGTTTTATATTTTTGTTCGGTAAAGGTTGCCTACCCTCACTGTATTTGCAAGCTGTTGGCTACAGCGCATATGCCAAGACCAGAGTGGGCACAACAGTTTTTTGTGACAAAACCATCAGTTGAGTTGAAAATGCGATGGAACCCAATTAAACTTGTATTTTTTCATTCGGTACATGGGAATTTAACAGCAATAGTTATTTTATATACGTTACGTCATCACACACAGCTTTCAATGGAAACACATCTCTGCTGAAATAAGTTTCAGCAGTTGGATGTGTAATTACACAGTCCTTGTTCTAGACATGTTTATGACTGATCCCGCTAAACCCTATTACCATGTAATAGCATAGTAATACTACGTTGCTGCTATGTTGTTACTAGGTTGTGACTATGGCTTTACTGTGTTGTTACTGTGTTGTTACATGTTGTTACCATGTTGTTACTACATCGTTACTACGTTGTTACTATGTTGTTACTATTTTGTTTCTACGGTGTTACTACGTTGTTACTATGTTGTTACTATGTTGTTACTATATTGTTACTACGTTGTTATTGCGTTGCTACTGTGTTGTTACTATGTTGTTACCTTTTTGTTACTGCGTTGTTACTATGTCGTTACTGTGTTGTTACTGAGTTGTTACTGTGTTGTTACTACGTTGTTACTACGTTGTTATTGTGTTGCTACTGTGTTGTTACTACGTTGTTACTACGTTGTTATTGTGTTGCTACTGTGTTGTTACTGAGTTGTTACTACGTTGTTATTGTGTTGCTACTGTGTTGTTATTGCATTGTTATTGTGTTGCTACTGTGTTGTTACTGAGTTGTTACTGTGTTGCTACTGTGTTGTTACTATGTAGTTACTACGTTGTTATTGTGTTTCTACTGTGTTGTTACTACGTTGTTACTACGTTGTTACCTTGTTGTTACTGTGTTGTTACATGTTGTTACTACGTTGTTATTGTGTTGCTACTGTGTTGTTACTATGTTGTAACCTTGTTGTTACCTTGTGGTTGCTGTGTTGTTACTATGTCGTTACTACGTTGTTACTGTGTTGTTACTACGTTGTTACAACATTGTTACTACGATGTTGCTACGTTGTTACCTTGTTGTTACTACGTTGTTACCTTGTTGTTACCTTGTGGTTACTGTGTTGTTACCTTGTTGTTACCATGTTGTTACTACGTTGTTACCTTGTTGTTACTACATTGTTATTATGTTGTTATGACGTTACAACGTTGTTACTATGTTGTTACTACAGCTTTACTGCGTAGTTGCACAGTAATAGGGGGCAACTTAATGTAGTGTTAGAAGCCCGCAATCATATCAAGGACCATTCATCCCATCATCCATAACCCAGGCAGCGAGTGTAGGTCAGGTGGTGTGTCTGTCTGTCTCTTAGAGACAGATGAATCTTCATTGATACAGTGGAGGTTAATGATATGGTGAATGGGTCACTGGTCCAACTCCCTTTCCTAACCTCCCCCTCAATGTATGTGTCTCTATATTCCCCTCCCTCCCTCCCTCCCTCTCTCCCTCCCTCCCTCCCTCCCTCCCTCCCTCCCTCCCTCCCTCCCTCCCTCCCTCCCTCCCTCCCTCCCTCCCTCCCTCCCTCCCTCATTGCTCTCTTTTTCTCACCTCCCTCCCTCTCCTCTCCCATTTGTCCCTCTTTCCCATCCCCTTGCCTCTCTCTCTCTCTCTCTCTCTCTCTCTCTCTCTCTCTGTGTAGGAGTGCTGTGGTTGTGTATCGTGGCAGAGTGTCTTTATATTCTCCTCCTGGCCACCGGAGGCATCCTCATGTCCATAGAGGCGTGTCACTTAGGAAACGTCATCAACGGCCTCAAACTCAACGCCTTCGCTGCCATGTTCACTGTCCTGTCAGGTAACAACACTTTACATGCTCTCTTATGTGTGTGTGCGTGCCTCTTGCTATTGAATCAGTCACTTTTCTCCTCTCCTCATTATTCTTCTCAGGTAGAAAAGTGTTTAGTTTGTTTGTTTGTTGCTGATTGGGACTACAGAAACCCTGGAGATCAACACGATCTTCATGCTGGCAGCTTTAGGCAGCTTTACTCAGTGAGGGGCCCTAAAACAGTGACTTACTTATACCCATGGAACACTGCTCACTGCTATCTGTGGGTCTGCAGACTAGGCTGGACTTTAAATCAACTCTTCCTTTATACTATGAGGAGTTGTCTTTTTCAGACAGCTTGTCTCGTTTTATCTGGATTAGTATTCATCTGGTCCTGTCGTCTGAGTTCGTCTGCAGACACAATACTCCAGTGTTCTATTGGCTATGTGATGGTCTCTATGTTCTATTGGCTACGTGAGGGTCTCTATGTTCTGTTGGCTACATGATGGTCTATGTTCTATTGGCTACGTGAGGGTCTCTATGTTCTGTTGGCTATGTGCGGGTCTATATGTTCTATTGGCTACGTGAGGGTCTAGATGTTCTATTGGCTACGTGATGGTCTAGATGTTCTATTGGCTACGTGAGGGTCTATATGTTCTATTGGCTACGTGATGGTCTATATGTTCTGTTGGCTACGTGATGGTCTAGATGTTCTGTTGGCTATGTGATGTTTTGATGTTCTGTTGGCTACGTGATGGTCTAGATGTTCTGTTGGCTACGTGATGGTCTATATGTTCTGTTGGCTATGTGATGGTCTAGATGTTCTGTTGGCTATGTGATGGTCTAGATGTTCTGTTGGCTATGTGATGGTCTATATGTTCTGTTGGCTATGTGATGGTCTAGATGTTCTGTTGGCTATGTGATGGTCTAGATGTTCTGTTGGCTATGTGATGGTCTATATGTTCTGTTGGCTACGTGAGGGTCTATATGTTATGTTGGCTACGTGATGGTCTAGATGTTCTGTTGGCTATGTGATGGTCTATATGTTATGTTGGCTATGTGATGTTTTGATGTTCTGTTGGCTACGTGATGGTCTAGATGTTCTTTTGGCTAAGTGATGGTCTTGGTGTTCTGTTGGCTAACTGATGGTCTAGATGTTCTGTTGGCTACATGATGGTCTAGATGTTCTGTTGGCTATGTGATGTTTTGATGTTCTGTTGGCTAAGTGATGGTTTATATGTTCTTTTGGCTAAGTGATGGTCTAGATGTTCTGTTGGCTAAGTGATGGTCTAGACTCTGGACCCTCCGGTCTGGTTTAGATTCTCCTGGACTATGTGCAAATGCTTGTCCATCCAGGAATAGGCTTAAAGCCTCTTGGCACTCTCCAAACCTCTTGGCTGTCATCCAACCTCTTGGCTGTCATCCCAACCTCTGGGCTGACATCCAAACCTCTTGGCCGTCATCCCAACCTCTTGGCTGTCATCCCAACCTCTTGGCTGTCATCCCAACCTCTTGGCTGTCTCTAAACTTCTTGGCAGTCTCCAAACCTCTTGGCTGTCTCTAAACCTCTTGTCTTAGGTCCAGGTCATTTGCGGTAGTTTGGCACTCGTCTGATGTTGGTCATTCAATGTTTTTGTTCTTGATGAAGGCATTAACAGTAACCTCAGAAATCCACAAAATGTACCATCGAACTGAACTGTGAAACATAACGGGGATATTTTCATCGACAGGATAACTCATCTCAGGAGAGTTATCCTGTCCTTCCTACAGTCTCATCTCAGGAGAGTTATCCTGTCCTGTCTACAGTCTCATCTCAGGGGAGTTATCCTGTCCTGTCTACAGTCTCATCTCAGGGGAGTTATCCTGTCCTGTCTACAGTCTCATCTCAGGAGAGTTATCCTGTCCTGTCTACAGTCTCATCTCAGGGGAGTTATCCTGTCCTGTCTACAGTCTCATCTCAGGGGAGTTATCCTATCCTACCTACAGTCTCATCTCAGAGGAGTTATCCTGTCCTGTCTACAGTCTCATCTCAGGAGAGTTATCCTGTCCTGTCTACAGTCTCATCTCAGGAGAGTTATCCTGTCCTGTCTACAGTCTCATCTCAGGAGAGTTATCCTGTCTGCAGTCTCATCTCAGGAGAGTTATCCTGTCCTGTCTACAGTCTCATCTCAGGAGAGTTATCCTGTCTACAGTCTCATCTCAGGAGAGTTATTCTGTCCTGTCTACAGTCTCATCTCAGGAGAGTTATCCTGTCCTTCCTACAGACTCATCTCAGGGGAGTTATCCTGTCCTGTCTACAGTCTCATCTCAGGAGAGTTATCCTGTCCTTCCTACAGTCTCATCTCAGGAGAGTTATCCTGTCCTGTCTACAGTCTCATCTCAGGAGAGTTATCCTGTCCTGTCCACAGTCTCATCTCAGGAGAGTTATCCTGTCCTTCCTACAGTCTCATCTCAGGAGAGTTATCCTGTCCTGTCTACAGTCTCATCTCAGGAGAGTTATCCTGTCCTTCCTACAGTCTCATCTCACGGGAGTTATCCATCTATACCGACATCCATACCCATATCCCTACCCACATCCTTACCCACGTCCATACCCACGTCCATACTCACATCTATACCAACATCTTTTCCCACATCTATAACCACATCTATACCAATAATCTATACCCACATCTATACCAATAATCTATACCCAGATATATACCCTCATTCATACCCACATCCATTCCCACATCTATACCCACATCCATATGCACATCTATACCCACATCAATACCCACATCTATACCCACATCTATACCCACATCCATAACCCACATCTATACCCACATCCATAACCCACATCTATACCCACATCCATACCCACATCTATAACCACATCCATACCCACATCCATTCCCACATCTATACCCACATCTATATGCACATCTATACCCACATCAATACCCACATCTATACCCACATATATACCCACATCCATACCCACATCTATACCCACATCCATACCCACATCTATACCCAGATCTATACCCATATCCATGCCCAGATCTATACCCAGATCTATACCCATATCTATACCCAGATCAATACCCATATCCATGCCCAGATCTATACCCAGATCTATACCCAGATCTATACCTTACATCTATCCCTACATCCATACCCACATCCATACACACATTTTTAACCACATCTATACCCACATCCATACCCACATCTATAACCACATCTATACCCACATCCATAACCACATCTATACCGACACCCATAACCACATCTATACCCACACCCATACCCACATCTATACCCAGATCTATACCCATATCCATGCCCAGATCTATACCCAGATCTATACCCACATCTATACCCAGATCAATACCCAGATCTATACCCACATCTATACCCAGATCTATACCCATATCCATGCCCAGATCTATACCCAGATCTATACCCACATCTATACCCAGATCAATACCCATATCCATGCCCAGATCTATACCCAGATCTATACCCAGACCCATACCCACATCTATACCCAGATCTATACCCACATCTATACCCTCATCCATACCCACATCTATAACCACATCTATACCCACACCCATACCCACATCTATACCCACATCTATACCAACATCCATACCCACATCTATAACCACATCTATACCCACATCCGTACCCACATCTATACCATCATCCATACCCACATCCATAACCACATCTATACCCACACCCATACCCACATCTATACCCACATCTATACCCACATCTATACCCACACCCATACCCACATCTATACCCACATCTATACCCACATCTATACCCACATCTATACCGAGATCTATACCCATATCCATAACGACATCTATACCCACACCCATACCCACATCTATACCCTGATCTATACCCATATCCATGCCCAGATCTATACCCACATCTATACCCACATCTCTACCCACATCTATACCCAGATCTATACCCATACCCATAACCACATCTATACCCAGATCCATACCCACATGTATACCCTCATCCATACCCACATCCATAACCACATCTATACCCACACCCATACCCACATCTATACCCACATCTATACCCACATCCATACCCACATCTATAACCACATCTATACCCACATCCATACCCACATCTATACCATCATCCATAACCACATCTATACCCACACCCATAACCACATCTATACCCACACCCATACCCACATCTATACCCACACCCATACCCACATCTATACCCACATCTATACCCACATCTATACCCAGATCTATACCCACATATATACCCAGATCTATACCCAGATCTATACCCACATCTATACCCAGATCTATACCCAGATCTATACCCACATCCATACCCAGATCTATACCCACATCTATACCCACATCTATACCCACATCTATACCCACATCTATACCCAGATCTATACCCACATCTATACCCAGATCTATACCCAGATCTATACCCACATCTATACCCACATCTATACCCACATCTATACCCAGATCTATACCCAGATCTATACCCACATCTATACCCAGATCTATACCCACATCTATACCCAGATCTATACCCAAATCTATACTCAGATCTATACCCACATCTATACCCACATCTATACCCAGATCTATACCCAGATCTATACCCACATCTATACCTACATCTATACCCAGATCTATACCCACATCTATACCTACATCTATACCCACATCTATACCCACATCTATACCCACATCTATACCCAGATCTATACCCAGATCTATACCCACATCTATACCCACACCCATACCCACATCTATACCCACATCTATACCCACATCTATACCCAGATCTATACCCACATATATACCCAGATCTATACCCAGATCTATACCCACATCTATACCCAGATCTATACCCAGATCTATACCCACATCCATACCCAGATCTATACCCACATCTATACCCACATCTATACCCACATCTATACCCACATCTATACCCAGATCTATACCCACATCTATACCCAGATCTATACCCAGATCTATACCCACATCTATACCCACATCTATACCCACATCTATACCCAGATCTATACCCAGATCTATACCCACATCTATACCCAGATCTATACCCACATCTATACCCAGATCTATACCCAAATCTATACTCAGATCTATACCCACATCTATACCCACATCTATACCCAGATCTATACCCAGATCTATACCCACATCTATACCTACATCTATACCCAGATCTATACCCACATCTATACCTACATCTATACCCACATCTATACCTACATCTATACCCAGATCTATACCCACATCTATACCCACATCCACACCCACACCCATACCCACATCTATACCCACACCCATACCCACATCTATACCCACATCCATACCCACATCCATACCCACATCTATACCCACATCTATACCCACATCCACATCCATATCCACACCTATACCCACATCTATACCCAGATCTATACCCACATCTATACCTACATCTTTACCCAGATCTATACCCAGATCTATACCCAGATCTATACCCAGATATATACCCACATCTATACCCACATCTATATACCCACATATATACCCATATCCATGCCCAAACATGCAGTCAGAGCGGTCCCTGGCCTTTTGGGGCCCTAAGCGACATGTTTCTGCCCCTCTCTTGAGAGCGGAGAGAAAACGTTAATTTCCTGCTATTCTACACATTTTGTCATGGGGCGTAGAGAAAATGTTGCCGTTTTATTACACATTTTGTCTTTGGGCGGGGAGAAGATTTCCCTATTTTATTACACATTTCATGCATTTCTACTCATTTTGCCATGGTGCGGGGAGAAATATTGGCTGTGTTACAGCTAATTTCCTTCAATTCTACACATTCTGCCATAGGGTGGAGAGAACTTTTTTGCAGTTTTTAATATGATATCTGAGTGAGAATGACTAACAAAATCAATAGCTGCCACCCCCGGTCGGTAATTCAACCATGATTACTACAAGTTCGGCTAGACTAATTTATCAATCTAAAAAATGTTTAGTTGACATGTTTTAATTGTAAATAAAACAGAGAAAAACTGTTGATCCAAATTTCAAAATTTGCACCTTGTCTATTCTATTATTCTAACTCTCAACAGGAGGTTGATACCCCGACTGAGTTCCTAAATATACACTGCTCAAAAAAATAAAGGGAACACTTAAACAACACAATGTAACTCCAAGTCAATCGCACTTCTGTGAAATGAAACTGTCCACTTAGGAAGCAACACTGATTGACAATAAATTTCACATGCTGTTGTGCAAATGGAATAGACAACAGGTGGAAATTATAGGCAAATAGCATGACACCCCCAATAAAGGAGTGGTTCTGCAGGTGGGGACCACAGACCACTTCTCAGTTCCCATGCTTCCTAGCTGATGTTTTGGTCACTTTTGAATGCTGGCGGTGCTTTCACTCTAGTGGTAGCATGAGACGGAGTCTACAACCCACACAAGTGGCTCAGGTAGTGCAGCTCATCCAGGATGGCACATCAATGCGAGCTGTGGCAAAAAGGTTTTCTGTGTCTGTCAGTGTAGTGTCCAGAGAATAGAGGCGCTACCAGGAGACAGGCCAGTACATCAGGAGACGTGGAGGAGGCCGTAGGAGGGCAACAACCCAGCAGCAGGACCGCTACCTCCGCCTTTGTGCAAGGAGGAGCAGGAGGAGCACTGCCAGAGCCCTGCAAAATGACCTCCAGCAGGCAACAAATGTGCATGTGTCTGCTCAAACGGTCAGAAACAGACTCCATGAGGGTGGTATGAGGGCCCAACGTCCACAGGTGGGGGTTGTGCTTACAGCCCAACACCGTGCAGGACGTTTGGCATTTGCCAGAGAACACCAAGATTGGCAAATTCGCCACTGGCGCCCTGTGCTCTTCACAGATGAAAGCAGGTTCACACTGAGCACATGTGACGGACATGACAGAGTCTGGAGATGCCGTGGAGAACGTTCTGCTGCCTGCAACATCCTCCAGCATGACCGGTTTGGCGGTGGGTCAGTCATGGTGTGGGGTGGCATTTCTTTGGGGGGCCGCATAGCCCTCCATGTGCTCGCCAGAGGTAGCCTGACTGCCATTAGGTACCAAGATGAGATCCTCAGACCCCTTGTGAGACCATATGCTGGTGCGGTTGGCCCTGGGTTCCAAGACAATGCTAGACCTCATGTGGCTGGAGTGTGTCAGTAGTTCCTGCAAGAGGAAGGCATTGATGCTATGGACTGGCCCGCCCGTTCCCCAGACCTGAATCCAATTGAGCACATCTGGGACATCATGTCTCGCTCCATCCACCAACGCCACGTTGCACCACAGACTGTCCAGGAGTTGGCGGATGCTTTAGTCCAGGTCTGGGAGGAGATCCCTCAGGAGACCATTCGCCACCTCATCAGGAGCATGCCCAGGCGTTGTCGGGAGTTCATACAGGCCCGTGGAGGCCACACACACTACTGAGCCTCATTTTGACTTGTTTTAAGGACATTACATCAAAGTTGGATCAGCCTGTAGTGTGGTTTTCCACTTTAATTTTGAGTGTGACTCCAAATCCAGATCTCCATGGGTTGATAAATTTGATTTCCATTGATAATTTTTGTGTGATTTTGTTGTCAGCACATTCAACTATGTAAAGAAAAAAGTATTTAATAAGAATATTTCATTCATTCAGATCTAGGATGTGTTATTTTAGTGTTCCCTTTATTTTTTTGAGCAGTGTATATATATATATATATATATATATATATATTTATTTTGTAGAAATGATCTGCCGGCCTAGAGAAAGGGGGCCGCCAGTTGCCAATCCCTGATCCAAATAAATCAGTAAAAGGGTTTTCCTTTGTGACTGTTTTTATTGTGTTCATCTAGGTTATAGAGAAGCTTAAACAGTTTACCCAGCTCAGCATCTTGTTGTAATGGTTTCTACAGGAATGCTAGAGGCCAGAAACTAGAGAAACCCTTATTAAACTAATTGATCGTGGGGTGTATGGAGAGAGGGAGAGAGAGGGAATGTAGAGAGACAAAAAGGGTGAGAGGGGAGAGAGAGAGGATGAAGGGAGAGAGATGGGGGGTATGGAGGGAGGGAGAGAGAGGGAATGTAGAGAGACAAAAAGGGTGAGAGGGGAGAGAGAGAGGATGAAGGGAGAGAGATGGGGGGTATGGAGAGAGGGAGAGAGAGGGAATGTAGAGAGACAAAAAGGGTGAGAGGGGAGAGAGAGAGGATGAAGGGAGAGAGTATGAAGGGAGAGAGATGGGGGGTATGGAGAGAGGGAGAGAGAGGGAATGTAGAGAGACAAAAAGGGTGAGAGGGGAGAGAGAGAGGATGAAGGGAGAGAGATGGGGTGTATGGAGAGAGGGAGAGAGAGGGAATGTAGAGAGACAAAAAGGGTGAGAGGGGAGAGAGAGAGGATGAAGGGAGAGAGTATGAAGGGAGAGAGATGGGGGGTATGGAGAGAGGGAGGGAGAGGGAATGTAGAGAGACAAAAAGGGTGAGAGGGGAGAGAGAGAGGATGAAGGGAGAGAGTATGAAGGGAGAGAGATGGGGGGTATGGAGAGAGGGAGAGAGAGGGAATGTAGAGAGACAAAAGGGGTGAGAGGGGAGAGAGAGAGGATGAAGGGAGAGAGATGGGGGGTATGGAGGGAGGGAGAGAGAGGGAATGTAGAGAGACAAAAAGGGTGAGAGGGGAGAGAGAGTGGATGAAGGGAGAGAGATGGGGGTATGGAGGGAGGGAGAGAGAGGGAATGTAGAGAGACAAAAAGGGTGAGAGGGGAGAGAGAGAGGATGAAGGGAGAGAGATGGGGGGTATGGAGGGAGGGAGAGAGAGGGAATGTAGAGAGACAAAAAGGGTGAGAGGGGAGAGAGAGAGGATGAAGGGAGAGAGATGGGGGGTATGGAGAGAGGGAGAGAGAGGGAATGTAGAGAGACAAAAAGGGTGAGAGGGGAGAGAGAGAGGATGAAGGGAGAGAGATGGGGTGTATGGAGAGAGGGAGAGAGAGGGAATGTAGAGAGACAAAAAGGGTGAGAGGGGAGAGAGAGAGGATGAAGGGAGAGAGTATGAAGGGAGAGAGATGGGGGGTATGGAGGGAGGGAGAGAGAGGGAATGTAGAGAGACAAAAAGGGTGAGAGGGGAGAGAGAGAGGATGAAGGGAGAGAGATGGGGTGTATGGAGAGAGGGAGAGAGAGGCAATGTAGAGAGACAAAAAGGGTGAGAGGGGAGAGAGAGAGGAGTATGAAGGGAGAGAGATGGGGGGGTATGGAGGGAGAGGAGAGAGAGGAGGTAGACGGAGAGAGAGAGAGAGAGAGAGAGAGAGAGAGAGAGAAAAATACACTTTCACTATCTCAGGTCTTTGTTTTAGCACAAACTGCCCATATGGGTGATTAATGTCATGCTTTACCATTACCAAGAAGAGAACAACTTCAGCTTTGTCCACACACCAGTCTGGGTAATAAGCCTGGCTAAGTTTTAGAGAGGAAAGATAAGGTGGTGTGCAAGTAGAGGTGCTGCCTGGCTCTCCATACACATACAAGACAGATGGAAACTACTACAGGGGAGCAGAATTATCTCATGTCCAAAATCCAAAATGCTTGATGTGGAATGAACACCAATCAAACACTGCCACTGAAAAGCATATTATTAAATCTGTAGGAAATGTATCATGACCGACCGGCTCGATTCGGTCTTATGTAGCAATATTTTAAATTGTGTCTTCTACGTTGGATAAAAGTAGAGACTCAGAGCTAGACTATATCATACACTGTAGTTGAGGAACAATGGGAAAGTCATTCTGCTTTGAAAGTTGATCAACTTGTAACCTCACTTTTGAGAAAGCTCTTCTTTGTCTACACCCATTCAGCATCGTTCACACCCTCTTAGGCCTTAGCCCCACCCATCTCTTTAAGGATTCACATGTACTAAACAACAAAAGATTTAAAGACTAAAGACTGGTTTATACTACGGGTGTGTTCGTACATTTTATCTGGAGTGCCAGAGTGTGCTCTGGACGGTCGTAAACTGAGAGCGTTGTCAGATTGTCCCTTCGTAAATTCAGAGCGTTTCGCTCTCAGAGCATTCAGAGGACGCTCTGGCCAAGGAGTAGGGTTGATCCAAGTGTTCTGCCCTAACAACAGCAGTCAAGCACCCAAGCTAACAGGCTAACGTTGGCTAGCTTGCTACTGTAGCTACTTTCAGACACAAATGAGAGAACACCTCACTCTGTCCATTTTACTCGCCCTAGCAGAGCTGGTTAGGCAATTTACATGTTATCTAGAGTGTTGGTGACTGCAACTGTGCTGCTGGCAACAATTGAATTATGCTGTTTTGCCAACGTTTACTAACACTGACCATATTCAACGGGTGTTGAATGTTCGTAAATGTGTCAGTTATTATGTGCTCTGGCACACTCAGACGAGAGTGCTTTGAAATCGGAGTAGATAGACAGAGTGAATTTACCATCTACGTCAATCGTCAGTTGTCGCAGTGACATTATAAACATTCTATTGAAATGGTTACTTGCATAGTAGCTAGCTAAACAATGAACCATAATCCCAACTCATGACGTTACTACCCTGCATGAATCTGCAGGTAGCTAACCAACCAGGTTCAATGTTAGCTAGCTAACAGCAGGTAATGACTAGCAATACAAATGGCTCTCTGAGATATGAATAATATCACTACACAGATCATAATTATAATATTACTACACGTAACTTTATCTAGCGAGCCAGCTAACGTTAGCTAGCTAGCCAACCAGCTAACATTAGCTAGCTAGCTAGCAGTACACTTTAAATTGAAATGGCAACATTTGGCTAACATTAGGCTATAACTAGCCAAGCAAATGGCTCTGAGATACGAATAATAAGTTCATACACGTAACGTTAGCTAGCTAGCCAACCAGCTAACATTAGCTAGCTAGCTAACAGTACACTAACTTGAAATGAAATTGACTTTCTGACAAAATTAAAAATGTGTAATATCTGAAAATGTAGCTAGCTACAAAAAAATGCATTTTGATAAAATAAACAAAAGAAAGTTTACGTTCAAATGGCTCTCCTGTTAAGTAGTGACGCGCGACATACGCCTAGTTTCCTGAAACGAGTCACATATGACCAACGTCAGCAGAATTCCAGTCCTGACTCTGTCAAGGAAGGCTAGGTTACACCGTACAAGGCTCTTCATGCTAAGTGTGTGGATTCGGACTGAAGCTCCGGTAGTTTGTAAAAAGGATGTCTGACATGATTGATTAACATATGTAGAAATATGCTGAGAATTAACATGAGAGTGAATGGGAGAAGGGGGATGCTGAGAACACGTTCTCTGCTGCTATCATCTCTGCTCTTGTTCAGTCTGAGATTTGGGGGGCTTAACCACTAATCGGATTGGCACAGAGTCTGTTTGTTATTCCTCATGTTTTTTCTGTTCCCTCACTTTTTGGGGAGTCTGAGGAGATCCCTTGCTTCGGCTGTCATGTTACTAGCCCAGCCGGAAATAGAGGGGGGGGGGGGGGGGGAGAGAGAGAGAGAGAGAGAGAGAAAGAGAGAAAGAGAGAGAGAGAGAGAGAGAGAGAGAGAGAGAGAGAGAGATGTGAAAAGGACAGAGAGAGATGTGTGTGAGAGAGAAAGGGGGGGGTCAGAGAGAGATGTGAGAGAGATGGGGGGGAAAGGTCAGAGAGAGAGCGAGAGAGAGAAGTAGGAGAAATAGAAAGAAAGAGCGAGAAAGAAAGAGAGAGAGATGTAGGAGAAACAGCGAGAGAGAGAGAGAGAAAGAGTGATGTGGGAGAAAGAGAGAGATAAAGATTTCATGAGCTGAAATAAAAGATCACAGAAATGTCTCTCAAATTTGATGCATCCTGGTTTGTGAGCATTTCTCCTTTGTCAATATAATCCATCCACCTGACAGGTGTGGAATATCAAGAAGATGATAATTGCATAATAATTACAATAAAAGGCCACTCTAAAATGTGTTGTTTTGTCACACGACACAATACCACAGATGTGAAAAATTTTGAGGGAATGTGCAATTGGCATGCTGTCTGCAAGAATGTCCACCAGAGCTGTTGCCAGGGAATTTAATGTTCATTTCTCTAACATATGCCGCCTCCAACGTCATTTTAGAGAATCTTTGCGGTACGTTCAACCGGCCTCACAACCGTAGACCACGCCAGCCCAGGACCTCCACATCCGGCTTCTTCACCTGCGTGATCATCTGAGAGTCAATGAGGACTGCAGATGTGGCCAGGGCAATCAATTGCAATGTTCGTGTTGTGAGACGCCTAAGACAGCGCTACAGGGAGACAGGACGGACAGCTGATCGTCCTCGCAGCGGCAGACCACGTGTAACAACACCTGCACAGGATCGGTACATCCGAACATCACACCTCCGGGACAGGTACAGGATGGCAACAACAACTGACCGAGTTACACCAGGAACGCACAATCCCTCCATCAGTGCTCAGATTGTCTGCAATAAGCTGAGAGAGGTTGGACTGAGGGCTTGTAGGTAGGCCTGTTGTAAGGCACATCCTCACCAAACATTACCGGCAACAACGTCACCTATGGGCACAAACCCACCGTTGCTGGACCAGACAGGACAGGCAAAAAGTGCTCTTCACTGACAAGTCGCGGTTTTGTCTCACCAGGGGTGATGGTCGGATTCGCATTTATTGTCGAAGGAATGAGCGTTACACCGAGGCCTGTACTCGGGAGCGGGATCGATTTGGAGGTGGAGGGTCCATCATGGTCAGGGGCAGTGTGTCACAGCATCATCGGACTGAGCTTGTTGTCATTGCAGGCAATCTCAACGCTACGCTTTGCTGAAAATACATGCAGTTGACAGTGAGGAGACGTTTCTTTTTTTGCTGAGTTTATGTATTTTCAACTTCATTTTTATCACTGGGATGTCAGAGAGATTTGAGGTTTTGGCAGAGAGACGGAAAGAGTGCAGAAAAACAGCTGCAAGTTATAGCCAATAGTCCAGTTGATTGGTCATTCTGCCAGTCCTCTATGCTGGCATAGCTCTTCTTCTCAGTTTAACTCAGTGCTGTTTTTCAGGTGTTTCCAGGTCTAGGAAAGCTGCTACAGATGGAGCAGTCTTTTGTTCCAGCCCAGCACTAACACAGATGATTCAACAAATCAACTCATCATCAAGAAGTTTAGGATTAAGATTAGGGATTAGATTAAAGATTAGTGTAGCTGAATATGGGATGGAAGAAATGGCTGCACACCATGTAGTGCTCAAGGACGACAGTGGTTATCATGACATTATAGCTCAATACTGCCACCTTGTGGTGGAAAATCTAACTCCCCCACTTGTCTCTGACGCTCCTTTCTGCAGCACTAGACTCGTTTAACTTCTCTTGACATTCCAGGTCTGCTTGGCATGGTGGCCCACATGATGTTCACCACAGCCTTTCAGCTGACAGTCAGTCTGGGGCCAGAGGACTGGAAGCCTCAGTCATGGGACTACAGCTGGTCATACATGTAAGCACACACACACACACACACACACACACACACACACACACACACACACACACACACACACACACACACACACACACACACACACACACACACACACACACACACAGAGAGAGTCTTGTACAACTAAACTTGTGGGGATACAAAATTCACAAAACTTTAACCCTAACATTAACCCCAAAACCTAACCTTAACCCTAAACCTAACCCTAGCTCCTAACCCTAACCATAAACCTAATACTAGCTCCTAACCCTAACCTTAACCCCAAAATCTAACCTTAACCCTAAAACTAACCCTAGCTCCTAGCTCCTAACCCTAACCTTAACCCCAAAACCTAACCTTAACCCTAAAACTAACCCTAGCTCCTAGCTCCTAACCCTAAAACTAACCCTAGCTCCTAGCTCCTAACCCTAAAACTAACCCTAGCTCCTAGCTCCTAACCCTAAAACTAACCCTAGCTCCTAGCTCCTAACCCTAAACAGTAATTCTAACCTTAGCCCTAAACCCCTTAGAAACAGCATTTGACCTCGTGGGGACTAACAAAATGTCCTCAGTTGGTCAAATTTTTATTTGTTAACTATTCTTGTTGGGACTTCAGGTACCCACAAATATACAGTAGTTAAACATGTACACACACACACACACACACACACACACACACACACACACACACACACACACACACACACACACACACACACGCACAGAGATTCTATGCTCTATACACTGTATGGGGGGGTTCTGTCACCTCAGGTTGGAAGACCATACTTCTCATAGATACATTTTATTTTACACGTTTTCTTTATTGACTTTGTGTCTACCATTTCCTTCCTTCTTCTTCTCTAGCCTGGCGTGGAGCTCGTTCACAGCCTGCATGGCCTCCTCGGTCACCATCATCAATCGCTACACCAAGACCATTCTGGAGTTTAAACACAAGCGCAGGAACGTCCAGAAGAACCTGAAGATCAAGCAGAAGCTTCTGGAGCTGGACTCTGGACCAGGGGTCGGGGTGGGTCATGGGGGTCATGGGGGTCATGTGGAGCAAGTGTGGGACATGTACATCAGCTCAGTGCCCAACACGGCTGAGGAACTACTGGATCTCTCCAGCAACGGCAGGAAGCTGTCCAACGAATCAGTGTTCCTGGACTTGAACGATCTGCCAGATCCGATAAGAGAGGAGTACTTCTGAGAGAGGACTAGGGGACTGACCAAAGAACACACAATTACACACAATTACATACACACACACACACACACACACACACACACACACACACACACACACACACACACACACACACACACACACACAGTTCTTTCCAAACCAGGACATTATCCCACCAGAGACAATAGATTCCACCTCTTGTTTGGGTACCTCCTGCACCCCCTCTCCACAGCCAATTGGCTCAGTGATGTGCTCTTACTGTTCAGCCACTTGGCTCAGTGATGTGCTCTTACTGTTCAGCCACTCGGCTCAGTGATGTGCTCTTACTGTTCAGCCACTTGGCTCAGTGATGTGCTCTTACTGTTCAGCCACTCGGCTCAGTGATGTGCTCTTACTGTTCAGCCGCTTGGCTCAGTGATGTGCTCTTACTGGCTCAGTGATGTGCTCTTACTGGCTCAGTGATGTGCTCTTACTGGCTCAGTGATGTGCTCTTACTGTTCAGCCACTTGGCTCAGTGATGTGCTCTTACTGTTCAGCCACTCGGCTCAGTGATGTGCTCTTACTGTTCAGCCACTTGGCTCAGTGATGTGCTCTTACTGTTCAGCCACTCGGCTCAGTGATGTGCTCTTACTGCTCAGCCAATTGGCTCAGTGATGTGCTCTTACTGTTCAGCCAATTGGCTCAGTGATGTGATCTTACTGTTCAGCCAATTGGCTCAGTGATGTGCTCTTACTGGCTCAGTGATGTGCTCTTACTGTTCAGCCAATTGGCTCAGTGATGTGCTCTTACTGTTCAGCTGCTTGGCTCAGTGATGTGCTCTTACTGTTCAGCCGTTTGGCTCAGTGATGTGCTCTTACTGTTCAGCCGTTTGGCTCAGTGATGTGCTCTTACTGTTCAGCCACTTGGCTCAGTGATGTGCTCTTACTGTTCAGCTGCTTGGCTCAGTGATGTGCTCTTACTGTTCAGCCGTTTGGCTCAGTGATGTGCTCTTACTGTTCAGCCGTTTGGCTCAGTGATGTGCTCTTACTGTTCAGCCACTCGGCTCAGTGATGTGCTCTTACTGTTCAGCCGTTTGGCTCAGTGATGTGCTCTTACTGTTCAGCCGTTTGGCTCAGTGATGTGCTCTTACTGTTCAGCCGTTTGGCTCAGTGATGTGCTCTTACTGTTCAGCTGCTTGGCTCAGTGATGTGCTCTTACTGTTCAGCCGTTTGGCTCAGTGATGTGCTCTTACTGTTCAGCTGCTTGGCTCAGTGATGTGCTCTTACTGTTCAGCCACTCGGCTCAGTGATGTGCTCTTACTGTTCAGCCGTTTGGCTCAGTGATGTGCTCTTACTGTTCAGCCGTTTGGCTCAGTGATGTGCTCTTACTGTTCAGCCGTTTGGCTCAGTGATGTGCTCTTACTGTTCAGCTGCGTGGCTCAGTGATGTGCTCTTACTGTTCAGCCGTTTGGCTCAGTGATGTGCTCTTACTGTTCAGCCGTTTGGCTCAGTGATGTGCTCTTACTGTTCAGCCGTTTGGCTCAGTGATGTGCTCTTACTGTTCAGCTGCTTGGCTCAGTGATGTGCTCTTACTGTTCAGCCACTCGGCTCAGTGATGTGCTCTTACTGTTCAGCCGTTTGGCTCAGTGATGTGCTCTTACTGTTCAGGGTGCTTCTGTCCTGACAACACTTCAATATGGGCTTCAGTCACTGTTTCCCTTTATTAAGTGTCTAGTAACTATGTTTAAGGGTTTATTTGTTGCAGTATTACATGTGTGCATTGGTTTGCTGAAGCTGTGCTTGTGTGTGTCTGTGTGTGTGTGTGTGTGTGTGTGTGTATGTGTGTGAGCGTGAATTTTATCATGAAAACTCCTCATTTGCCTTTTCTACTGAGAACATAACACTAAGAGAGACATATTTTCCTACAGCATATACCTCTGTGGAAACACTGTTGAGCTGATGCCACATTGAGACACTGCTCTGATATACTTCAATAGACTGACACAGAGACATTTACTCTCCTCTGGAATGATTTCCGACATGCTCCTAGTTTACAAAACCAAATTGCATTTAGCAACAGTGACTTCATGTTAGAGGAGATCCAAATCCAAGTTCCCCTGACATTCCAAGCTGAAGTAGAGATGTGTAGAGGATGAGAGAGAGAAATATGTATATATAGAGAGACAGACAGGCAGACAGACAGACAGACAGACAGACAGACAGGCAGGCAGGCAGGCAGGCAGGCAGGCAGGCAGACAGACAGACAGACAGGACAGTAATAAAGCATAGAAATGGACAAAGTAAACCATTTTATTTATTTTCAGGGGTTTCTGCAGCAACCTCAGCACCCCACGGCTTTGGAAATGGAAAGGCAGAGAGGAGAGATTGATAGAGGAGAGATTGATAGAGGAGGGATGGATAGAGGAGAGATGGATAGAGGAGAGATGGATAGAGGAGAGATGGATAGAGGAGAGATGGATAGAGGAGAGATGGATAGAGGAGAGATTGATAGAGGAGGGATGGATAGAGGAGGGATGGATAGAGGAGAGATGGATAGAGGAGAGATGGATAGAGGAGAGATGGATAGAGGAGAGATGGATAGAGGAGAGATGGATAGAGGAGGGATGGATAGAGGAGAGATGGATAGAGGAGAGATGGATAGAGGAGGGATGGATAGAGGAGAGATGGATAGAGGAGAAATGGATAGAGGAGAGATGGATAGAGGATAGATGGATAGAGGAGAGATGGATAGAGGAGAGATTGATAGAGGAGGGATGGATAGAGGAGAGATGGATAGAGGAGAGATGGATAGAGGAGGGATGGATAGAGGAGAGATGGATAGGGGAGAGATTGATAGAGGAGGGATGGATAGAGGAGAGATGGATAGAGGAGAGATGGATAGAGGAGGGATGGATAGAGGAGAGATGGATAGAGGAGAGATGGATAGAGGAGAGATGGATAGAGGAGAGATGGATAGAGGAGAGATGGATAGAGGAGGGATGGATAGAGGAGAGATGGATAGAGGAGAGATGGATAGAGGAGAGATGGATAGAGGAGAGATGGATAGAGGAGAGATGGATAGAGGAGAGATGGATAGAGGAGAGATGGATAGAGGAGAGATGGATAGAGGAGGGATGGATAGAGGAGAGATGGATAGAGGAGAGATGGATAGAGGAGAGATGGATAGAGGAGAGATGGATAGAGGAGGGATGGATAGTGGAGAGTTGGATAGAGGAGAGATGGATAGAGGAGGGATGGATAGTGGAGAGATGGATAGAGGATGATTAAGGGTCAAAATTGATCCATTCAGAAAGTATATATACATGTGCTTTTGGAAAGTATTCACACCCTTTGACTTATTCCACATTTTGGTTACACCATGAATTCAACATAGATAAAATGTGTTTTTCCCTCACCCAGCTACACACAATATACCCTATAATGACAAAGTGAAAACATGTTTTTAAAAATGTTGGCAAATGTATTGAAAATGAAACAGTAGTCACATCACAGAGTCAATACTTTGTAGAAGCACCTTTAGCAGCGATTGCAGCTGTGCGTCTTTCTGGGTAAGTCTCTTAAGAGCTTTCCACACCTGGATTGTGCAACACAACCCAGCCCTGTCAAGTTGGTTGTTGATCGTTGCTAGACAACCAATTCAGGTCTTGCTATAGATTTTCAACTAGATTTAAATCAAAACTGTAACTCGGCCACTCAGGAACATTGACTGTCTTCTTGCCAAGCAACTCCAGTGTAGATCTGGCCTTGTGTTTTAAGTTATTATCCTGTTGAAGGTTAAATTCATTTCCAAGTGTCTGGTGGAAAGCAGACTGAACCAGGTTTTCCTCTAGGATTTTGCCTGTGCTTAGCTCCATTCCATTTATGTTTTATCCTGAAAAACTCCCCCAGTCCTTAACGATTAGAACCATACCCATAACATGATGCTGTCACCACTATGCTAGAAAATATGGAGAGTGGTACTCATGAATGTGTTGTATTGGATATGCCCCAAACATAACACTTTGTATTCAGGACCGAAAGTTCATTTACATTTTATTGCGGTATTACTTTAGTGCGTTATTGCAAACTGGTTCCTCTTTTCCACTATGTCAATGAGGTTAGTACTGTGGAGTAACTACAATATTATTTATTGTATATTCTTCTATCACAGCCATTAAACCCTGTAACTGTTTTAAAGTCACCATTGGCCTCATGGTGAAATCCCTGAGCGGTTTCCTTCCTCTCCGGCAACTGAGTTAGGAAGGACGCCTGTATATACTGGATGTATTGATACACTATCCAAAGTGTAATGAATAACTTCATCATGCTCAAAGTATACAATGACGGCTTTTTTTAATTTTTATACCCATCTACCAATAGGTGCTCTTTTTTTTTTTACAAGGCATTAGAAAACCCCCCTGGTCTTTGTGGTTGAATCTGTGTTTGATTTAATCCCTTCTAAATTCAGGCTGTAACACAACAACATTTGGAAAAAGCCAAGGGGTGTGAATATTTTCCGAAGGCACTGTAGATAAAGGATGAGGGTGGAGATATTTGCCAGGCCATGCTGAATGCCTTCGATTCCGGCTGCTGTATTGTGATCAACTTCAAACAGCCTGCAGATGTGCCGAGAGGGAGACTCGCTCTTACAAAGTTACAAAGGCCATGTTCTGTTCCTATTGTCGTGTCTCTGATGAGACACGGGAGATTCCGCTATGTGGCTTGTATCTGTGCAAACGGCCAACACCGTTATGATATCCTGCTCTTTCTTTCCATGTGCACTAAGATGTATTGCTTTTATCAGGATTTCTAGGAAAGTAAAAGGTTTACTTGACAATTGTAGTGAAATACGGAAGGCTACAGCTGTAAATGTCCTAGAATTGTACACATTATAGACTCCAAGTTGAATGAACCAGCATCAGAGAAATGTATTTCAAGACAGTATTTAAGATACGCATGATTTATACTTTCCTAGTTAGTATAACGACCTGGCTTAAAGTTCATTTTATTATGGATTTGTGTACATAATGTATATTGCGTTTCCTTATGTATTTATTAACACTCAAATTCATTTATGTAATTTAACTGTTGAAATAAGTGGCTCTTTTAAAAATATTTAACATTTTCCAGCCAAGTTAAATGTTTTCAAGTTTCAAGGTACAGACAGTTATGCTCCTTTCTGTGTGTGTTGGTGTCAGATATTTATTTTTCAGTCATTTATTTGTCTTAAGTGCTATTTTTGGTAACTTTCTGTGTGTGATTAATTGCAATGATTAACTTAAATGATAGGAGTTAAATGTTAAGTTGTACAGAATATTCATAATTTTTATATCAAAGATACTCGGGCAAATTATGAAACATAAAGTGAGTTGTTTAGTAACTTGTTTATTGCCAAATATAATTGTTTATATTGTTACGTACTAATAAGGTTCAGTGTTGATAACAGAAATAAAAGAAGACATTTTTATACAAAGTCTAAACGCCTATATAACTACCATAGAACTCATAACAAACATTTTCATTTGATTATTATTAAGCATTTTTCAGATCTGGGTATGCAGTTAAACACGAGGGGACACAATCGTGTTGGGGAGTTGAAGATTGTGCAGTTCCTCTAATGGCCATTGGAGGGCAATGTTAACACATTTCTGTCACTATGGTGGTCTGCCTTATTGCTCACTGAGATCGATCAACTCAATACGCTCTGTTCTTCCTCGCACAACTCTCTTCATTTCATCAACCTCATATACATTTCAACCTGAGCAATGAGAGAATACATTTTCAAACTGGTCCCCCATGGGAATTAAACCGACAACCTTGGGTGTTGCAAGTGCTATACTAATTGAGCCACACGGGAGTCAGAATAGTTTTGACAGTACAAAGATGCAATGTGACATTTGTTTCAAAATCTGTTTTATTGTTGTTTTACTTTTTTTTTTCAAACTAGTGCAAATACATCCCAAAAGGAGGCGGGTTCTACAGCAGCCCATTGGGGCCAAAAAGCTTCTGTTTCCATTGATTCCAATATATTGGTTTAAAATGTCAGATTCATCCGTTGTTATATTTTGGTCGTCCTCCTATGGTGGGCTACCCAGGTTAGGATGAAGATGCCCGTAGCC
The DNA here is from genome assembly GCF_045791955.1 of Oncorhynchus clarkii lewisi. NCBI lineage: Eukaryota > Metazoa > Chordata > Actinopteri > Salmoniformes > Salmonidae > Oncorhynchus > Oncorhynchus clarkii. The sequence continues at coordinate 7,216,523 of NC_092162.1, read as the reverse complement.
AGTGACCTAAGGTCAGTTTAGTGTTTCCTTGCCTAAACTGATGCTAGATCTGTGCCTATGGGCAACCTCTACCCAGGTTAGGATGAAGATGCCCGTAGCCAGTGACCTATGGTCAGTTTAGTGTTTCCTTGCCTAAACTGATGCTAGATCTGTGCCTATGGGCAACCTCTACCCAGGTTAGGATGAAGATGCCCGTAGCCAGTGACCTATGGTCAGTTTAGTGTTTCCTTGCCTAAACTGATGCTAGATCTGTGCCTATGGGCAACCTCTACCCAGGTTAGGATGAAGATGCCCATAGCCAGTGACCTATGGTCAGTTTAGTGTTTCCTTGCCTAAACTGATGCTAGATCTGTGCCTATGGGCAACCTCTACCCAGGTTAGGATGAAGATGCCCGTAGCCAGTGACCTATGGTCAGTTTAGTGTTTCCTTGCCTAAACTGATGCTAGATCTGTGCCTATGGGCAACCTCTACCCAGGTTAGGATGAAGATGCCCGTAGCCAGTGACCTAAGGTCAGTTTAGTGTTTCCTTGCCTAAACTGATGCTAGATCTGTGCCTATGGGCAACCTCTACCCAGGTTAGGATGAAGATGCCCATAGCCAGTGACCTATGGTCAGTTTAGTGTTTCCTTGCCTAAACTGATGCTAGATCTGTGCCTATGGGCAACCTCTACCCAGAAAGGCCTGATACATGTGAGCTCCTCTTAAACCACTTTATGCACATTCATTATTCAACAACGATACAAAACCACTCAGTCGAATCTGAGCACTTATAACGATGCTACTCATACTTCCTCTCGCTGCTCTCTACATCATTCCTCCCCCTGTATACTGTGTATTGATTGCCTACAACTATTTGTGTTCAAAGCCTAAGCATGGACTGAAACAAGCTGAGTTGTATGAAAAAAAGGAGGAGCTGAAGGAATGTCTAACTGCATGAAGCATCGTAAGACAACCATCTTGCTTTTGTTTTGTTTAGTTTTTCATCTGCAGGACGTTGCTAATACAGCACACATCAGCCTACACTGCAGCCTACACATCAGCCTACACATCAGCCTACACTGCAGACTACACTGCAGACTACACTGCAGACTACACATCAGCCTACACTGCAGACTACACTGCAGACCACACTGCAGACTACACATCAGCCTACACATCAGCTTACACTGCAGACTACACATCAGACTACACTGCAGACTACACATCAGCCTACACTGCAGACTACACTGCAGACCACACTGCAGACTACACATCAGCCTACACATCAGCCTACACTGCAGCCTACACTGCGGCCTACACTGCAGACTACACATCGGCCTACACTGCAGACTACACTGCGGACTACACTGCAGACTACACATCAGCCTACACTGCAGACTACACATCAGCCTACACTGCAGACTACACTGATGACTACACATCAGCCTACACTGCAGCCTACACTGCGGCCTACACTGCAGACTACACATCAGCCTACACTGCAGACTACACATCAGCCTACACTGCAGACTACACATCAGCCTCCACTGCAGACTACACATCAGCCTACACTGCAGACTACATATCAGCCTTCACTGCAGAATACACATCAGCCTACACTGCATACTACACATCAGCCTACACTGCAGACTACACATCAGCCTACACTGCAGACTACACTGCAGACTACACATCAGACTACACTGCAGCCTACACTGCAGACTACATATCAGACTACACTGCAGCCTACACATCAGCCTACACTGCAGACTACACTGCAGACTACACATCAGCCTCCACTGCAGACTACACATCAGCCTACACTGCAGACTACACATCAGCCTCCACTGCAGACTACACATCAGCCTACACTGCAGACTACACATCAGCCTACACTGCAGACTACACATCAGCCTCCATATCAGACTACACTGCAGACTACACATCAGCCTCCACATCAGACTACACTGCAGACTACACTGCAGACTACACATCAGCCTCCACTGCAGACTACACATCAGCCTACACTGCAGACTACATATCAGCCTTCACTGCAGAATACACATCAGCCTACACTGCATACTACACATCAGCCTACACTGCAGACTACACATCAGCCTACACTGCAGACTACACTGCAGACTACACATCAGACTACACTGCAGCCTACACTGCAGACTACATATCAGACTACACTGCAGCCTACACATCAGCCTACACTGCAGACTACACTGCAGACTACACATCAGCCTCCACTGCAGACTACACATCAGCCTACACTGCAGACTACACATCAGCCTCCACTGCAGACTACACATCAGCCTACACTGCAGACTACACATCAGCCTACACTGCAGACTACACATCAGCCTCCATATCAGACTACACTGCAGACTACACATCAGCCTCCACATCAGACTACACTGCAGACTACACTGCAGACTACACATCAGCCTCCACTGCAGACTACACATCAGCCTTCACTGCAGACTACACATCAGCCTACACTGCAGACTACACATCAGCCTACACTGTAGACTACACATCAGACTACATATCAGCCTACACTGCAGACTACACTACAGACTACACATCAGTCTACACTGCAGACTACACATCAGCCTCCACTGCAGACTACACTGCAGACTACATATCAGCCTACACTGCAGACTACACATCAGCCTACACTGCAGACTACACATCAGCCTCCACTGCAGACTACACATCAGCCTTCACTGCAGACTACACATCAGCCTACACTGCAGACTACACATCAGCCTACACATCAGACTACATATCAGCCTCCACTGCAGACTACACTGCAGACTACATATCAGCCTACACTGCAGACTACACATCAGCCTTCACTGCAGACTACACATCAGCCTTCACTGCAGACTACACATCAGCCTACACTGCAGACTACATATCAGCCTACACTGCAGACTACACATCAGCCTACACTGCAGACTACACATCAGCCTCCACTGCAGGCTACACTGCAGACTACACATCCCATAACAATGTCCTTCACTCCTGGCGGGCCACCGTGTATCTAAGACAAGAATGCCAGGTGTTTTCAAACAATGCCACTTTCTTACTTTCGTTGAACATCTATTAGATACTGAAAGGTAACTAGCATAGAGCTGGTCTTTCTGCATTGTCTCCCTCGCTACCCAATGGTCTGTAAACATTTTATTTAGTTCCCAGCACAGAGCCACTTCCGTATCAACAGTATGAGGCTATGTCATTACTCTGTACGTGGCTATGTCATTACATTGTATCAACAGTATGAGGCTATGTCATTACATTGTATCAACAGTATGAGGCTATGTCATTACATTGTATCAACAGTATGTGGCTATGTCATTACATTGTATCAACAGTATGTGGCTATGTCATTACATTCTATCAACAGTGTGAGGCTATGTCATTACATTGTATCAACAGTATGAGGCTATGTCATTACTTTGTACGTGGCTATGTCATTACATTGCATCAACAGTATGTGGCTATGTCATTACTCTGTACATGGCTATGTCATTACATTGTATCAACAGTATGAGGCTATGTCATTACATTGTATCAACAGTATGAGGCTATGTCATTACTCTGTATGTGGCTATGTCATTACATTGTATCAACAGTATGAGGCTATGTAATTACATTGTATCAACAGTATGAGGCTATGTCATTACATTGTATCAACAGTATGAGGCTATGTCATTACATTGTATCAACAGTATGAGGCTATGTCATTACTCTGTACGTGGCTATGTCATTACATTGTATCAACAGTATGAGGCTATGTCATTACTCTGTACGTGGCTATGTCATTACATTGTATCAACAGTATGAGGCTATGTCATTACTCTGTATGAAGATAGGGGGCGATAATGAGAACAATGGGTGGCAGCCTTACCTTTTTTTAAATAAAAGTGAAATTAGTGCTGTGTTCACATCTCTTCCAAATGATCCCTTGTGAACATATTAAACATTTAGAGCAATAGTGGACCTAATTGATTCCAAAATGTTAAATAGACCTCAGGAGGAATAACCACCCATCCAGGTGGTTTGCCTTTATTCATGCCATCCAACTCCCCTTTCAGTTCATTGAGAGAGATTTGGGATCCCGGCAAGTTGTCTTTCTCTGTTGAGAGAAGTGTTCTTCATTCTTTTTTTTTATAAAGAACTTGGTGTGGATTTATAATCAGAGGTGTACAGTTATTTATAAAAGCGGAAGAATCTTTGATTGATTCATTTGGGTTCTGATTGTAATTTCACTGTTTCAGATTCAATAGCCGCTTTGTCAGCTAATTGTTTGTTACTGCGTAGCTTGTCAGCCAGTAAAACGAATGGGACCATGGAAGTAATGGTTGAATCTAACTCGATGGAAGGCGAGTTCTGCACTCTGTCTTTATCAATAAACCAAGTTCTGCACTCTGTCTTTATCAATAAACCAAGTTCTGCACTCTGTCTTTATCAATAAACCAAGTTCTGTCATGACTTTGGAAAGAGTAATAGTTACCTGGTCGGAGAAAAGTGTTTTTTTAGAACGTTCTAGAAGTGAACAACATTTCCAAATCTGATATATTTTTTTGATTGTGATTTATTCAAAACAGATACAAATGCATTATCTTTAGCAACAACCTATGGTGGCTTCCCATAGAAACCTGGGGGTCATCGACCACATTTTTTTTTATTGATCGTTATGAATTCATTTATCTCCATTTCAAATTGATTACAGAATGTAGGATTTTGTGTGAAAGAAACGTTGAAATGCCATCTTGTGGGTATTTTAGGAGATTCTGACATTAGAAGTTGGCAGTGGTAAGCATGGTGGTCAGACAAGCTCATATGTCCTCATTTCTATTTTCTTTATTATAGAGAAAAGAGGTGTAGATAATAGTATGAACATCGATTTGTGAGAATGATTTATGCCTGTTTGAGTAGAAAGTGTACTCTTTCGCTTTTGGCATCAATGAGGTTGTAATCAGAGAGCACATGCTGTGGATTGTAGTTGGTCTTATTAGATTTGTCCTGCATGTCCAAAATGGCATTCATGTCTGTCCCTGTCCCTGTGAACCATGCCTGAGTGTCTTTGTTACTCTGGATGCATGTTTTACCTTGGTATCCCTACTGAGTCCTCATTGCCATCCAAAGTTCTGGCCAGTCATCTGGTAGAACCGCTGGTTGTGCGGCCTATAGAACTCCCTCAGACTCCGGATCACTTCCGGATCAATGGAGGCGTGTGTCCTGCCTTTAGTCTTTCCCAGGCAGTGGGGCTTGCTGCTGCCCTCCGGTTTCTTCAGGCAGGGGAAACCTTTAGTCTTATTGAAGTAGAAGTGCTTGTCCGTCACAATCCTCTGAAGGCCCAGAAAGTCCTGGACCTTTCCTAGTTCTCCGGCTGGGTCGGAGATGAGGCCCTCCCCACTGACCAGATGGATCTGGGCCCGGGGGAACCAGGCCAGCCAACGCTCCAGGTGCTGGGCGTACAGTCCGATCCATAGAGGGCTCCACAGAGAGTCGATCTCACCTGAGACCAAGACAAGATACTGGTTTAAGACCCTGAAGACAGGACTGGAGACACGACTGAAGACAGGACTGAAGACAGGATTAAAGAATAGAGTATTTGTGTGGGTACTGCATTTGACTAGGGAAAAACTATGTTTTTGTGTCATTCATTCATCAATGAATTAATGAATTCATGCATTCATCCATCCGTTCATTCCTTTATTCATAGGTCTATACAAATAAAAATGTATCACTATAATTCTGACCATTGGTACGGTTCTTGAAGGCGAGGGTCTCGAAGGCGGGGATGTGGGGGGTCTTGGAGATGATCTGGGTGTAGTCAGAGATGGCCCGGGTCACAGGGTCTCGGACCACCACAATCAGCTTCACGTCATGCGACATGGAGTGTACACGCCCCGGGGTCTCCACGGTAACAAAATAACGCGGTGTCTTCTCCATGACAACCTGACCATCCAAGGCCCTGGGCATCATACTCCTGGGGGATGTAGGGAGGGAGAGAGAGAAAGTCTGTTTAAATGGTGTAACTTTTGAGTATTAAAGCCATCTGTACATTTCAGTAATGGAGGCTGTCTCCTAAATATCTATGTGCTGGCCATGGGTATGTTCGGCCATGCCAACAACAACAATTATTATTCCTAGATCTATATATGCTATAGGTTGTACAGTGCCTTCAAGAGTATTCACACCCCTTGACTTTTTCCACATTTTGTTGTGTTACAGCTTGAATTTAAAATGGATTCAATTGAGATGTTGTGTCACTGGCCTACACACAATACCCCGTAAATGGAATTATAACCCCTTTGTTATAGCAAGCCTAAATAAGTTCATGAGTAAAAATGTGCTTAGCAAGTCACATAATAAGTTGGACTGTGTATGCAATAATATTTTTTTCATGACTACCACATCTCTATACTCCACACAGTGGAGGCTCCTCAGAGGAGGAAGGGGAGGACGATCTTTCTTAGTGAATTTCATAAAAATACAAATAGTGAAACATTTCAAAAGTTAACATTTTTAAACATACTATATATATATATATATATATATATATATATATATATATATATATATATATATATATTCACATGTCACCAAATAATTGATTAAAACACACTGTTTTGTAATGAAGGTCTACAGTAGCCTCAACAGCACTCTGTAGGGTAGCACCATGGTGTAGCTGGAGGACAGCTAGCTCCTGTCCTCCTCTGGGTACATTGACTTCAATACAAAACCAAGTAGACTATTTGTTCTCACCCCCTTCCATAGACTTACACAGTAATTATGACAACTTACGGGGAATGTTCTCCAACCTATCAGAGCTTTTGCTGCATGAACTGGCATGTTGTCCACCCAATCAAAGTATCAGATAATGAATCTAGTAATGAAAGCATAATCTACAGCTTGCTAGCACCGCAGTGCATAAAATGTGGTGAATAGTTGACACAATGAGAAAGAAAGACAACAGTTGAACAGTTTTTAATAAATTAATTTATTCAAAAATGAAGGAGAAGCGAGAGAGGAGAGAAAGAGAGAGCTATTTGGTTGTATTTTTTAAAATTAACTTTCACTTTGCTAGCTGATTGCAGCTAGCTAGTTTAGCCTACTCAAACACCAGACTTGAACAGAGAGGGATGCTACGTTAGGTAGCTGGCTATGGCTATGCAACACTGAAACTCTTCCAAGTCAAGGTAAGCTTTAATTAATTTATTTCCACCAGGTCCTGCCGGTGTAACTGCTAAACTGCCTTCTGACTGTACACTGACCTGCGTGATTGTAGCGGGTTTACTAACAAGTTAGTTCTAGTAACTATGTTGATTATGACGTTACTTTAGTTAATATTATTGACTTGACGTTAGATGATAAGGTAACTAAGGATGAAACGGTTACCGGTTTCACGATAAACCACGGTAAAATTCCAGACGGTTAGTATTACCGTTTCAAATTTTAATTATCATTAAAACCGTGTGTGATTACCACGATTTGAAAAACTAACGGAAAATACTGCCCAACATCAACTAAAGTTGGCAACGTGGGTTTTTTGTTTTGTGTGAAAACATGGCGGGAGGCAGTGACAGCGCTCAGGATATTTTTCTGCCGTCTAAGAGGACCAAATCTGAAGTGTGGTCGTGTTTTGGATTTTACAAGAGTGCTGAGGGAAACTTAATCGAAGATGGTCACCCTGTCTGCAGAACAACATGCACAATCTGCTGTGAAAGAGGCAACACTTCAAATCTCTTGAGTCAACTTCGTGACCACCAACCACTATTTTATAGCGAATGCAAGGTAAAGTTAACTTTTAGCTCAATGCTTGATGTGGGGACTTCGGAATGGGGGAAAATGTCATGGTTTGCCTGTCTAACTTGCTAATAGCTTGTCAATAATGTAAACTGAAGCTTTCAGTGTTGCCTACTCCTGTATAAACACGACACGTTGTTCTGCTGCTGTATGCGTTGTGTCT
>NC_092162.1:6996050-7203550 GCF_045791955.1 Oncorhynchus clarkii lewisi | reverse complement strand
GTCTGATATAAATTACTGTAAGATCTTGTATAATTTTGTACTGTGAACAAAATTGGGACTTAGCCTTAAATGGGATTTGAACTCATAACCTCACGGTCACTAGCAACCTCCTGCTATACAGTGCAGCTACACCACCAGATCTGTGAGCTGGAAAGAGACACGGCCACAGACTTACTGTCAACAACCCATTTCTACACGTCAATAAAAGCTGCCCGGAATCAAGTAAATTATTGTACAATTAGCATCACCAATGAAACATCAACGTAAAACTATCAGTGCTAAAGGACCCTTGACGTAGAGTATACAGTAAATATTTGAGAACCGTTACAGTGGCGAGCGATGGGTACAACCCTGCTTCCATTAGGCTGCTCTCATAGAGGACCATTGAGTGAGAATGGAACAGAACTCCATCAGCTTAGCATTGTGATGCCTTAACATTATCACAGAGCATATCCCTCTGTATTCTCTCTATTGTTTGTCATAGAGACCCGGTTCCCCATGTCTATTGTGTTGCAGTAATCATGTGGCATCCATTTTGTAGATGCTCTGGATGAAAAGAGAGATTTAGCATGTTTACAACCTCTCACTTGTTTTTGTCTTTGAAGAGCAATCTTTAATCATCCCTCTCTCCATCTCTCTGTTGAGCTCCATCCCCCCCCCCCCCCCCACACTCCTAGGCCACGGGGACAAGCCCAAGCAGCCATAGGTATTGATCCTGGAGGAGTGGGGGGTAAAGTGTGTGGGAGTTGGGGGAACGATGAGCCTGGGTCTCAGCTGGGCCGAGGGTAGCAGGTGGGGTTCGGGGAAGCCTCTGGAGTCCCATCACCCCCATGCTGTGTGTGTGTGTGTGTGTGTGTGTGTGTGTGTGTGTGTGTGTGTGTGTGTGTGTGTGTGTGTGTGTGTGAGAACAGATGTGGGATGGTGGAGTAAAACTACATAAAGACATTTTACCAAATCTGTTTAGTCTGTATATAGTACATTAAGAACCAAACCAATGTGTCAATGACAAAACATTGAAATTGTTCTCTTATTGATACCAACACAGTGTGTGCATTCGTATGTGTGAGTGAATGAGTGTGTGTGTGTCTGTGTGTGTGTATATATATGTGTGTGTCGGACTGAGCGCCCACTCATCCATTTCGCTGCACTGGGGACCATTAAGGCTCCAATCCATTGTAGCGTTGCCCTGTCCACTTCCAGCAGACATCCATCATAGCTGGGCCCAGACCGCCCTGCCTCCCCTCCTCAACCCCCCAGAGAGAGCCTTAATGAGGGCTAGATCACCCCGGTCGTCTAGGCCTTATGGAGATCAGATCACACTGTACAGTACTGGGATGGGATGGCTGGATGAGCCACACCTGATTTAATATAGATATATACATGTGTTGGAGCACAAACACACACACACACAAACACACACACACACAGTAATCAAGAGACCCTCATGTTTCCCCCTTTATGACACTATTTCTATGTCATAACAGAATTCAGACTCCCCTACTCTTAGCCCAGGTTTCACTCTCCCATTCCAAAACCCTGCGTTCAAAGAATCCACTAGATTCCCTTTCCTGTCAGACGTGATCTCACCTAACACACCACTTCTGAAGATCACATGTTTTGGCAGCCGTTCTTCAGCCATTTGCACGGCAATTATATTCCTGTGTAAAAACACAGGCACACATGTGCAACGTCAAGCCCAGGGAATCCATTGGTATAAATTGATACGCTGCTTTTTAACGAGTTAATCTGAATTGCAAATGAACCACAGCCACGTGAGAACATCTGACTCTGTGAATGCCTTCTTCTCCGGATGTGAACAGAACTACCTATCTAAACCTCTGAATGGCTGCCAGGTTGAATTATTAGTAAACAACAAATTGATTGCAACACTGTCATCTATACTTGTGATACTGACCACAGGATTTGTAAAGACAGATTCATATACAGTAAGAGAAACACAATTCCTATGTCAAAAGACAAATACAGCAACATATTTGATGACTGGTTCAGAGTGTGGTAGTGATACGTCTAGTGGTACCTCTGAACCAAAAAATGTAATTTAAACGCAACATGTAAAGTGTTGGTCCCATATTTCATGAGCTGAAATAAAAGATCCCAGAAATGTTCCATACGCACGAAAAAAGCTTATTTCTCTCGAATTTTGTGCACAAATTTGTTTACATCCCTGTTCGTGAGCATTTCACCTTTGTCAAGATAATCCATCCACCTGACAGGTGTGGCGTATCAAGAAGCTGATTAAGCAGCATGATCATTACACAGGTGCACCTTGTGCTGGGGACAATAAAAGGCCACTCTAAAATGTGCAGTTTTGTCACACAACACAATGCCACAGATGCCTCATGTTTTGAGGGAGCGTGCAATTGTCATGCTGACTGTAGAAATGTCCACCAGAGCTGTTGCCAGGGAATTGAATGTTCATTTCTCTACCATAATCTGCCTCCAATGTTGTTTTAAAGAATTTGGCAGTACGTCCAACCGCCCTCACACCCACAGACCACGTGTAACCATGCCAGCCCAGGACCACATCTGGCTTCTTCACAAGCGGGATCAGCCACCCAGACAGCTGATGAAACTGTGAGTTTGCACAATTGAAGGATTTCTGCACAAACTGTCAGAAACCATCTCAGGGAAGCTCATCTGTATGCTCGTCCTCCCCAGGGTCTTGATCTGACTGTAGTTCGGTGTCGTAACCAACTTCAGTGGGCAAATGCTCGCCTTCGATGGCCACTGGCACGCTGGAGAAGTGTGCTCTTGACGGATTAATCCCGGTTTCAACTGTAGTGTGGGCAAGTGGGCAAGCAATTTTTCTGATATCAATGTTGTGAACAGAGTGCTCCATGGTGGAGGTGGGGTTATGGTACGTGCAGGCATAAGCTACGGACAACGAACACAATTGCATTTTATCAATGGCAATTTGAATGCACAGATACCACAGATAGAACAATGAGAGATATTTCACCGGATGTATAGACATGAAGCATCCGCTTGGTGTTTCCACTCACTACCAAATATGGTAGTTAGAGGAAGCCCAGTGGCCGGCAGTGGGAGAAGATGGAACCAGATGGATTTTAGCCGACATTCTTCAAATTTTCTCATCGATGAAACATTTGATCTCAGTACAGTTTTCTGTTCCCAAAGCTAGAATATGTTACGAACAGAGTGTACTACATTTTTGAAGACTTTACCCTTTACCCCGTTCGCAAAGGCGAACTGAGTTAATACACACGCGCACCTCACAGAGTAGACGTTCCCTAACGGAAATATGCAAATTAATGCTAGAACACACCAATAGGATCTCGCCAGCTCATGCTTGGCTCTGCCCACCTCCTTGCTTGTTCTGCCCATTATGACAAATGTGTTCCCATTTGACACGACAGGCTGTGGTCTATCTTGGTTAAGTTATAACAGATATTTGAAGATACCGTGATGAGATCCTGAGGCCCATTGTCATGCCATTCATCTGCCTCCATTAGCTCATGTTTTAGCAGGATAACGCACGGCCCCATGTCACAAGGATCTGTACACAATTCCTGGAAGGTGAAAATGTCCCAGTTCTTCCACTGTCTGCATACTCACCAGACATGTCACCCATTGAGCATGTTTGGAATGTTCTGGATTGACGTGTTTGACAGCGTGTTCCAGTTCCTGCCAATATCCAGCAACTTCTCACAGCCATTGAAGAGGAGTGGGACAACATTCCACAGGCCACAATCAACAGCCTGATCAACTCTATGTGAAGGAGATGTGACAGGCTGCATGAGGCAAATGGTGGTCACACCAGATACTGACTGGTTTTCTGATCCATGCTCCTATATTTCTTAAAAGGGTATCTGTGACTAACAGATGCATGTATGTATGCCCAGTCATTTCTGTTCAGTGATTACAGTGGATTTAGAAAGTGTTCAGACCCCTTGACTTTTTCCACATTTTGATATGTTACAGCCTTATTCTAAAATTGATTAAAAACATCACTCTACACACAATACCCCATAATGACAAAGCGAAAACAGGTTTAAAGATTTGTTTGCAGATTTATTAAAAATAATGCTTTGTCATTATGGGTTATTGTGTGTAGATTGATGAGGGGAAGAACAATTGAATATATTTTAGAATAAGTGTCAGGACTTCCACCGAAGTTGTTTCCTCTCCTTGTTCGGCGTCACCGGTCTTCTAGCCATCGTCGATCCTCTTTTCATTTTCCATTTGTTTTGTCTTGTTTTCCTACACACCTGGTTTCCATTTCCCTCATTAAGTTTTGTGTATTTAACCCTCTGTTCCCCCCATGTCCTTGTGTGGATTTGTTTGTTTGTAAGTGCTTGTGCACGGTGTTACTGGTGAATTGTTTGTTTGTAAGTGTTTATGTACTATGTTACTGGTGAATTGTTTGTTTGTAAGTGTTTGTGTACTATGTTACTGGTGAATTGTTTGTTTGTAAGTGTTTGTGCACTATGTTACTGGTGAATTGTTTGTTTGTAAGTGCTTGTGCACTATGTTACTGGTGAATTGTTTGTTTGTAAGTGTTTGTGCACTATGTTACTGGTAAATTGTTTGTTTGTAAGTGTTTGTGTACTATGTTACTGGTGAATTGTTTGTTTGTAAGTGTTTGTGTACTATGTTACTGGTGAATTGTTTGTTTGTAAGTGTTTGTGTCCTATGTTACTGGAGCGCGTCTGGTTTTGTACCCATGTAGGTTATTTTATTTATTGCCGTTGGTTTTGAAATGAAACCGCTCCGGCTATTTCCTATTTCTGCTCTCCTGCGTCTGACTTCACTGCCACCAGTTCCGCAAACCCTTACAATAAGGCTGTAACGTAACAAAATGTGGAAAAGGTCAAAGGGTCTGAATACTTTCAGAATGCACTGTATATTTACTGTATTTACATTGTGGTCATTTAGCATCAATACATGTCACTGCAGCAGGACATAATGTTACCCTATGACCTCACAGGAACACAGACAGGCAGCACTGAACAACCAGCCAGTCTCCACACAGACAGGCAGCACTGAACAACCAGCCAGTCTCCAAACAGACAGGCAGCACTGAACAACCAGCCAGTCTCCACACAGACAGGCAGCACTGAACAACCAGCCAGTCTCCACACAGACAGGCAGCACTGAACAACCAGCCAGTCTCCAAACAAACAGGCAGCACTGAACAACCAGCCAGTCTCCACACAGACAGGCAGCACTGAACAACCAGTCAGTCTCCAGCCCTGGGGGTATACAGTAGACCTCCCATGATATTCCCCTGGGGTGAGGGAAAGGTCAAAAGGTCAGTGGAGATATGTGTGGTTGTGGTAACACTAAGTTTACCCTTTAACCTCTAATCTCTGCTTTTCATCTGCACAGTCACACCAACCTATCCTCAATATTCTTTATTTCTTATTAAAGTAACGCATGGCTGCCCGTTTTACGGGCTCCTAACCAACTGTGCTATTTTGTTAGTTTTTCGCATTGTTTGTGACTAATTTTGTACATGATGTTGCTGCTACAGTCTCTTATAACCGAAACAAGCTTCTGGACTGAACAAAGATTTTTTCTTCAATGAGTGCAACGCAAAGGATTTACTGCTTTGTCAAGACAAGGCCCAAATCCCCATCATCAGCGTGAATAAAAGACGAAGGAAAAGATGGGAGGAGGGCGGGGTGCCTTGTTAGAATTTGCAGATGAGTAGGTAAACCACCACTTCACTCCATATTATTGGCTAACGTGCATTGGAAAACAAACTGGACGATTTACGATTAAGGCTATCCTACCAACCAGATATTAAAAATGTTAATATCTTATGTTTCCCTGAAACGTGGCTGAACAACGACACAGGTAATATAGAGCTGGCTGGCTTCTCTGTGCATTGGCAGGACAGAGCAGCTACATTTGGTATGACGAGGGGCGGGGTTTGTGTCTATTTGTCAATAACTGATGGTGCGCGATGTCTAATATTAAAGAAGTCTCGAGGTATTGCTCACCTGAGGTAGTTACCTCATGATAAGCTGTAGACCACACTATCTACCAAGAGATTTCACACCTATATTTTTCATAGCTGTCTATTTACCACTACAAACCGATGGTGGCACTAAGACTGCGCTCAATGAGCTGTATAAGGCCATAAGCAAACAAGAAAATGCTCATCCAGAAGCAGCGCTCCTAGTGGCCCGGGTGACTTTAATGCAGGCAAACTTACATCTGTTTTACTTAATTTGCACCAGCATATCACATGTGCAACCAGGGGAAAAATAACTCTAGACCACCTTTACTCCACACACAGAGAAGCATACAAAGCTCTCCCTCACCCCCCATTTGGCAAATCTGGCCATAATTCTATACTCCTGATTCCTACTTACAAGACAAAACTAAAGCAAGAAGTACCAGTGACTCGATCAATACGGAAGTGGTCAGATGACACGGATGCTACGCTATAGGACTGTTTAGCTAGCACAGAGTTGAATAGGTTCCGGGATTCATCCAATGGCATTGAGGAGTATACCACCTCAGTCACTGGCTTCATCAATAAGTGCATCGACGACGACGTCCCAACAGTGACTGTATGTACATTTCCCAACCAGATGCCGGAAACCCTAGACCCACTCCAATTCGAATACTGCCCCGAAAGATCCACAGATGATGCGATCTCAATCGCACTACACACTGCCCTTTCTCACCTGGACAAAAGGAACACCTATGTGAGAATGTTGTTCATTGACTTCAGCTCAGTGTTCAACACCATAGTGCCCACGAAGCTCATCACTAAGCTAAGGAACCTGGGACTAAACACCTCCCTCTGCAACTGGTTCCTGGACCTCCTGACGGGCCGCCCCCCAGGTGGATCTGGTGGTGGATCTGCCACGCTGATCCTCAACACGGTGGTCCCTCAGGGGTGCGTGCTCAGTCCCCTCCTGTACTCCCTGTTCCCTCACGACTGCACGGCCAGGCACAATTCCAACACCATCATTAGGTTTGCTGACGACACAACAGTGGTAGGCCTGATCACCGACAACGATGAGACAGCCTATAGGGAGGAGGTCAGAGACCTGGCTGTGCAGTGCCAGGACAACAACCTCTCTCTCAATGTGAGCAAGACAAAGGAGCTAATCGTGGACTACAGGAAAAGGAGTGCCGAACA
Source organism: Oncorhynchus clarkii lewisi (assembly GCF_045791955.1). NCBI lineage: Eukaryota > Metazoa > Chordata > Actinopteri > Salmoniformes > Salmonidae > Oncorhynchus > Oncorhynchus clarkii. The sequence goes on along the minus strand of NC_092162.1, from coordinate 7,196,409 downwards.
GGCCCCCATTAACATTCCCCTTTAACATTGATGGGGTTGAAGTGGAGGGGGCCGAGAGTTTCAAGTTCCTTGTTGTCCACATCACCAATTAACTATCATGGTCCAAACACACCAAGATAGTTGTGAAGAGGCCATGACAACACCTTTCCCCCCTCAGGAGACTGAAAAGATTATTGTTATGTAATTTTCTTGTGTTCACTTGAGATTCTTTTTTTTCACTTTAGTTTATTTAGTCAATATTTTCTTAACTATTTCTTGAACTGCATTGTTGAGTAAGGGCTTGTAAATAAGCATTTCAAGGAAAGGTATGACATATGTCATTTGATTTGATTTAATCATCATCCTCTACAGAGCAAACAAAAAACGATACATACTTCAGCCTAAACAGCAGCGCCACAGGGAACTTCCACAAAGCTGTGAACGAGCTGAGAGACATGGCAAGAAGGGCATTCTATGCCGTCAAAAGGAACATCAAATTCGACATACCAATTAGGATCTGGCAAAAAAAACTTGAATCAGTTATAGAACCCCATTGCCAAGAATTCACAAAATAGAACAAACACCAAATTGAGACTCTGCATGCAGAATTCTGCAAAAATATCCTGGGTGTACAACGTAGAACACCAAATAATGCATGCATGGCAGAATTAGGCCGATACCCGCTAATTATAAAAGTCCAGAAAAGAGAGCTTCAATTCTACAACCACCTAAAGGAAGTGATTCCCAAACCTTCCATAACAAAGCCATCACCTGCAGAGAGATTAACCTGGAGAAGAGTCCCCTAAGCAAGCTGGTCCTGGGGCTCTGATCGCAAACACTAACAGACCCCACAGAGCCTGAGGACAGCAACACAATTAGACCCAACCAAATCATGAGAAAACAAAATGATAATTACTTGACACATTGGAAAGAATTAACAAAAAAACAGAGCAAACTAGAATGCTATTTGGCTCTAAACAGAGAGTACACAGTGGCAGAATACCTGACCACTGTGACTGACCAAAACTTAAGGAAAGCTTAGTCTATGTACAGACTCCGTGAGCATAGCCTTGCTATTGAGAAAGGCCTCACATTAAGCCAAGGTCAGTAAAACTAGTAATCTGAGACAGTGTCAGGATAAAATCTCAGCCCACTCCTCTTCCAGAGACTAGCTCTTCCCTGCCTGGTTGAGGGTGGTTCCTCTCAGGCTAGAGATTTGAATTGTCCTTAAATCAGATAGGGCCTCCTGAGTGGCCCAGAGATCTAAGGCACTGCATCGCAGTGCTAGAGGCATCACTACAGATCCGGGTTCGATCAAGGGCTGTGTCGCAGCTGGCCAAGACGGGGAGACACATGAGGCGGTGCACAATTGGCCCAACGTCGTCCGGGTTAGGGGAGGGTTTGGCCGGCCGGGATGTCCTTGTCCCATCGTGCTCTAGCGACTCCTTGTGGCGGCCGGGTGCGTGCATGCTGTCTTCAGGTCGCCAGCTGTACTGTGTTTCCTCTGACACATTGGTACAGCTGGCTAACCAGGTTAAGCGAGCAGTGTGACAAGAAGCTTGGCGGTCGTGTTTCGGAGAACACAGTTGCAACAATAGGACAAGACTGTAACTACCAATTCGGGGGAGAAATAAAAATAAGCATATTTAAAAAAATATATTTTCTTTCTTTCTATCCAGTAAATGCCTATTTAAAAGATAAATATATATATATATATATATATATATATATATATATATATATATATATATATATGTTTTGTGCACCTGACCCTGCTCTTATCAACTGTACTTGCAATGTATTTTTGCAGTACCGCAGTACCATAGAGCACACTGTAGCCAATGATAGATATGATGATATAATGATATATGGTTAATTATGTGGTGTAATTGGGAGCTCATCATTATCTGTGAGCGTAAACTGACCTGGTGTCAGGGGTCAACCTGCCAGGCCTGGCAGCGATGTCAAGTGGCCTGACACTCTCAGAGTCCCATCTGGTCCTGGGGATGGGACAATCTGTTGTCACTCTGGGACGTCACTGATACACATACACACAATGGAGACGTGGTACGTGTGTGTGTGTGTGTGTGTGTGTGTGTGTGTGTGTGTGTGTGTGTGTGTGTGTGTGTGTGTGTGTGTGTGTGTGTGTGTGTGTGTGTGTGTGTGTGTGTGTGTGTGTGTGTGTGAGTGAGGAAGAGAGAAAAAGAGGTGTGTGTGCATCCATACATGTTTGTGACCAATATCATGTTGATAAAACACAGGAAACACACCTCTAACTTTCAATCAATCTCACCTACTGACCCTGTAGCCATTAAATCACACTGTCAGAGGTTACAGAATACCAATACTGCATCACCAGTGGTAGATAAGTACAAACATTGTTATACTTTAGTAAAAGTAAAGATATCTTAATAGAAAATGACTCAAGTAAAAGTGAAAGTCACCCAGTAAAATACTACTTGAGTAAAAGTCTAAAAGTATCTGGGTTTTAAATATACTTTAGTACAGTGGTGGAAAAAGTACTAATTTGTCGTACTTCAGTAAAAACAGAAGTAAATGCTCTGCACCACATTCCTTATTTTAATGCAAGCCAGACGGCACACAGGTTGTTTTTTTTTACAATCGCTAGGATCCATTTCTCAATACTTAGGTCACTTTTTCAAAACCCTTCACACAGTGAGCATAACAGCAGTCTATGTGGGCTAAACTGTGGATCGTGTTTCATTGCTTTGGCTCAAAACGCATTCAATGACTACATCTTTCAAATTTCATGAATTCTTTTCTCACTCAGACACAAAACTCTATGTACCTACTGGCCAATTTGCACATGTTTACATACTCTTTTCAAAACTGTTAAACTTAAGTTCAAAACCTAACATAACACAAAATTGAATAAGACAGCCATTTGCTACATTTCTACAGTAATACCGTTTTGAAATATATTCCAAATCTAAAAAATGAAATATTATCAAAACAATTAGACCAAGCACAACTGATTCCCATTGCAGCTGAACACCTACCCAGGTGTTAGTCTTTCAATTCCATTACCATCTCTACAAAAGGGGACATCTTAGGAATAATGCTGTACTGGAAGGAAGAAGAGTGGCTGGGAGAGGAAGAGGAGTACGTATGCGTGGTGGAAGAAGACTGAGAGGGAGATCAAGAGCTGTCGTCTCAGATGAGATTAGGGCTACTATAAGTGATCATGTAATAATTCATGGTCTATCAATGAGAGAGGCTGGTCTGAGAGTGCAGCCAAATCTGCAATGCTCAACAGTGGCATCTATTGTGAGACATTTCTGGCAAACAACAGGTAAGATGTGCCTTCTGCAAGGGCATCTGACAGAAGTAAATTGAGCAAATCCTCCAAACCCACTTGTGTGTAATTGTTTTTGTATTTCTGCTTGGGACCCAACGGTTACCTCCCACAGACGGGAGAGGTAAGATTTTCACTGCTGTGCAGGAAACTGCAATCGTTGATATTGTCATCAGAAACAATGGCATAAAACTCACAGAGATTCGGGACAGAGTGTCGGTAGACAACATTACATTTGTAAATATTCACAATGTAAGCATAACAACTATTTCTAGAGTCCTGAAACAACATCAAGTCAGGATGAAGCAGTTGTACACTGTCCCCTTTGAGAGGAGCTCTGAACGAGTCAAGCAACTCAGGAACCAATATGTTCAGGTAAGATGACTATAAAATGCAGAACTGGTTTTGAACAAAACCAAACAGGGCAGAGACACAACAATGGCATGTTTTTAGGTATAATGCAAACTTCCGTAAAAGCCTAACTCTTATGTTGCCTTGTGGATTTATTTTAGAGAGTCATGGAGATTTAAGCCAGGCAATCACCCCACATATTCATCTTTGTGGATGAGGCTGGTTTCAACTTGGCCAGAACACGGCGGGGTGGGGAGGAATGTGATTGGGGAAAAGAGCCACAGTGGATGTCCCAGGCCAGTGGGGTGCCGAAATCACAATGTGTGGAGCAATATCCTCTGATGGATATCTGTTACACAAACCGCTAATTGGGCCGTACAACACCGAGCGTCTCATTTCATTCCTGGATGACCTCTATGGAAGGGTTGTGCCAGGTGAGGAAAGGGTTGCAGCGAGGCGAAATCGGCCAACGTTTGAAATTGTATGGGACAATGTGGCATTTCCTCACTCCCGTGAAGTCACAGAGTGGTTTGCAGCCCATCCCAGAATGGTGTCACTTTTCCTCCCACCTTACTCTCCATTCCTCAACCCCATAGAGGAATTATTTTCCTCATTGAGGTGGAAGGTTTATGACCACCATCCACATGATCAAATGTCCCTCCTGGACACAATGAATGCTGGATGCCTGGACATATCTGCAGAAGATTGCCAGGGATGGACCAGGCATGCCAAAAGATTATTTCCTAGGTGTATTGCCCACGATGACATAAGATGTGACGTGGATGAGAACCTGTGGCCAAATGCATAAGACAGGGTTGACTAGCATTGCTACTGTATCTGTATCGGTAGATGGTTTATATACAAATTAATGTATTTTGGAATCACTCAATGCCATGACATAAAACCTATTGAAGCATGTTGCATCATGTCTGATTCGTTCCTGTAAGATAAACTGCAGTGAATTCTAAACAGTAGAGAGGTGTCATTCTTGTTCTGTAAAGAAATGTTACAAAATTAAACATGGTGCAATGCTACCTGTTAGTGTTTTTTTTAGGTCATTGTTTCATGAGTGACAAAGTGTGCTTGTTGGGTGACAACCTTTGCTAGTGTTCTGGAAGAATGAGTTGATTTTGAGACATGTATGAAGTGTTTTGGTAGTTTTAGTGCATTTTGGATGTGAAATGGACTGTTGTGCCAGGCTGAAAGTTGGATTAGGAGAACTGTGTGAAGAGTTTTGAGAAAGTGACCTAAGTATTGAGAAATTGGTCCTAGCGATTGTAAAAAATAAAAAAAATGTTTAAAAAATGTAATGGACAGACGGGCACACTCCAACACCCAGACATAATTTAAGAACTCAAGGCAAGTCAGTTAAGAACAAATTCTTATTTTCAATGATGGCCTAGGAACAGTGAGTTTACTGCCTGTTCAGGGGCAAAGTCCACAACCAGTCAGTCCACCTCTCTAACCACTAGGCTACCCTGCCGCCCTTGCTACCCTGTATTTAATGAGTCTGCCAAATCAGAGGCAGTAGGGATGACAATGGTGAATTGGACCATAATTCTGCCTGAGCATTCAAAATGTAACGAATACTTCTGGGTGTCAGCGAAAATGTATGCAGTAAAAAGTACACTATTTTCTATAGGAATGTAGAGGAGTCAAACTAAAAGTTGTCAAAAATAGAAATAGTAAAGTACAGATATCCCCGTAAACTACTTAAGTAGTACTTTTACTTAAGTACTTTACACCAATGTGCATCACTGCATCCTGCGTTCAGTTCCACGCGACCTCTCTAACCTAGATGATGAGATTTTAAGCCAATGTTTAATCTGTTATGTAGTTAGAGTTTATGTTACATGCACACACTATAACCCTGTGTTGGGGAATGTAAATGATGTGTGTGTGTGTGTGTGTGTGTGTGTGTGTGTGTGTGTGTGTGTGTGTGTGTGTGTGTGTGTGTGTGACTATAGGATCAGTAGAAGCTGACTATGGTAACATCTGGCCTCAGCTGGAGAGATGATTGCTCTGTGATAACTCATCCTGACCCTCCCTGCAAATAAACACACACACACACACACAAGAATAGACATACACACAAACATAGACACACACACACACACCCACATACACACATTCCGATTAGCATGGCCAGCTGGCAGTGTCTCCCTCTGCCTGTCACCTAGACCAGCTTGCAATGGGTATGTTTGAATACGCCAACAACAACAAACATTATTCCCGAGATCTTTCCATGTTGCAGGTTGCACAGTGGCTGCAGAGTGGTAAATTCTTAAAGCTCTGTCAAATTGGTTGTTGATCACTGCTAAGACAACCGTTTTCAGCATACCCCATAAGATGATGCTGGCACCACTATGCTTGAAAACATGAAGAGTTCTATACAGCAATGTGTTGTGTTGGATTTGCCCCAAACAAAACACAGGACAAAAATGAATTACTTTGCCACATTTTTTGCAGTATGACATTACTGCCTTGTTGCAATGTTGTTGATCCATCCTCAAGTTTTCTCCTATCACAGTCATTCAACTCTGTAACTGTTTTAATGGCACCATTGGTCTCATGTTGAAATCCCTGAGCGGTTTCCTTCCTCTCCGACAACTGAGTTAGGAAGGACGCCTTTATCTCTGTAGTAACTGGGTGTATTGATACACCATCCAAAGTGTAATTAATAACTTTACCATGCTCAAAGGGATATTCAATGTCTGCTTTTTTATTTCTACCTATCAACCAATATGTGTCCTTTCTTGCAGGGCATTGGGAAAACCTCCCTGGTCTTTGTGGTTGAATCTGTGTTTAAAATTCACTACTCGACTGAAGGACCTTACAATTATCTGTATGTCTGGGGTACAGAGATGAGGTACTCATTCAGAAATCTTGTTAAATACTATTATTCCACACAGAGTGAGTCCATGCATTTGATTTGATTTATTAGGATCCCCATTAGCCAACTCCAATAGTGACAGCTAGTCCGACACATAACCAAAAAGACATTACAGACAAAAGACTTCACAATTTACATGTAGTGTGTGCGCATCTATCAGTTACACATATATTTCAGTATATACACGCAACAAGTCAATCACATGGGGGAGAGGGGTTGCTTAATTTGTTTATTGAAACCAGGTTTGCTGTTCACTTCCGATATATATAACATGGAAGGGAGGTCCATGCACTCATGGCTCTGTATAACAGTGTATGTTTTCTTGAATTTGTTCTGGACCTGGAGACAGAATATACCCATGGTGGCATATCTGGTGGGGTAAGTGTGTGTATCAGTGCTGTGTGTAAGTTGACTATGCAAACCATTTGGACTGGGCCAGCTGTAGCTTACCTAGGCCTTTCTTTGCAGCGCTTGACCAAATGACTGGACAATAATGAAGACAAGATAAAACTAGAGCCAAGGACATCCCGGCCGGCCAAACCCTCCCCTAACCCGGACGATGCTGGGCCAACTGTGGGCCTCATGGGTCTCCCGGTCGCGGCCCGGCGACAGCACAGCCCGGGATCGAACCCGGACCTGTATTGACACCGCCTTAGACTGCTGAGCCACTCGGGAGGCTTGAGGTCTAGAACTTAGGGAATGATTTGTACTAAATGCAATGCTCTTAGTTTTAAAGATGTTCAGGGCCAGTTTATTACAAGCCAAAGATTCCAAAACAAACTGCAACTCTTTGTTAAGGGTTTCAGAGACTTCATTAGCTGTGGTTGCTGATGCGTATATGATTGAATCATCAGCATACATACATACACATGCTTTGTTTAATGTCAGTGGCAGGTCAATGGTAAAAATAGAAAATAGTAGAGGGCCTAGAGAGCTGCCCTGCGGTACACCACACTTTACATGTTTGACATTAGAGGCTTGACACCCCAAAAGAAAAGGCTTAAGATGTGCCAGGTGAACCTGCAACCACAACACTTCAATAACAATTGATGTAAGATCTTCTCTAAGTATTACAGGGATATGGCTCTGAATATATAAAGCAACACCTCCCCCATAAGCATATCTGTCTCTTCTATAGATGTTATATCCTTGTATTGCTACTGCTGTATTATCAAATTAATTATCTTAGTAAGTCTCAGAAATTGCTACTTTATTAATATTATCTGATGTTAGCAAGTTATTGATTTCAAAAACCTTATTTCTAAGGCTACATACATGTATATTAGTATGGGCTATTTTCAGCCCTTTCCTGGGAAGCCTCAGAGATAGAAATAATATGGAAAAGAGAAAACAAAGCAAGAGAAAAAAATATCCATTCAGCAGTCCATTAACCAGTTGGTGTGTGTACGTGTGTGTGTGTGTGCTAAGGGGTTGAAGCTAAGAACCCATTGGCTTGGCTCCCTCATCCTTCTAGGCTTTTGGGAGGGAGGGTGGGTGGAGCCTTCTGGCAGCTTTAGTGTCACGCCTGCTCCCGCTCTCCCTCACTGGCGCTTGAGGACGCCAGACTGCCTATCATTACACACACCCTTCGATACGCGGACCTGCACCTCATTGGATCCTCCTGAACTCCATCATTATTTGATTGCCTTATCTGTCTGTTTCCTCTGTTGCATCCCTGTGTCAACATTGATGTTGTTATTTTGTCCCCTGTCCAGACGCTGGTCCTGTCCTGTTTCATGTCCGTTGTCTATTAAATGTTCTCCATGTACCTGTTTCCTGTCTCCAGCGTCGATCCTCACACTTAGGATAGTCCTCGTTGAGTAAGATATACGTTCCTCTCAAGTTCTTGGCTCTTTCCAGAGTAGCTACCTTGTCCTTGAACGTCAGGAACTTGACCATTATTGGCCTGGGCCTGTCACCTGTGCTGGTGGTGGGTTTTTCAGTCCTGTGGGTGTGCTCCACCTCAATTTTTCCTTTGGTCCGTTCCTCCAAGATAATGTCCCTCACTTTGTTCTCAGACTCCATCCAGGTCTCATGTGGAAATTCTGCAATTCCGTCCACAACAAAGTTGTCACGTCTTGATTGTTCCTCAAGATAATCTGATTTCTCTGTCATTGTTATCATAGAGTCACACACAGAACGGATGTCCTCTCTCAATGATTTACAGACTGCTGTCATGTTGCCGTTCTCCTGTCTAAACTCATCGAGCTGACCCTTGGAGAACTGCAAACTGTTCTTCAGGTCCTGGACCTCTCTGGTCAGGTCGTCCATTCTTTTATCAATTGACTCCACAAGTATTTGGACAAAACACTTGAAGTTATTTTCTTGTTGTTGTAACAACTGCTTGTGGAACTATTTTTGTTCATTTAAAAGATTGTTCACCTTCACTGTCCTCAACGAGACTCCCGCCAGCTTTGGTCTTTGTCATGGTAGCAACATAGATTATGCTGTTACTCCTCATAGTTCCAGACAGGGTAGGTCACAGGGACGATTGAAAACAACAATAACAAACAGCAGGGATCTAGACAGCCACAAGCCCTGGACAATCTGCAGTTCCAGCCACAATAGGCAGCTAGTTAGCAGCTAGGCTAGCTGCCACGCCAAACAGCTCCTCAGACCTGGCCTTGGTCGGCAGAATCACTTGACAGATAGTAGTGGGTCCAGCAACTGACGCCAACAGACAATAGACTTTCAAAACTTTGCAAAACAACAAACCGAGCTCTCCCTCATTCCGCTTTAAACAGGAAGTGATGCAACTTATTATGTGACTTAAGCACATTTTTACTCCTGAACTGATTTAGGCTTGCCATAACAAAGGGGTTGAACACTTATTGACTCAAAAAACATAATAAACATAATTCCACTTTGACATTATGGGGTATTATGTTTAGGCCATCGACAAAACATCTAAATGTAATAATAAATGTAAGAGGCGTGAATACTTTCTGAAGGCACTGTATATGCAAATCGTTGTGTAAAAATGAAAGACAGACCAATTCTACCATGCATAGATTATACAGCAATAAACAATAACCTTCTTATTTACAAGTGCAGGTGCGCTGAGGCGAAAACATGTCCATGGAGTTAAATGTACTGAAATGCACTCAACCAAAATTCATTGGACATCAACTCCCATTCTATAAAAAACAGACACGTCCATACGAAATGTGGTTTCCACTAGATAGCACAGCCACAAAGTCAACATTAGCAATATCTTAAGAATTGATGAAAACTTACATTTTCGTTTTGGTCTTAATTTAAGGTTAAGGTTAGGATTTAAAAAAAATCTAATTTTAAGAAACTGAATTATATAAATGGGCGGGGTTCATGACTTTGTGGATGTGGTAACTAGTGACAACCATGATATGTACCTGTACCAGTCCAAACCTCGTGCGTAATGCCGGTCAAAGAAGTGCGGTTCAGAGCCCAGCGCGCGGATGTCCGGGTGCAGCCTGAGAAACTCCAAAAGAGCCCTCGTGCCACCCTTCTTTACCCCTATAATGAGGGCTTGGGGTAACCGCCGTGTCGCCATCAAATCTTTAACCGAGTTATTCGTCTCCAAAACCGGAGTTATTGTGCTCCTCTCCCCGGCTACTGGGTATCCATCTTCATTCTGTACCAGTACAACGTCCTTATACAACGTCCCGTTTCTGTCATGATACCATCCTGATAAAAGAAACTCACTGGCGGGTCTTTGAGAGATGGAGTTTTCCTTTATGTCCGACTCGCAGCATCCTGCGAGGAAGTAGAAAAGAGAGACACAGATTATTCCCAGAGAGAGCATGATTAGAAGTTTTTGGAGAACCCTCCTGATGTCCCTGTCCGTTGGGTTGTTGTGGTGAAAAGCTGCCATCGCCTTCCCTCAGAGTCCCATCCGAGGAGGACCATTCTACTACAAGCTCAGCTCACTTAACTTCCTTCACCTCTGTGAAGACACGAAGGCTTTCTGAGCAGCTCAGAGAAAATAAAGGCTCCATAGTGACGCTACGTGGATTCCACAAAATTGCCAACAAAGTCGCCGGTTTGCCCGCGTCCCATCTGTCCCTTTCGCGGTTCATTCTGCGCGTCAAGTGATCAATTCCTGTGTTATGTCCTAATATCCACCCACTTAGTCGATCCCACCGGCATGTAGTATAGTCTAAGGCTTTTAATATCCGCGGCGCATGGCTGGAGTGATCCTTCTCCCTGGGATTACCCGCTGTCTCCCTCCATGGGTCTCCAGAGACTGCGCGTCATGGGGTCTCTCTCTTTCTCTCTCTCTCTCTCTAGCGTCAGTCATCCAGGAAAGTGTGCGCTGCACTCCGCATTTGATTGTTTAATTCCAACGGATTTTTTTGGAAAACGGAGATGAATACGATGCGCGTGCACGCGGAGGAGAGGAGAGAGCGGTTATGCAGCGCGTACCCGACAGATCATGACCCTTTTGAATGTAATAAATCATAATTTATCCACTGATTGTTTTTGTTGGCATTTTGAGTTTTATGTAGACCTGTTCTCCAGTTTATTTACAACCTGTTGTGCAATACATGTCATAGCCTGTACAGTTAACTTGGTTGTCACTTTAGAGAGCCATTTCATGATTTCAACTTGCAGCAAACTATACACTGTAAACCCCAAGGCATTTTTAACTAAAATATTTCTAGTAAATTGAACTCAAAGTCCAGGAAAACTCACTATTACTTATTAAAATGTGTATGTGGTACTGACTCAGAACTAAATGAGAACTCAAAGCAACTCAATGTTTTAAAGTTATAACAAATTATATATATTTGTATATATATATATATCTGTTTTTGCATGTACATTGAGTAAATTAATTTCCAAAATAGAGAGTTCCCAGTTGTCTTGAAAGCACCATAAAACTCATGGTACCCTTCACCAGCTCATATCTGTGTGAAGCTGGATTCAGTGCTTTCGTCTGCATTAAAACCAAATATGGATCCAGGTTGGATGTGACAGCAGAGATGAGGTGCTCACTGTCGACCACGCCCCCTGACTTTGAGAAGCCACGCCCCCTGACTTTGAGAAGCTCTGATGCGACATGCATCAAACACACCCATCTCATTAGTGGTGGTGAGATAAGATACATTATGTCAGACTCATTTGAATTTGACCGTGATAGCACCACATTAAAAGTATGTGATGGTAATGTGAAAAAATAGAATGTTATTCAATGGACCACCAAAGCCCCAAATAAAAAAGTTAACATGGCTGTTAATTACATCATTTTTTTTCACATGGTTGTGGTCACGAGAACTTACAGATATCAAAATGGGGTCGTGGGCCAAAAAGGTTTGGGAACCCCTGGCTCACACTGTTCCTAACCCTGGCAGTCATTATGAATGCAAGTTGCGGGTGAATAGAATTTCCAACTGTTGTATATCCTGGCTGGATTCCAATAGGAACAACACATCACTTTGCAAGCCTGCATAATGGGGACTTGCAGGTAAATTTGCAATATTCTGGTAAATTTCCCAGGTGTCCCTGAAATCTAGGTTAGAAGATGCCTGGAATTCCTTCAACCAGGATTTGTTGAAAGTCTGTGAATTTTTGGAAAGTTACTGGAGTTTTGCAACCCTACTACTTGCAGGCCTGATGTGGTCTATAAACCAGGAGTTTCAGGCCAATGTATAAGGGTAAAACTAGGCCTCAAAATATGGCCTTAGATTAGAGCGTTTGATATATGAGATATTCAAGGTCTTGTCATAAAGAGTTTAATTATAATGTTAACATTTGATCTAGGGACTCACTAATGAATTTAACAACCATGTCTCTGTCACAAACAAATACAGTCACGAGTGGTGACTCTACCATTCACTGGAAAAGGCAAGGCACACTTGTAATTTATGTTGGAGACGTGGCTTAGTAGGGGCGTTACTCATATCTGGACCCCCCTACAGCAGGGATATCAAACTCATTCCACGGAAGGCTGAGTGTCTGCGGGTTGTTGGTTTTTTCCTTTAAATTAAGACCTAGACAACCAGACGAGGGGAGTTCTTTACTAATTAGTGACCTTAATTACCTTAATTAGTAAATAAAGTACAAGGGAGGAGCTATAACCCGCAGACACTCGGCCCTCCGTGGAATGAGTTTGACAGGTGCCCTACAGGGTCACAGTGACTCTATCGGTTTGATTGATGACTACAACATAACTTTAAGTAACTACTCAAATATAGTAAGTGCAACGGATTTAATAAAAAATAAAAAATGTCCCTAATGATATAGTAGCACATTGGGGTTTACGGTGTAATATATAATATGTAATATAATTATTATATTACATGTTTTATTCACAAAAACACACAAAACATCATTAGTCTGCAAAATGGGATATAGGGCAAATTTGACCGAGTTGATCACATCCTGATGGTGGCGAGTCCCTTTATAAGTGAGGACAAGGCTGAGAACATCATGGGTTTATTGGTTAGTTTTAGTCGAGTTGCTGTGACTGGCATTGGCCAAAGCCTTCTGATTCTGTCCTGGCATGGACACTCCCAAGTCCAATCGACCAAATCTCCAATCTCATGAGACTACCCCGAAAGAATAAAGGTTCAATTTAAAAACCTTAGATAAATCAGACAAACAGGAAACAGGAGTGTACCGGTAAATTAACATAGATATTCTCTCATATCACATTTTAACAAAAACATTTTTTAAATTTAACTACGCAAGTCAGTTAAGAACAAATTCTAATTTACAATGACGGCCTAGGAACAGTGGGTTAACTGCCTGTTCAGGGGCAGAACGACACATTTTTACATTGTCAGCTCAGGAATTAGATCTAGCAACCTTTCGGTTACTGGCCCAACACTCTAATCACTAGCCTACCTGCCGTCCCTACACTCTAACCACTAGCCTACCTGCCGTCCCTACACTCTAACCACTAGGCTACCTGCCGTCCCTACACTCTAACCACTAGGCTACCTGCCGTCCCTACACTCTAACCACTAGCCTACCTGCCGTCCCTACACTCTAACCACTAGGCTATCTGCCGTCCCTACACTCTAACCACTAGGCTGCCTACCGTCCCTACACTCTAACCACTGGGCTACCTGCCGCCCCTACACTCTAACCACTAGGCGGCCTGCCGTCCCTACACTCTAACCACTAGGCTACCTGCCGCCCCCACACTCTAAACACTAAGTTACCTGCCGCCCCTACACTCTAACCACTAGGCTGCCTGCCGCCCCTACACTCTAACCACTAGGCTGCCTGCCGTCCCTACACAATAACCACTAGGCTATCTGCCGTCCCTACACTCTAACCACTAGGCTGCCTACCGTCCCTACACTCTAACCACTGGGCTACCTGCCGCCCCTACACTCTAACCACTAGGCGGCCTGCCGTCCCTACACTCTAACCACTAGGCTATCTGCCGTCCCTACACTCTAACCACTAGGCTGCCTACCGTCCCTACACTCTAACCACTGGGCTACTTGCCGCCCCTACACTCTAACCACTAGGCGGCCTGCCGTCCCTACACTCTAACCACTAGGCTACCTGCCGCCCCCACACTCTAAACACTAAGTTACCTGCCGCCCCTACACTCTAACCACTAGGCTGCCTGCCGCCCCTACACTCTAACTACTAGGCTACCTGCCGTCCCTACACTCTAACCACTAGGCTGCCTGCCGCCCCTACACTCTAACCACTAGGCTGCCTGCCGTCCCTACACTCTAACCACTAGGCTATCTGCCGTCCCTACACTCTAACCACTAGGCTGCCTACCGTCCCTACACTCTAACCACTGGGCTACCTGCCGCCCCTACACTCTAACCACTAGGCGGCCTGCCGTCCCTACACTCTAACCACTAGGCTACCTGCCGCCCCTACACTCTAACCACTAGGCGGCCTGTCGTCCCTACACTCTAACCACTAGCCTACCTGCCGTCCCTACACTCTAACCACTAGGCTACCTGCCGTCCCTACACTCTAACCACTAGGCTACCTGCCGTCCCTACACTAACCACTAGCCTACCTGCCGTCCCTACACTCTAACCACTAGGCTGTCTACCGTCCCTACACTCTAACCACTGGGCTACCTGCCGCCCCTACACTCTAACCACTAGGCGGCCTGCCGTCCCTACACTCTAACCACTAGGCTACCTGCCGCCCCCACACTCTAAACACTAAGTTACCTGCCGCCCCTACACTCTAACCACTAGGCTGCCTGCCGCCCCTACACTCTAACCACTAGGCTGCCTGCCGTCCCTACACTCTAACCACTAGGCTATCTGCCGTCCCTACACTCTAACCACTAGGCTGCCTACCGTCCCTACACTCTAACCACTGGGCTACCTGCCGCCCCTACACTCAAACCACTAGGCGGCCTGCCGTCCCGAAACTCTAACCACTAGGCTACCTGCCGTCCCTACACTCTAACCACTAGCCTACCTGCCGTCCCTACACTCTAACCACTAGGCTATCTGCCGTCCCTACACTCTAACCACTAGGCTGCCTACCGTCCCTACACTCTAACCACTGGGCTACCTGCCGCCCCTACACTCTAACCACTAGGCGGCCTGCCGTCCCTACACTCTAACCACTAGGCTACCTGCCGCCCCCACACTCTAAACACTAAGTTACCTGCCGCCCCTACACTCTAACCACTAGGCTGCCTGCCGCCCCTACACTCTAACCACTAGGCTACCTGCCGTCCCTACACTCTAACCACTAGGCTGCCTTCCGCCCCTACACTCTAACCACTAGGCTGCCTGCCGTCCCTACACTCTAACCACTAGGCTATCTGCCGTCCCTACACTCTAACCACTAGGCTGCCTACCGTCCCTACACTCTAACCACTGGGCTACCTGCCGCCCCTACACTCTAAACACTAGGCTGCCTGCCGTCCCTACACAATAACCACTAGGCTATCTGCCGTCCCTACACTCTAACCACTGGGCTACCTGCCGCCCCTACACTCTAACCACTAGGCGGCCTGCCGTCCCTACACTCTAACCACTAGGCTACCTGCCGCCCCTACACTCTAACCACTAGGCGGCCTGTCGTCCCTACACTCTAACCACTAGGCTACCTGCCGCCCGCACACTCTAAACACTAAGTTACCTGCCGCCCCTACACTCTAACCACTAGGCTGCCTGCCGCCCCTACACTCTAACCACTAGGCTACCTGCCGTCCCTACACTCTAACCACTAGGCTGCCTGCCGCCCCTACACTCTAACCACTAGGCTGCCTGCCGCCCCTACACTCTAACCACTAGGCTACCTGCCGTCACCACACTCTAACCACTAGGCTGCCTGCCGCCCCTACACTCTAACCACTAGGCTACCTGCCGTCCCTACACTCTAACCACTAGGCTACCTGCCGCCCCTACACTCTAACCACTAGGCTACCTGCCGTCCCCACACTCTAACCACTAGGCTACTTGCCGCCCCTACACTCTAACCACTAGGCTACCTGCCGTCCCTACACTCTAACCACTAGGCTACCTGCCGTCCCTACACTCTAACCACTAGGCTGCCTGCCGCCCCATGACGACAACAAGGTCGTGCGTTTTTATTGAAAGAACCGAAATCACAGTGCAGAGTCATAAATCAAAAGCTTATTGTGATATAACAATACATGTTAGCCATATGTGTGTTCTTTTATATCCTGTTTCAGCAGGTCTCTGCAACAGTGCTGATGTTACAGGAGGTTAGGGAGCTACGTGCGGGCCATTAAGTTTTATTGTTGTAAAATAAACGCAGCTGGACTGAAGGTACTGTTAAGAGCTCATTGGAGAGTCGTTAGGGTTGTAACACACTCATACACACGCACACACACACGCGCACACGCACACACACACGCACACACACACGCACACACACACGCACTCATACACACACACACACACTTTATGTTACACATGGTTTATCCCAGTCATCAGACCACAGCAGATGTGATCTAAGTCATTACGTTGTACGTTGTCTTGGACTGTAAAAGTGCAAAACCAATAACCGATGCAATATTCATTGTTATATATTAATATTATATTAAAAGATTTGTGCGGGATAAAATCGCTTGATGTGCCTGTCTTTTGCAAGACAACACAGATAAGCAAACATTAATGCAAAAAGAATAGATCAAATATTATGATCGGGGGAGTATTTGATGACTTATTCCATAACTGGATCATTGAGGGTTAACGATGAGATTTGATTAGATCACGGAGTGACAAAAGTAAGCCTGTCAGTAAGCCTGTCCCATTTCCTGTCTTACTAAAGCTGTATTTAAAAGTCTACCCTCGACGCGCTAACACGTTCATTTCCAGAGACACGCAAAGAGAGACCTTTTCTTGTTATTTACTGTAGGGAATAAAAATGTGTTTTAAGAACATTAACTTTCATTGTACATTTTTTGTTCCACCTTTTTGTTCTTCCTTTAATAATGTGTTCATATTTTTTTGTGTGAATAACAGGTACAATCTCTGCTCATCTCTGGCTATGAACATTTGGGAGAAGAGAGAGACACCGATGTTGACTGTTCTGATCGTGTATGACGATGATGTCACACACGGATGCGGGCTGTGGTCTATCAAGCCAATAAAAGCGCTCAGCAACGCTCAACTGACCCTGAAATAAGACCGTAATCACCAGTACGATATTTCAATATCACCATCATATCCCCTCATCGCTGCAACTTCTCCTTTGATTAACACAACATCGCTGATTCCAAAAAAAAGTGAAGACGGGTTATAGATTTAGATTAAAGTTACAGATCAACTTGATTCAGAGATATTTTATGCTCAGTTTCTTTGTTGATGTTATGTTTTGACCTGCCTCCATGGATGAGAGACCAAGGTCAGAGCAGAGTAGAGAGCAGAGAGGAGAGGAGAGGAGAGCGGAGAGGAGCGGGGAGGAGAAGAGAGTAGAGCGGAGAGGAGAGGGGGAGGGGCGAGGAGGGGAGGACAGCATCCAGGTTATGTGTCTTTTGTCCGCAGCCGTTCTGTGGAGCAGATTGTTCCGTGATGAAGGGGTCGTCTATAAAAGAATGACCCTGAGGTCAGGGCTGGAGTATGAAGCAGTGATGTATGATCCTACAGACAGAGGACGGAGACATTATGGAACGCAGACATGGAGCCATCAGTAGTTCTGAGTTCCATGTTCCAGTCACTGTATGTATCTCTCTCTCTGAGAGCCACACTGAGACTCTGAGGTCATTCTATTGGGATTCGAGATTAACTAGGAGGGTCGTTCCACCAATTTGGTGCCTTTTGAGAAGTGAAAAGAGGTTAAAAAAAAAAGAACAAAAAAAAAGAAAATTGATTTGAACTTTCTGTCAAAAAGAGCACATGTTCAACATCATATAAAAAACATATTTCCCATCTCAAGAGGTTAAATAAAGAAAATACTCTAGTAAGTGTCTAGTAACAGGATTGACCACAACAGGGTTGATGAGTTCATGTTAAATCAGCCATAAATTGCCTGTCCTGGCCACTCTGACACAATAAGCAAGACAACAACAAAATAACATTTCCACCCTTGCAAAACTAGAATAGTCAAAGTAAGCAAAATGATGTTGAAAATACATCTAAAATATGTATTTTCCAGATGTTGAAGTTAGGTTCATTTTCCAAACGTTTAAAATTCATCTTTATCCTGACGTTGAAAATACATATTTTCTGTACGTTGAACATTGGTATTTTCTGTACGTTGAACATTGGTATTTTCTGTACGTTGAACATTGGTATTTTCTGTACGTTGAACATTGGTATTTTCTGTACGTTGAACATTGGTATTTTCTGTACGTTGAACATTGGTATTTTCTGTCTGAACATTGGTATTTTCTGTACGTTGAACATTGGTATTTTCTGGAAGGTGAACATTGGTATTTTCTGTACGTTGAACATTGGTATTTTCTGTACGTTGAACATTGGTATTTTCTGAACATTGGTATTTTCTGTACGTTGAACATTGGTATTTTCTGGAAGGTGAACATTGGTATTTTCTGTACGTTGAACATTGGTATTTTCTGGAAGGTGAACATTGGTATTTTCTGTACGTTGAACATTGGTATTTTCTGTACGTTGAACATTGGTATTTTCTGTACGTTGAACATTGGTATTTTCTGTACGTTGAACATTGGTATTTTCTGTACGTTGAACATTGGTATTTTCTGTACGTTGAACATTGGTATTTTCTGTACGTTGAACATTGGTATTTTCTGTACGTTGAACATTGGTATTTTCTGGAAGGTGAACATTGGTATTTTCTGTACGTTGAACATTGGTATTTTCTGTACGTTGAACATTGGTATTTTCTGTACGTTGAACATTGGTATTTTCTGGACGTTGAACATTGGTATTTTCTGTATGTTGAACATTGGTATTTTCTGTACGTTGAACATTGGTATTTTCTGTACGTTGAACATTGGTATTTTCTGTACGTTGAACATTGGTATTTTCTGGACGTTGAACATTGGTATTTTCTGTACGTTGAACATTGGTATTTTCTGGAAGGTACGTTGAACATTGGTATTTTCTGTACGTTGAACATTGGTATTTTCTGTACGTTGAACATTGGTATTTTCTGGACGTTGAACATTGGTATTTTCTGTACGTTGAACATTGGTATTTTCTGTACGTTGAACATTGGTATTTTCTGTACGTTGAACATTGGTATTTTCTGGAAGGTGAACATTGGTATTTTCTGTATGTTGAACATTGGTATTTTCTGGAAGGTGAACATTGGTATTTTCTGGAAGGTGAACATTGGTATTTTCTGTACGTTGAACATTGGTATTTTCTGGAAGGTGAACATTGGTATTTTCTGTACGTTGAACATTGGTATTTTCTGTACGTTGAACATTGGTATTTTCTGTACGTTGAACATTGGTATTTTCTGTACGTTGAACATTGGTATTTTCTGTACGTTGAACATTGGTATTTTCTGTACGTTGAACATTGGTATTTTCTGTACGTTGAACATTGGTATTTTCTGTACGTTGAACATTGGTATTTTCTGTACGTTGAACATTGGTATTTTCTGGAAGGTGAACATTGGTATTTTCTGTACGTTGAACATTGGTATTTTCTGTACGTTGAACATTGGTATTTTCTGGACGTTGAACATTGGTATTTTCTGTTTGTTGAACATTGGTATTTTCTGGACGTTGAACATTGGTATTTTCTGTACGTTGAACATTGGTATTTTCTGTACGTTGAACATTGGTATTTTCTGTACGTTGAACATTGGTATTTTCTGGACGTTGAACATTGGTATTTTCTGTACGTTGAACATTGGTATTTTCTGTACGTTGAACATTGGTATTTTCTGGACGTTGAACATTGGTATTTTCTGTATGTTGAACATTGGTATTTTCTGTACGTTGAACATTGGTACGTTGAACATTGGTATTTTCTGTATGTTGAACATTGGTATTTTCTGGAAGGTGAACATTGGTATTTTCTGTATGTTGAACATTGGTATTTTCTGTACGTTGAACATTGGTATTTTCTGTACGTTGAACATTGGTATTTTCTGTACGTTGAACATTGGTATTTTCTGGAAGGTGAACATTGGTATTTTCTGTATGTTGAACATTGGTATTTTCTGTACGTTGAACATTGGTATTTTCTGTACGTTGAACATTGGTATTTTCTGTACGTTGAACATTGGTATTTTCTGTACGTTGAACATTGGTATTTTCTGTACGTTGAACATTGGTATTTTCTGTAAGGTGAACATTGGTATTTTCTGTACGTTGAACATTGGTATTTTCTGTACGTTGAACATTGGTATTTTCTGTACGTTGAACATTGGTATTTTCTGTACGTTGAACATTGGTATTTTCTGGAAGGTGAACATTGGTATTTTCGGACATTGAAATCAGGTTCATTTTCTGTTCTGAATGAAAGGTGAAAATATGTCATTTATAGACGTCTATGATTGGTTTATTTGGTTCGGACCGGACCTGCCTGCAATGGGATTTTATGAATGCCCATACATGTGGTGGGCCTACCATTTGTAAAAAAAGGCAGTTACATTGGCTTTATTTGTCTTGATTCCTGTGACTAATCCATTTGGCTATTTAAGCTCTGAATATCAGCTACCCAACTCTATCAGGAGTTGTGCCTATTTGCAGTGAGAATCAATGTGTTTTCACAGCCGGAAATGTCTTTTCTTTTTTGCAATGATCAGCTCTTCAAACATTTACAGATACAAACTTGAAACCACTGATTATGATTAATTTAACCCACGGGAGGAAACTCCTGGAAAGCAGTTGTGCGTAGCCTGATTGTCCATTCATATTGTCCATTCATATTGTCCACAGTGTGTGTGTGTGTGTGTGTGTGTGTGTGTGTGTGTGTCCATTCATATTGTCCACAGTGTGTGTGTGTGTGTGTGTGTGTGTGTCCATTCATATTGTCCACAGTGTGTGTGTGTGTGTGTATGTGTGTGTGTGTGTGTGTGTGTGTCCATTCGTATTGTCCCTTTGACTTTGACCTGTCCTGTTTTAAGGATAATGTGTTTGTTAACATGTCGCGCTAATTTTTGATTTGATTGGGCACCATTTAGGTTAAGCTATTTGATCGGAGAAACCTGCATGATGTAAAAAAGTGACTGTCTCATTATATTGTCATCCATACTATCTCCAGGATAAGCTAGAGAAAATACAACGTACTCTTTCTACCATGGGCTGTTTCTGCCACATCATTTCTGCTCTGTGATTATTTTTGACAGAACGTTGGTGGAGCGCCACAGCGATGGGTCTCTCCAACAGCACCCAGCAAGACGCGGGTTGGAATGGACAAGCAAAACATTTTGAGGCCCTGCCTTTGACAAAGTGGGCAATGCTTATCACAGGGCGGCATCAGCATTCAAACTGGTAACTATAATAATATGGACCTGGAGTTCATCAGACTGGATAACTAATTATCTATAATAATATTCGGAGGCTGTTCCAACCAGAGAGACACACCCTGGAGCAGCCTAACCTGAATTAGTTTTAGAGATTCACAGAGCGTTCAGGGTTCAGAGAGTGTGCCAAACACTGTGTGTGTGTGTGTGTGCCAGATGAAACTGGTGTGAAGTGGAGAGGTAAGAGATAAAACCAGACACTTAAGGAAAGGATAAGCTCTTCTTATGCCACTGTGGGGGGAAGGGGGTGTGCTTTTAGCCATAAACGTGTCCATGGTTACCCTGTAGATCCTGTCATCTGTCCTCCACATCTTGTGTGTTTATGGGTGGGGTTTATAATGAGGGAGGTGTATTCCTCTCCAAACCAATCATATCCGCTGTAGTGGTCTCATTGTGTTGTAGGGAAATACAGGTCACGGTCCAACAATCAACTGGGATGTTTCTGTTTGAACAAAGCCAAGGGCCATTCCTAATTTGCTGGCTTATTCAATCGTATTCTTAGTGAATAAATGAATGACAATCATAAGTCGTTCGTTACTATGGGCCGAACCATAACTTGAGTTTGCATTCAGTCCTTATAGTATGTGGACACCAATTCAAATGAGTGGATTCGGTTATTTCAGCCACACCCGTTTGACAGGTGTATAAAATCGAGCACACAGCCATGCAATCTCCATAGACAAACATTGTCAGTAGAATGGCGCGTACTGAAGAGCTCAGTAATTTTCAAAGTGGCACCGCCATAGAATTCCACGCACACAAGTCAGTTCGTCAAATTTCTGACCTGCTAGAGTGGCCCCGGTCAACTCTTAAGTATCTAGGAGCAACAACGGCTCAGCTGCGAAGTGGTAGGCCACACAAGCTCACAGAACAGGGCCGCTGAGAGCTAAAGGGCGTAGCGCATAAAAATCGTCTGTCCTCGATTGCAACACTCACGAGTTCCACTACCGTGCACAAGAACTGTTCGTCGGGAGCTTCATAAAATGGGTTTCCATGACCGAGCAGCTGCACACAAGCCTAAGATCACCATGAGCAATGCCAAGCGTCGGCTGGAGTGGTGGAGGAGGAATAATTGTCTGGGGCTGTTTTTCATGGTTCGGGCTAGGCCCCTTAGTTCCAGTGAACATCTAGTGGAAAGCCTTCCCAGAAGAGTGGAGGCTGTTATAGCAGAAAAGGGGGGACCAACTCCGACGAGCACGTGTCCGCATACTTTAGGCCATGTAGTGCAGAACTAGTGTAGTTCCTCACATCCTTTCCTTATATCCTTCCTTCCTTCCATCCCTCACATCTTTCCTTCTTTCCTTACATCCCTCCATCCTCACATTTCCACCAACTTTCCTTATATCCCTCCTTCCTCACATCCTTCCTTATATCCTTCCTTACCTACATCCTTGCTCGGTATATACCTTTCTCCCTGACCTCATAAAGCCATCGTCTCTTCCAGTAGATGGCCATCCTTCCTATCAGCCCATCGGATCCATGTCTCTCCACGTCATCTCCTTCAGTCTCAGAGACAGACTGGAGGCTAATTGGCTAGGCTGACCCTAATCGGCCATAAGGCCCTTTGCCAGGTTATCATGGCTGAGTCTCCAGGCTGCAGTAGGGCAGAGCTCTACTAATCACCTTATCTGACCTGCACTTCTGTGAAGAGATCCAGAGACCCAGAGAATCTAGAGTCCAACGTCTTTAGGTTAGTGATAGTGGATGGATTAGACTCGTTTGAACTCATGAGAGCAGTATCGGCCAGGACTAACACTTTTCTTTAGGTACACGAATAGAAAATAATAATTTTCAATTCAACATACACATTACCTACCTCACCACATGAACCCACACACAGTGGGACCCCATGCAGCCCCAGTAGAAAGCAGGTTAATGTCTGTTTCCAAGCTCAGGCCTCAGAGCTCACTAATCTCCATTAAGAGTTAGAGGAGGATTAATACCTGCTGAAATGTCTGCCCTGATTTCCTGGGACTCCTAACACATCTGCTAGCCTTGTATAATGTTACTCTCATGGAGAGAGAGAGAATTACAAGGAGCTCAGGGAGGGGGAGACGAGGTCACGACACGTCTGTTATCCCAGATAAATCTGATTAGGTAGATTAGGGAGTGTGGCGATATGGGTGGTAATCCCTGCGTGTCCTCCTCTGGATTCACCTTTAATATGACCTGGTGACACGTTATAATGTGTCCCCGGTCCTGGCTAAATACACACACTCTCTCTGACTACATATATACATATAAATATACACACACATACATACATACATATACATACATACATACATACACACACACACACACACAAACACACACTGGGGAGAACAAGTATTTGATACACTTCCAAATGTGCAGGTTTTCCTACTTACAAAGCATGTAGAGGTCTGTAATTTTTATCATAGGTACACTTCAACTGTGAGAGACAGAATCAAAAACAAAAATCCAGAAAATCACATTGTATGATTTTTAAGTAATTCATTTGCATTTTACTTTTACTTTCCGAATGCATTGTATCCGTTATGACAGGCCCAGTCAGTCAACTGTACTTTGGGCTGAGTCGCACCAATTCAACGCTGCTGAATCCAAACACAGCCTTGAAGACAACAACAGAGCAGACCTTAGTAGGTTACTGACAACAAAAGGACTTTAGTTTGTTGGAGCTATTGCAGATTTGACATGGTGATGTCTGTATTTGATCATATTTGTTCCTATTAAGGATGACCTTCTGGTTCGACAAATCAGATCGTACAACTCAGACAGGCTGCAAGGCTTCCTATTCCCCAGGTTTCCCAGCTCAGTGGACCTTCTATTCAATAATATAAATGCAATGTAATCTAACCACTAGGCTACCTGCCGTCCCTACACTCTAACCACTAGGCTACCTGCCGTCCCTACAATCTAACCACTAGGCTACCTGCCGTCCCTACACTCTAACCACTAGTCTACCTGCCGTCCCTACACTCTAACCAGGTTTCCCAGCTCAGTGGCCCTTCTATTCAATAATATAAATGCAATGTAATCTAACCACTAGGCTACCTGCCGCCCCTACACTCTAACCACTAGGCTACCTACCGCCCCTACACTCTAACCACTAGGCTACCTGCCGTCCCTACACTCTAACCACTAGGTTACCTGCCGTCCCTACACTCTAACCACTAGGCTACCTGCCGCCCCTACACTCTAACCACTAGTCTACCTGCCGTCCCTACACTCTAACCACTAGGCTACCTGCCGTCCCTACACTCTAACCAGGTTTCCCAGCTCAGTGGCCCCTCTATTCAATAATATAAATGCAATGTGCCACAATTTCAAAGATTTCTACTGAGTTGCAGTTCATATAAGGAAATCAGTCAATTTAAATAAATTAATTAGGCCCTAATCTCTGTCCCTAATCACATGACTGGGAACACAGCACAGGAGGTTGGTGCCAACTTAATTGGGGAGGACGGGCTTGTGGTAATGGCTAGAGCGAAATGGTATCAAATACATGGTTTACATTTGCTCAGTTTCAGCCATTAATTTGAGCAGTCCTCACCTCAGCAGCCTCCACTGGAATACAGATACGCATCTGTTGGTTACAGATACTGTATCTTTAAGAAAAAGGTAGGGGCGTAAATCAGAAAACCAGTCAGTATCTGGTGTGACGACCATCTGCCTCATGCAGCGCAACATCTCCTTCGCATAGAGGTGATCAGGCTGTTGGTTGTTGTCCCACCTCCTCTTCAATGGCTGTTCAAAGTTTCTGGATATTGGCGGGAACTGGAACACGCTGTCGTACACGTCGATCCAGAGCATCCCAAACATGCTCAAATGGGTGACATGTCTGGTGAGTATGCAGGCCATGGAAGAACTGGGACATTTTCAGCTTCCATGAATTGTGTACAGATCATTGCAACATAAAATGCAATTGTGTGTTGTCCGTAGTTTATGCCTGCCCATACCATAACCCCACCGGCACCATGCGGTGCTCTGTTCACAACGTTGACATCAGCAATCCACTCGCCCACACAACACTATCTGCCCGGTACAGTTGAAATTGGGATTCATCCATGAAGAGCACACTTCTCCAGCGTGTCAGTGACCATCGAATGTGAGCATTTTCCCACTGAAGTCAGTCATGACGGCGAACTGCAGTAAGGTCAAGACCCTGGTGAGGACGACGAGCATAAAGATGAGCTTCCCTGAGACGGTTTCTGACAGTTTGTGCAGAAAATCTTCAGTTTGTGCAAACCCACATTTTCATCAGCTGTCCGGATGGCTTGTCTCAGACGATCCCGTAGGTGAAGAAGCCGGATGTGGAGGTCATGGGATGGCGAGTTTACACGTGGTCTGCGGTTGCGAGGCCAGCTGGCCAAATTCTCTAAAATGACATTTGGAGACAGCTTCTGGTATAGAAATAAACAGTCAATTATCTGGTAACATCTCTGGTGGACATTCTTGCAGTCAGCATGTCAGTTGCACACTCCCTCAAAACATGAGATATCTGAGGCATTGTGTTGTGTGTCAAAACTGCACATTTTAGAGTGGCCTTTTATTGTCCCCAACACAAGGTGCACCTGTGTAATCATCTGTTTAATCAGCTTCTTGATATGCCACACCTGTCAGGTGGATGGATTATCTTGGCAAAGGAGAAATGCTCACCAACAGGGATGTAAACAAATTTGTGCACAAAATATGATGGAAACAAGCTTTTTGTGTGTATGGAACATTTCTGGGATCTTTTATTTCAGCTCATGAAACATGGGACCAACACTTTACATGTTGCGTTTACATTTTTGTTCAGTATAATATGTTGCCAGAGATCTTATAGAATCCCATTGTACTCATAACACGCTGAGGGAGATAGCGCAATACAGTGTGACTTGAAGGATAAATGAATAAAAATAGTAATTGGTTTATGCATTATTTACAAATAATACTTTCATCTAAAGCCTAACCAATGACGCTGGGGTAAAAATCACTAATGCTGTCATCTGATTTCTCTGTTGATTGTCAAAAATATATATATTTAAGCAGGAAAACATTGCTATCATCTAGATAACAAAGCAAACAGACATCAGCCTAAGAGAGTTAAATTCATAACCTCAGTAAACAAAACATACGCCGACCGGATGACATTGGAAATTGAGCTGAAATATTGATTGATAATGAGTACAGAACAAAAATAATCAATAAGAGAGACTCCAACAATATGAAAGGTCTCTTATTAGAATCAGCAGGATCAATACATTCACAGTGACCCACAGTGACATTGTGATTAAGAGCAAGCTACTGCACCGTCTGTCTGGCGCTAGGACACAGAATAGAGCACAGTCACAACAACAGGAACAACAAATAATTTACCTTAGATTGATCCTTTGTAGTTTCACTTCACAATGGAGGAACATGAACGAATGAGTCCAATTAAAAATAAAAATAAATTAATTAGCTGTGGCGCTAAAGAACTACAATTTTGCAGAAATGCTGCACTTGTGGAGTTTCAGATTCTGTCTATTAGCATAGGCCTTCCCACAGACGCCGCACACGAATGCTTTGACACCGCTGTGCACACGCTCGTGATATGTTAGATGACTTTTCTGACTGAACCTCTTCCCACATTGATCACACTCAAAGGGTTTCTCCCCTGTGTGAATGTGAATGTGAACTTTAAGAAGTTGATTGCTAAAGAAACCTTTCCCACAAACGCTACAATGATATGGTTTCTTCCCTGTGTGAGTGACCATGTGATTCTTTAGAGTATAACGACTTGAACAAACATCCCCGCAAATCTCACACTTGAAAGAAGGCTTTTCTTCACCTTCAGTGTGAGCGTTTAGTTTATGAGTCTTCAGGGTTCCGGACTGGGTGAAGCTTTTGTCACAAAGGTCACAGGAATACAATTTCTGGCCCGTGTGAGTTCTATTGTGTCTGCTGAGATTACCGGAGGAATTAAACTTCTTGCCACAAATGTTGCAAGAAAAAAGTCTCTCTTCCTTGTGTGTCCTCATATGTTTATACAGATTGTTCCTTTTGGTGAAACATCTACCACACACACTGCAGATGCAATGTTTTTCAGGCATTTCTTCAGGATGGGTGACCATCATATGCTTTCTGAGAGCAGGTGCGCGGCTGAAATGTTGGCTACATACAGTACAACGATGATCCTTCTCTTTATGAGACATCATGTGGGTTTTTAAGGACACAGCGGTTAAGAATGTTTTGCTGCATGTTTCACAGCTATATTTCCTCTCCTCTGAATGTGTCTCCTCACGATAAGACAACCCTTCCCTGGTCTTTAAGATCTCCGGGCAGGAAGAGCAGCTGAATATTTTCCGTCCATTGCACTTGTGCAACTCCAGTCTTTTTTCCCCTAGAAACTTTCTTTCACAAACTGTACACGTGACCGTTTCCTCCATTAGGTGACCCTTCAAGTGGGACTGCAAAGTACATTTACGGTGAAACACCGCACTGCAGTCGTTACAACTGAAGGTGTTCTCTATGCGTGGTTTAACAGAATGTACCTCAAGCTGTTTGGCCAGATCAAAACCTTTCCTACACGGAGAACAGCTGTAGGTTTTTTTACGGGACTGAATGTGTCTCGTCAGAAACCCTTTCTTCCTGAAACATTTTCCACAATGGGAACAGGTGAGGGGTCCAGAATCCCCACATTGGACATCTTCTCCATCCCTAGCTGGGCCTTGTTTATCTGGGTCTGATGCAGATGGGTCAGCATGCTGACTGGGATCAACCTCAACTAGGCATTCCTCGTCCGATGAAGGTGAGGACAGGGGGTCAAGGTCCTCCTCCTGATGATCAGACTCAGAAGAAGACACCTCATCTGTAACAGAGAGGGTCATCTTGGTTGTTGCTGTGCACACGCAGAAATAAACAGGAAGATAAATAATCGGATTGTTGAAAAAAAAAAAAAACAACTGTCATGATATCATTGAATTTACACAGGAAACGGATATGTTCTGTTTGAAATGGGTACTGGGAACACCCAACAATAAAAAAAAAAAATCTAAATAAAAGCTACTCACCCTCTACTGCTACTTTTTGTGTTGCTAGTTCCCGACTGAAGCGCCCATCTTCTCCACAGCTCTCACCACCTCCACCAGTCTTCTCCACAGTTTTTACCTCCGTTTCGTCCACCATCATCAGCAGTGATATTTTCTCCATCAAGCCTTCACTCAACACTTCCATGAATGACGCAAATTTAATCTGAAAGATTGAGAACAACTGACTGAAATACGGATGACGTAAGGAATAATATTAATAATACTGGCGGCAGTAGGGCTAACGATGGACTCACCGTGTTGGTTGTATTCACACGCTCCATTTCTCTCTTCAGTAAACTATTCTCTTCATTCTCTAAAACAGCAGCACACTCGTCGAGGAGTCTCTCCATCTCCCTAACTGTTGTTTCAACGTATAACTCCATAATGTGGGATAACTCTGTTTGAAATATATTTTTGCTCGACATGACTGCTAGCCGGCTAGTTCGCTTCCTATTCGCTGTCAAATGTTTCCGGTGCTACTCTGTATTATTGCCCGAAAGGAAACAAGCGGCAAGAAAATGGCCTTGCCGAAATCCCCCCTCTTCTAATTTCCTTAATTTTGTGGCTAGAATCAAATACTTTCTACGACACACATCAGAGTCAAATACTTTCTATAGAACAAACGTCACGTCAGGCTAGTCAACCGAAATTAATAATGAATGTATGTTTGTTATATTAAACATAGATTCTGGCAGGGGGGAGCGTTTCGTCACAACACCTGTTAAACTAGCATCGATCGTCAAGTCACCAGAGCAAGAACCTTGATACGTATTGGAAAGGTTCATGAAGTTCACAGTGCACTACTTCACTACTGTGAAGTTAATCCGAATTTATATAATCTGTAGCCTAATAAACTGCATGTATTCCCCGAGTCGTAGTGAGAGGAGGAGGTTACTTCCAAATTATGGTTATTATATCAATAGTTGTGCATAAAGGCGTTTCCACCGCAATTTCTCGGATAATTAGTGTTACAGACACAAAAAGATTCCACCATGTCTAAAGAACAAATTATCTGTAAGCATTTAAAAAATTGTACCGAAACGAACATTTTACCCCATTCATTTAGAATGTTTGGTTATGGAAATGTTGACTATTCAGTAAATATAATATACATTCATACCATTCTCATTCTCCAAGTGGAAACGTTGTTTGGAGAGCTCACAAATGTATTTATGTGACGGTTTTGGGGATGTTCTAGTAGTTAGTTCACTTTTGGGTAATTCAAGGGGGGGCTGTATTTGAGCCAGGTAGACACCGCCTATGGTTTATTGGTTAAAACAGATTTGACCTGAGGAGAGTTTTTTTTCTTTGAATGCTGACCTTTTGAAGGCAATATTTTGTATATACATATATTTGTAAATAGCCTGTCATCTTTATCTTTGAAACATCATCTCTGTGTAAATAAATCCCAAACTCATTGGCACCGCTATCTGCCTGCCTCCTGCTGAATCTGGGTCATTATGACTGCTCGAAGGCCTAGCTTTTACGTTGATACAGCGCAGCGTAGATAGGCTACAGATTTCGCGCCAACCTGTCACTTCAAAAACACTCAATAATAACAGTCTCTGCATTTTAAATGTATGTTTCTATTGGTATAGCGTGATATAAGCAGAATTCAATATAATTCCAATGCAAGAACACCAAATTGTCCCCATAGTCACTTTATCCTGGCACCGGGTCTGGATGCTTGACTGCCATTTGACATCTGCATGGGGCAAATGTTGTGTGGTTATCCTTAGATATATGTACCGACTTGCCCAGAGGGAACTAATATGTTGTACATGTTTTACTATAAATAACATTTTGGGGGGGGAAATGCGCCAAAAATGCCTTTTATGTCTTAGTATTTTACAGATAAAAAGATTAAATTAAATTAAACAAATATTAATCCACAATCTGCTCTGGACAAATCCAGTCCTGGAATGTCTTAAATTTAACATGATCAGTGTTGATTTAACACTGGAGAACACTGGGAGAATATGGTTTTCCTCACTGTATCAGTTCCCTGGTAACATGCTGAGTGATACTTTATTTTCTGATTCATCTGTGAGGAACCATTCTATGGAAGGAAGATCTGTGCACACTGGAGTTGATAAAAGATTAGAATCTTGTTTAAATATTAAATATATAATATCTAAAGAAAAACAACAATCATTGCATGTTCTCATTGAGAGGCATTATCTGATGGAACAGACAACGCAGACAGTGAGATTGTCAGAACGCCCATTGAGGGGGAAGGAAAGTACGAAAAGGGACATTGACAATGCTTGTATTTTCCTCATATCTTATAGTCAAATAATAAAAGCACCCGTGTTGGCAGTATCAGATCTGTCAGCTACTTTAGGTCTAGCAGTAAAGCTTGTGTTGTGTAGATGAAGGTTTGGGTAATCATTACCCCCTATATAACCTCCGTAACTCAGGATAGAGTCAACACAGAGTCTTAAATATCGATAAGGTTGATCACCTGCCTCTCTCACAGCCCATTCCTGAGGAGGTAAGTATCGGTACAAGGTGTCTGTCTTTCACTAATGGTGTCATGGCTGACATTTTAATACACGCCACTTCATATATAGATTTAGTACAATAATTGATATTATTACCTACATATTAAATGAGATGAATAACCAATGAATGGGGAGAGACTGTAAATGTGTAATTAGTATTTAGTTGTCGTGGCATCCAACTGCACAGTATATCTGGTTCAGTCATTTGAATGCTGCTTACCAGTAATTGATACTCATTTGAAAGTCACAAAATGCCCAAATATACAGTGCATTCAGAAAGTATTCAATATACTATTACATCCTATGTATTCTTCATATATACTACATATTCTATCCACATACTGTCCATAATGTCTATACATGTATGTCATTTAATTCCTCATACATGATCCACTCTCACTCATGAAACATGGATAAGTGAATTATATAACCTTTATTGCATACAATAAAACATAGATAATTCCACCATCCTTACATGACAGATGTAAATACTGCAGATTAAAAGGCCAATTTGGAAGGTCCAGCTGATCACTCAAATACATCCCTCTGGTCTTTTTTTTTTTGCATTTTAAAATATCAGCGAGTTGCATTTATTCATGTGTGTGTCAGAGTTAGATTCCTCTCCAGGACAGAGGGAGACAAGAGGGTTCCCTAGGGAGAGAGACCTGCAGACCAGCTGGACCTCAGACTGGGACACAAGCACACACTTAAATACGGATACACACAAACTCACATACACACACACACACTTGAATACAACACACATAGGCTTGGAGATGACAACCTCAGTCTCAGACTAAATGTTTTTTGGGGGGGGTATGATTTTAATTTATAATTAACATAGACAATAAACAGTAGACAACATGTCACAGACATGGATCCACTAAACTAGACATGATGTTGGCTGGGACTTAATGCCCAACCTTCTTTCTGACTCCTTCATTTGCATGACAATTTCACAGGGAGGGGTCATCACAATGCTTTGTGTGTGCACGCAAGGGAGGGGTCATCCCAAAAATGGTGGTCACATGGCTGAGTGTGTATGTGTGCATGTTGTATTTTTTTTATTTAACTAGGTAAGTCAGTTAAGAACAAATTCTAATTTACACTGACGACCTGCCTTGTTCAGGGGCAGAATAACAGATTTTTACCTTGTCAACCCAGGGATTTAATCTACCAACCTTTTGGTTACTGGCCCAACGCTCTAACCACTAGGCTACCTGCAGCCCCAAGTTGTAAACAAAATCAATCCCAAGTCTGTATTATTGCTCGACATTAGTGCCATATACAATAGCATTGAAATATAAATGAAGTCAACCAAATATTTACAGAAATGTTTTCTATAAAATAAACAAACAAATAAAGTCATTCAGGCAGACAAGTGTATTGGATAAAGAATAAGGTCAAATGAAAAGACAACCATCACCTACCGAACTACATCTTCACACGAGGCCATATAATGTGGCTAGTCTACACACTGAAATAGCCAATAGAAACAACTATATTTAAAGTGAGAGACAAACAAGTGAATCTTGATAGTGGTAGGGGTGGTGTAACGTTTGGCACAGGCACATTGTAAGAATACAAGAAGAGTTAAATGCTGCCATCTACAGGAACAATGGCGAACTGCAATGTCATCAGAGGCCGTGGACATGTATACTATATGCTTCTACCCTCATGGGTTAGATTACATTGTATTGAACTGTGCTGTAATATGCTATACCTTCTATTATCCTTCTTACATTTTCTCTCTTCCCTTCTACTCTCTTCTTCTCTCTTTCCTTCCTCCTACTGCGTCTGTTCTGCCATGACAGAGTCCTTCGCGCCCCCGGGAACCGTGGCAAAGAAGAACGAGGGGAAGAAGGAGAGGAGGTAGCGAGTGACCCTGGGGATGGGCGTGGCCAGCAGAACCTATTTATTTTTCCTGCTCACCGTTCACACAATCTCATTGGCCAGATCGTCCAGGTGCACGCCAACTGAGGAGAGAAGGAGACCTCAGAATGTCCAGAATGAATATATAATTTTTAAACTCAAAACATATACCATATAGCCTAATGATTTTACTGAACGTCTTTCTAGACTGAAGTCTATGAATGTATGTTTGTCTCTACTCACATACTGCCACACCCTCCTTTTGTTTGGAAACCAGTAGGTGCAGACAGTATGCATGTGTTTGGAAACCAGTAGGTGCAGACAGTATGCATGTGTTTGGAAACCAGTAGGTGCAGACAGTATGCATGTGTTTGGAAACCAGTAGGTGCAGACAGTATGCATGTGTTTGGAAACCAGTAGGTGCATACAGTATGCATGTGTTTGGAAACCAGTAGGTGCATACAGTATGCATGTGTTTGGAAACCAGTAGGTGCAGACAGTATGCATGTGTTTGGAAACCAGTAGGTGCATACAGTATGCATGTGTTTGGAAACCAGTAGGTGCAGACAGTATGCATGTGTTTGGAAACCAGTAGGTGCAGACAGTATGCATGTGTTTGGAAACCAGTAGGTGCAGACAGTATGCATGTGTTTGGAAACCAGTAGGTGCAGACAGTATGCATGTGTTTGGAAACCAGTAGGTGCAGACAGTATGCATGTGTTTGGAAACCAGTAGGTGCATACAGTATGCATGTGTTTGGAAACCAGTAGGTGCATACAGTATGCATGTGTTTGGAGACACTAGACAGAGAGAGCTGTCTGTTCAGTACACTGTCTGTTCAGTATGGTGTCTGTATAGTATGGTGTCTGTACAGCACGGTGCATGTTCAGTACGGTGCATGTTCAGTATGGTGTCTGTTCAGTACGGTGCATGTTCAGTAAGGTGCATGTTCAGTATGGTGCATGTACAGTACGGTGCATGTTCAGTAAGGTGCATGTTCAGTACGGTGCATGATCAGTACGGTGCATGTTCAGTACGGCGCATGTTCAGTACGGTGCATGTTCAGTATGGTGTCTGTTCAGTACGGTGCATGTTCAGTACGGTGCATGTTCAGTACTGTGCATGTTCAGCCCGGTGCATGTTCAGTACGGTGCATGTTCAGCACGGTGCATGTTCAGTACGGTGCATGTTCAGTACGGTGCATGTTCAGTACGGTGCATGTTCAGTACGGTGCATGTTCAGTACGGTGCATGTTCAGTATGGTGCATGTTCAGTACGGTGCATGTACAGTACGGTGCATGTTCAGTATGTTGCATGTACAGTACGGTGCATGTTCAGTACGGTGCATGTTCAGTACGGTGCATGTTCAGTACGGTGCATGTTCAGCACGGTGCATGTTCAGCACGGTGCATGTTCAGTACGGTGCATGTACAGTACGGTGTATGTGTGTACTTACATGCAGACTGGTCCTTCTGAGGTTTAGCAGGGGGCTTGGAGGGGGCAGCTGCGTTGATGAAGGTGTGGCCAAAAGTGCTGACTAGTGTCCCATACTCCTCCACCTCGGCTTGCAGGCAGTAGAAGAATGCTTGCACTGCATATCCAATAGAAACAATTATATTTAAAGTGAGAGCCAAACAAGTGAGTTTTGACACTAGTAGGGTGGTGTAACGTTTGGTAAAGTCATGGAACTATGTAATACATCCATACAGGAGGTTCTAAAGGGGAACTATGTAATCCATCCATACAGGAGGTTCTGAAGTGGAACCAGTCCTCCCCGGATGCTGTTGACCAATAGAATGTGACCGGACCTCCTAGAGATCATAGCTGCAAGGACACCTGCAGCATCAATCAATCAGTAATTCAATCAATAACTGAATCAATCACCTGCAGCATCAATCAATCAGTAATTCAATCAATAACTGAATCAATCACCTGCAGCATCAATCAATCAGTAATTCAATCAATAACTGAATCAATCACCTGCAGCATCAATCAATCAGTAATTCAATCAATAACTGAATCGATCACCTGCAACTCAAACAACGTGTTACTGTATTTTCCTTCTTACCTTTGGCCAATGTGCTGGTAGTTGATGTCCATGATGTTCCTGTCCAGCTCAAGTGAGGCGGTGTGTACGGGGGCCTTCAGCTTCGTGTTGCTGTTACACACCAGGACATGCACACAGCTGCAGCACTCCACCACCTCATCCACCACCTCATCCACCACCTCAGGCATACTGTCCTTGTCACTGAAGTCCAGCAGCACCAGCTTGGGAGGGAATGTCTGAGCAGAGGAAAGAGGGATGCAAAATGAAAATAACATATGGATGAGAGAAGCAAGGACAGGAGAGGGACTTTATACTGTTAAGACAACTTTACATTAAGCAATACAATAGCAACATGGGTGTGAAGTTCTGAAGACAGCTGGCACTTGCTTGTGCTTGAAATAAATGATTATTTAACCTCTTACCCTAACTTTAAACTCCTCTTACACTGTCACAAGTGTAGAGCGGTGGAGGCAGTCGCAGGTTTAGAAATACTGAATTTATTAAAGCTCCAAAGTGCTAAATAATAAAGTGCTCAGGAAACAGTAGGAGAGATTCCTCTCAGGAAATAGTAGGAGAGATTCCTCTCAGGAAATAGTAGGAGAGATTCCTCTCAGGAAATAGTAGGAGAGATTCCTCTCGGGAAATAGTAGGAGAGATTCCTCTCGGGAAATAGTAGGAGAGATTCCTCTCAGGAAATAGTAGGAGAGATTCCTCTCTGGAAATAGTAGGAGAGATTCCTCTCAGGAAATAGTAGGAGAGATTCCTCTCGGGAAATAGTAGGAGAGATTCCTCTCAGGAAATAGTAGGAGAGATTCCTCTCAGGAAATAGTAGGAGAGATTCCTCTCAGGAAATAGTAGGAGAGATTCCTCTCGGGAAATAGTAGGAGAGATTCCTCTCGGGAAATAGTAGGAGAGATTCCTCTCGGGAAATAGTAGGAGTGATTCCTCTCAGGAAATAGTAGGAGAGATTCCTCTCGGGAAATAGTAGGAGAGATTCCTCTCGGGAAATAGTAGGAGAGATTCCTCTCAGGAAATAGTAGGAGAGATTCCTCTCAGGAAATAGTAGGAGAGATTCCTCTCGGGAAATAGTAGGAGAGATTCCTCTCGGGAAATAGTAGGAGATTCCTCTCGGGAAATAGTAGGAGAGATTCCTCTCGGGAAATAGTAGGAGAGATTCCTCTCAGGAAATAGTAGGAGTGATTCCTCTCAGAAAATAGTAGGAGAGATTCCTCTCGGGAAATAGTAGGAGAGATTCCTCTCTGGAAATAGTAGGAGAGATTCCTCTCGGGAAATAGTAGGAGAGATTCCTCTCGGGAAATAGTAGGAGAGATTCCTCTCAGGAAATAGTAGGAGAGATTCCTCTCAGGAAATAGTAGGAGAGATTCCTCTCAGGAAAACAAGCAACGTATACAATGACCGACAAATACAAATGACAGAGGGAGTATATATACAGTGACAGAGTGGGGATTGGAAGCAGGTTTGTGTTGTGATGACGAGACAAGTCCAGGGTTGATGAGAGAAAGGCTTTTGCCAGCAGCAGGTTCGACAGCAGCTAGAAGGCCGGCGACGCTGAACGCCTGAGTCGGACAGGAGGGGGAGCCAAAGCGAAGGCTGGTGTGACACACACTTAACTTACTCCCTAACAGGAGTCTTTGCTCATCATCATACCTCCCCTTTGTGGTGTTGGTGTTGATGACATATGTCATTTTTCCACGAACACACCACTGCTCTGCCCTGTGCAGCAGAGAGACACCCGGAGGACAGAGCACTTTCAGAGGGGATAACCTGCCATTGTCTGTCATCAGAAGAGGAATGTTGACAGGGGAGATGGAGACAACAGACGAGCATAAAACTATGATAAGAACTTTAATTAGTTAACTCCTATTAGTGTTGTGACTCACCACTCTGGGGTTCAGCCGCACTGGTTAATGACTCACCACTCCGGGTTCAGCCCTGCTGGTTAATGACTCACCACTCTGGGGTTCAGCCCCGCTGGTTAATGACTCCCCACTCTGGGGTTCAGCCCTGCTGGTTAATGACTCACCACTCTGGGGTTCAGCCCCGCTGGTTAATGACTCCCCACTCTGGGGTTCAGCCGCACTGGTTAATGACTCACCACTCCGGGTTCAGCCCTGCTGGTTAATGACTCACCACTCTGGGGTTCAGCCCCGCTGGTTAATGACTCCCCACTCTGGGGTTCAGCCCCGCTGGTTCATGACTCACCATGCTGGGTTCAGCCCTGCTGGATCATGACTCACCACTCTGGGATCAGCCTCGCTGGTCAATGACTCACCACTCTGGGATTAGCCCTGCTGGTCAATGACTCACCACTCTGGGATCAGCCCTGCTGGTTAATGACTCACCACGCTGGGTTCAGCCAAAGTGTTGTACAGAGACTACATCTTGTCCCAGCTGGGCCCACACAGAATCAACTTGGTACCACCCTTATGGAAGAGACAAGCACTCTGGACTGGGAGGGAGTTATGGAGGGAGAAAGGAGTGGGAGAGAAAGTGTCATGCCCTGATCCATTTCACCTGTCCCTGGGCCTGCCTGAGGTCCTGTACCTTGGCCTCACTACTCTGGATTACCGACTTCTGCCTTACCTGTCCCTGGGCCTGCCTGAGGTCCTGTACCTTGGCCTCGCTACTCTGGATTACCGACCTCTGCCTGCCTTGACCTGTCGTTTGCCTGCCCCTGTTGTTGCAATAAACCTTGTTACTTCTACACAGTCTGCACTTGGGTCTTACCTGAAACCTGAGGGAGAGGGATGGATTTAATTAACTGTGGTATTAACCCTGTTCAAGGTTCAAGGCCTCTTGTTTCTGCATTGAACAATTGTTTTTATTTTTAAAGGGGTAGATCAGCTTTAATATTGCAGATAGATGTTGGCTTCTATGTATGTATCTTCATCATTTCCAATCCCCCATATATTTTTTTGTAAATAAATATATATATTTATATACAGTACCAGACAAAAGTTTGCACACACCTACTCATTCAAGGGTTTTTCTTTGTTTTTGCTATTTTCTACATTGTAGAATAATAGCGAAGACATCCAAACTATGAAACATATGGTGTGTTGGGTCATTGTCCTGTTGAAAAACAAATGATACGCCAAACCAGATGGGATGGAGTATTGCTGCAGAATGCTGTGGTAGCCATTCTGGTTAAGTGTGCCTTGAATTATAAATAAATCACAGACAGTGTCACCAGCAAAGCACCCCCACACCATAACACCTCCTCCTCTTCCATGCTTTATGGTGGGAACCACACATGCAGAGGTCACCCGTTCACCCACACCGTGTCTCACAAAGACACAGCGGTTGGAACCAAAAATCTACAATTTGGACTCAAGACCAAAGGACAAATTTCCACCAGTCTAATGTCCATTACTCATGTTTCTTGAACCAAGCGAGTCTCTTCTTATTATTGGTGTCCTATAGTAGTGGTTTCTTTGCAGCAATTCAACCATGAAGGCCTGATTCACACAGTCTCCTCTGAGCAGTTGATGTTGAGATGTGTCTGTTACTTGAACTCCGTGAAGCACTTATTCCGGCTGCAATTTCTGAGGCTGGTAACTCTAACTTATCCTCTGCACCTTTCCTGTGGTGGTCCTCATGAGAGCCAGTTTCATCACAACAGAGTTACCTCTGAGTCTTCCTTTCCTGTGGTGGTCCTCATGAGAGCCAGTTTCATCATAGCGTTTGATGATTTTTGCAACTGCATTGAAATGTTCCATATTGACTGACCTTCATGTCTTAAAGTAATGATTGACTGTTGTTTCTCTTAACTTATTTAAGCTGTTCTTGCCATAATATGGACTTGGTATTTTACCAAATAGGGCAATCTTCTGTATACCCTCCAACATTGTCACAACACAACTGATTGGCTCAAAATGCATTAAGAAGGAAAGAAATTCCACAAATGAACTTTTAAGAAAGCACACCTGTTAATTGAAATGCATTCCAGGTCCCTACCTCATGAAGCTGGTTGAGAGAATGCCAAGAGTGTGAAAAACTGTCATCAAGGCAAAGGGTGGCTATTTAAAGTATCTCAAATATTAAATATATTTTGATTTGTTTAATACTTATTTGGTTACAACATGATTCCTTATGTGTTATTTCATAGTTTTGACATCTTCACTATTATTCTACAATGTAGAAAATAGTAAAAAATAAAGAAAAACCCTAGGTGTTCTAAAACTTTTGACCGGCAGTGTGTGTGTATATATATATATAATACATATTTTCCTTAATGATTTTCCACTAACCCTACCATCCCTCCCTTAATTGGAGTTATATAATGGCCAACAACTCTTAGGCTCCTACTTCCAGTTTGTACGTACTATACACATTTTACGGACACAGTACATTTTACAATAGTTATCTTTTGTTTGTTTTTAGTCCCATCCTTCAGCTCCACTCAACCCCTCCCATCTATCTCTGACCACCATCCAGTCCCATCCTTCAGCTCCCCTCAACCCCTCCCATCTATCTCTAAACACCATCCAGTCCCATCCTTCAGCTCCACTCAACCCCTCCCATCTATCTCTGAACACCATCCAGTCCCATCCTTCAGCTCCCCTCAACCCCTCCCATCTATCTCTGAACACCATCCAGTCCCATCCTTCAGCTCTACTCAGCCCCTCCCATCTATCTCTGAACACCATCCAGTCCCATCCTTCAGCTCCACTCAGCCCCTCCCATCTATCTCTAAAGACCATCCAGTCCCATCCTTCAGCTCCACTCAACCCCTCCTTTCTATCTCTGAACACCATCCAGTCCCATCCTTCAGCTCCACTCAGCCCCTCCCATCTATCTCTAAAGACCATCCAGTCCCATCCTTCAGCTCTACTCAGCCCCTCCCATCTATCTCTGAACACCATCCAGTCCCATCATTCAGCTCCACTCAGCCCCTCCCATCTATCTCTAAAGACCATCCAGTCCCATCCTTCTGCTCCACTCAACCCCTCCCATCTATCTCTGAACACCATCCAGTTTTGATTCCTATTTGCCATATATTTTCCAACTGTGCTGGGATGTTCACAAAAGTTCTGAACCTTTCTAGTTTCATAGATTCTACCTATTGTAAATTAAAGATACCATTTTTTTTTTTACTAAAGGTGGCAGGTAGCCTAACGGTTAGAGCGTTGGGCCAGGAATCAAAAGTTGCTGGATCAAATCCCTGAGCTGACAAGGAAAACATCTGTTTCTCTGCCACTGATCAAGGCAGTTAAACCACTGCTCGCCTAAGACGTGGATGTCAATTATGCGGAAGACACATTTCAGTTGTACAACTGATTAGAGATCCCTATTATATCACTGATCGGTTGAGTATGACTTTTTAAATCACTCAGCATGTTACATGGTTTATTCCCAGGCTATTCTTTAATGGTGATGCATTTATACAGTTCATTCAAATTTCCCCCATTTGAATTGAGATTGAATTACAAATAAGACTATCGAAAATCCTCACCACTTCCCACTCTAGACATCAGTGATGACCTCTACTTTGTTCTTGACCTTGGACTGATCTGGTAATAGATGTTGAATATCCCAGCAACCACCATGATTAGCATGGGCAACATCATCACACTGGGGACCTCCATCTCCTGCAGGAACGAGAGAGGGGGGGGGGGGACAGGAGAGAGGGGGGGTATAGGAGAGAGAGGGGGGGATAGAGGAGAGAGAGAGGGGGGTGGAGATAGAGGAGAGAGAGAGAGGGGGATAGGGGAGAGAGGGAGTGATAGAGGAGAGAGCGAGAGAGAGAGAGAGAGAGAGAGAGAGAGAGAGAGAGAGAGAGAGAGAGAGAGAGAGAGGCCATCAGTAACTGGAGCTCCCGAGTGGCGGAGCAGTCTAAGGCACTGCATCTCAGTGCTTGAGGCGTCACTTCACACAACCAGGCTGTGTCACAACTGGCTGTGATTGGGAGTCCCATAGGGCGGTGCACAATTGGGCCAGCGTCGTTAGGGTTTGGCCGGGGTAGGCCGTC
Organism: Oncorhynchus clarkii lewisi; assembly: GCF_045791955.1. Classification (NCBI taxonomy): domain Eukaryota; kingdom Metazoa; phylum Chordata; class Actinopteri; order Salmoniformes; family Salmonidae; genus Oncorhynchus; species Oncorhynchus clarkii. The sequence goes on along the minus strand of NC_092162.1, from coordinate 7,155,559 downwards.
ATTGTAAATAAGAATTTGTTCTTAACTGACTTGCCTAGTTAAATAAAATAAAAAATACACAATATGTGATTGTTTTGTACTGCAGTCTGTGATGTGGTTTGTGATGTACAATATTTTAAGTTCCGATCATGTTTGTGTATCATTGACAAACAGAAATCATATCTCAATATGATGTTATCAAATAGCAAATATTTAAACTCTAGTAAACGCAGTGCAACACAAGTTCTACATTTGAGGAATGAACCTGGGATAAGGTGTCTACCGCAGGACAAAATTCAACACCCCTCTTCCTATATTCACATAAAGACGTGAAAGAGGATGACCGAGAAACCCGTGGGTTTCACCATGTAGAGGCAGTCATATGGGTTTGACTCTGAACCCTTCCTGAGGACAGCTGTGCTCACTTCCAAACAAAACAAAACAAATCAAATCCAATTGATTTATATAGCCCTTTGTACATCAGCTGATATCTCAAAGTGCTGTACAGAAACCCAGCCTAAAACCCCAAACAGCAAGCAATGCCGGTGTAGAAGCACGGCGGCTAGGAAAAACTCCCTAGAAAGGCCAAAACCTAGGAAGAAACCTAGAGAGGAACCAGGCTATGTGGGGTGGCCAGTCCTCTTCTGGCTATGCCAGGTGGAGATTATAACAGAACATGGCCAAGATGTTCAAATGTTCATAAATGACCAGCATGGTCAAATAATAATAATCACAGTAGTTGTCGAGGGTGCAGCAAGTCAGCACCTCAGGAGTAAGTGTCAGTTGCTTTTCATAGCCGATCATTAAGAGTATCTCTACCATTCCTGCTGTCTCTAGAGAGTTGAAAACAGCAGGTCTGGGACAGGTAGCACGTCCGGTGAACAGGTCAGAATTCCATAGCCGCAGGTAGAACAGTTGAAACTGGAGCAGCAGCACGACCAGGTGGACTGGGGACAGCAAGGAATCATCATGCCAGGTAGTCCTGAGGCATGGTCCTAGGGCTCAGGTCCTCCGAGAGAGAGACAGAAAGAGAGAAAGAGAGAATTAGAGAGAGCATACTTAAATTCACACAGGACACCGGATAAGACCGGAGAAGTACTCCAGATATAACAACCTGACCCTAGCCCCCCGACACATAAACTACTGCAGCATAAATACTGGAGGCTGGGACAGGAGGGGTCAGGAGACACTGTGGCCCCATCCGATGATACCCCCGGACAGGGCCAAACAGGAAGGATATAACCCCATCCACTTTGCCAAAGCACAGCCCCCACACCACTAGAGGGATATCTTCGACCACCAACTTACCATCCTGAGACAAGGCCGAGTATAGCCCACAAAGATCTCCGCCACGGCACAACCCAAGGGGGTGGCGCAAACCCAGACAGCAAGATCACGTCAGTGACTCAACCCACTCAAGTGACGCACCCCTCCTAGGGACGGCATGAAAGAGCCAGTGACTCAGCCCCTGTAATAGGGTTAGAGGCAGAGAATCCCAGTGGAAAGAGGGGAACCGGCCAGGCAGAGACAGCAAGGGCGGTTCGTTGCTCCAGAGCCTTTCCATTCACCTTCACACTCCTGGGCCAGACTACACTCAATCATATGACCCACTGAAGAGATGAGTCTTCAGTAAAGACTTAAAGGTGGAGACCGAGTCTGCGTCTCTCACGTGGGTAGGCAGACCATTCCATAAAAATGGAGCTCTATAGGAGAAAGCCCTGCCCCCAGCTGTTTGCTTAGAAATTCTAGGGACAGTTAGGAGGCCTACGTCTTGTGACCGTAGCGTACGTGTAGGTATGTACGGCAGGACCAAATCAGAAAGATAGGTAGGAGCAAGCCCATGTAATGCTTTGTAGGTTAGCAGTAAAACCTTGAAATCAGCCCTTGCCTTAACAGGAAGCCAATGTAGGGAGGCTAGCACTGGAGTAATTTGATCAAATTTCTTTGGTTCTAGTCAGGATTCTAGCAGCCGTATTTAGCACTAACTGAAGTTTATTTAGTGCTTTATCCGGGTAGCCGGAAAGTAGAGCATTGCAGTAGTCTAACTCAGAAGTAACAAAAGCATGGATTCATTTTTCTGCATCATTTTTGGACAGAAAGTTTCAGATTTTTGCAATGTTACGTAGATGGTAAAAAGCTGGCACTGGAAACAGTCTTGATATGTTCGTCAAAAGAGAGATCAGGGTCCAGAGTAACGCCGAGGTCCTTCACAGTTTTATTTGAGACGACTGTACAACCATCAAGATTAATTGTCAGATTCAACAGAAGATCTCTTTGTTTCTTGGTGGAACGTTTGCAGCCATCCACTTCCTTAAGTCAAACCCCAAGGCCTACTTCCAAACCCACTACCAAACCCCAAGGCCTACTTCCAAACCCACCCCAAACCCCAAGGCCTACTTCCAAACCCACCCCAAACCCCAAGGCCTACTTCCAAACCCACCCCAAACCCCAAGGCCTACTTCCAAACCCCAAGGCCTACTTCCAAACCCACCCCAAACCCCAAGGCCTACTTCCAAACCCACCCCAAACCCCAAGGCCTACTTCCAAACCCACTACCAAACCCCAAGGCCTACTTCCAAACCCCAAGGCCTACTTCCAAACCCCAAGGCCTACTTCCAAACCCACACCAAACCCCAAGGCCTACTTCCAAACCCACCCCAAACCCCAAGACCTACTTCCAAACCCACCCCAAACCCCAAGGCCTACTTCCAAACCCACTACCAAACCCCAAGGCCTACTTCCAAACCCACACCAAACCCCAAGGCCTACTTCCAAACCCACCCCAAACCCCAAGGCCTACTTCCAAACCCACCCCAAACCCCAAGGCCTACTTCCAAACCCACTACCAAACCCCAAGGCCTACTTCCAAACCCACACCAAACCCCAAGGCCTACTTCCAAACCCACCCCAAACCCCAAGGCCTACTTCCAAACCCACCCCAAACCCCAAGGCCTACTTCCAAACCCACTACCAAACCCCAAGGCCTACTTCCAAACCCACCCCAAACCCCAAGGCCTACTTCCAAACCCACACCAAACCCCAAGGCCTACTTCCAAACCCACCCCAAACCCCAAGGCCTACTTCCAAACCCACCCCAAACCCCAAGGCCTACTTCCAAACCCAAACCAAACCCCAAGGCCTACTTCCAAACCCACACCAAACCCCAAGGCCTACTTCCAAACCCACCCCAAACCCCAAAGCCTACTTCCAAACCCACCCCAAACCCCAAGACCTACTTCCAAACCCACACCAAACCCCAAGGCCTACATCCAAACCCACCCCAAACCCCAAGGCCTACTTCCAAACCCACCCCAAACCCCAAGGCCTACTTCCAAACCGACCCCAAACCCCAAGGCCTACTTCCAAACCCACCCCAAACCCCAAGGCCTACTTCCACCCCAAACCCCAAACCCCAAGGCCTACTTCCAAACCCACCCCAAACCCCAAGGCCTACTTCCAAACCCACACCAAACCCCAAGACCTACTTCCAAACCCACACCAAACCCCAAGGCCTACTTCCAAACCGACCCCAAACCCCAAGGCCTACTTCCAAACCCACCCCAAACCCCAAGGCCTACTTCCAAACCGACCCCAAACCCCAAGGCCTACTTCCAAACCCACCCCAAACCCCAAGGCCTACTTCCAAACCCACCCCAAACCCCAAGGCCTACTTCCAAACCCACCCCAAACCCCAAGGCCTACTTCCAAACCCACACCAAACCCCAAGGCCTACTTCCAAACCCACCCCAAACCCCAAGGCCTACTTCCAAACCCACTACCAAACCCCAAGGCCTACTTCCAAACCCACCCCAAACCCCAAGGCCTACTTCCAAACCCACCCCAAACCCCAAGGCCTACTTCCAAACCCACCCCAAACCCCAAGGCCTACTTCCAAACCCACCCCAAACCCCAAGGCCTACTTCCAAACCCCAAGGCCTACTTCCAAACCCACCCCAAACCCCAAGGCCTACTTTCAAACCCCAAGGCCTACTTCCAAACCGACCCCAAACCCCAAGGCCTACTTCCAAACCCACCCCAAACCCCAAGGCCTACTTCCAAACCCACCCCAAACCCCAAGGCCTACTTCCAAACCCCAAGGCCTACTTCCAAATCCACCCCAAACCCCAAGGCCTACTTTCAAACCCCAAGGCCTACTTCCAAACCGACCCCAAACCCCATGGCTCTAGATCTACAAGGATTGGCTAGGAACATGCATATGGCAAAGACACCACAAAAAAAGGTGCTATCTAGAACCAAACGGGTTCTTTGGCTGTACCCATAGAATAACCTTTTGAAGAACCCCATTTGTTTCCAAGTAGAAGCCTTTTGGGTTCCAGGTAGAACCCGTTCCACAAAGGGTTCTACATGGAACCACAAAGAGCTATACATGTAACCAATAAGGGTTCTCTATGGGGACAACCGCAGAACCCTTTTGGAACCCTTTTTTCTAAGAGTGAACTTTACTCGTCACACTGACAATATTACTAAAATATAGTCACACCAGTAGCCCCAATCATGTACAGTCACTGTATACAAAAGACAATACACACAACATCCCCCCCTCTAATCTATGTATATCCCTGTCTTTCCCCTGTGGATGTGAGCCTCCAGGGTTTTGCAGGGTGAGTGTGGTAGCACTGACTGGCCATGTAAAGAGTGTCTGAGGACAACACCGAAAAAGACCTTGGACCGGACCAAGTTGCCTGTTGCCACAAAATGCCTTTCTGTCACCTCGAGGCTAGTCACTAAATGCCCCCCAGGATAGTCATTAAATGCCCCCCCAGGATAGTCACTAAGTGCCTCCAGGATAGTCACTAAATGCCTCCAGGATAGTCACTAAATGCCTCCAGGATAGTCATTAAATGCCTCCAGGACAGTCACTAAATGCCTCCAGGATAGTCACTAAGTGCCTCCAGGATAGTCACTATGTGCCTCCAGGATAGTCACTAAATGTCTCCAGGATAGTCATTAAATGCCTCCAGGATAGTCACTAAATGCCTCCAGGATAGTCACTAAATGCCTCCAGGATAGTCACTAAATGCCTCCAGGATAGTCACTAAATGTCTCCAGGATAGTCATTAAATGCCTCCAGGATAGTCACTAAATGCCTCCAGGATAGTCACTAAATGCCTCCAGGATAGTCACTAAATGCCTCCAGGATAGTCACTAAATGTCTCCAGGATAGTCATTAAATGCCTCCAGGATAGTCACTAAATGCCTCCAGGATAGTCACTAAATGCCTCCAGGATAGTCACTAAATGTCTCCAGGATAGTCATTAAATGCCTCCAGGATAGTCACTAAATGCCTCCAGGATAGTCATTAAATGCCTCCAGGATAGTCACTAAATGCCTCCAGGATAGTCACTAAATGCCTCCAGGATAGTCACTAAATGCCTCCAGGACAGTCATTAAATGCCTCCAGGATACTTGCACTGTGTCACACCCAGGATAGTCCCTGGGTACCCCTAGGAAGGAAATGTGGACATAAACACATGACCTTACCCGCCCTATATAATAAGAAATATAACTTATCGTGACACCAATTCTCATTAACAAAAGCGATATGCATGCTCTGTATGCAGGCACCACAGCACAGCACAACCAAAGCTACAGTGCACACACACACACAGACACACACACACACACACACACACACACACACACACACACACACAGACACACACACACACGCACGCACGCACGCACACACACACACACACACACACACACACACACACACACACACACACACACACACACACACACACACACACACACACCTGTAATCTGAGTTATTCTCGGATCACTTACAGTTTGCGTAAGGCAATAATCATCTGTTGTTTTCCAGGTTCAGTTAGGTAACCGATCTATGCCTCTATCCCTTCCTCCATTCAAATGTATTATCTCTGTCTGAAAATAAGCTTATTGTTAGCATCAGAACTATTCAGACGCTTTACTTGTCACTGATTAATGAATAAGTTACCAATCAGTTTTTAAAGTAGCAAAACTGTGAGAAAGGGTGGTGTGGTAGTTACTGCAATTGAACTGCAACTGTGTAACTAAATGCCAAACATATTACTTCATCGCACTCCATCTACACTGTATCAACAAAATAATTGAACAACAATGTGAACAGATTCTACAGTTGTGTGCCTTGTTGATTGTCGCATTATGAGTAGGCATATATAGTGCCCAAAATCTATTTTAGAAGGTTCACTATGGGCATGCAGACTATGTTGATAACAAGTAGGCTACCTCTGTATGCAGATGTTATCATTGACATCTGAGGACTAATTTACAGTGTGGTGGAAAAACCACTAAGAAGGCAGTCCGATCTCAATATACTAAAACTTTATTTGAACATGTGTGGGGGAAAACCAATTCGATTCATTCTCATTTCATAAAGACCGAGGATGGGTGGGGTGTTTCACATACCCTTCTGCTTGTCGTCGCAGATAGTAGGACAGACTTGTGATACTAGACTGTAGGAACATTACAATGGTACGTGAAAGATCTGGGATTTTCAGGGATTTGTCAGAAACCACGACTTGAAAACTCTACGGATTGAAAGAATGCCTGTGTAAATTGGATGTTACATGTTCAGCAACAGAAAAGCTGAGCTGTAATCACAGAAGACACGTTGATGCCCATCACTTAATAGCCTCGAGGATGGCAAAGTTGACAGACAGCATAAAATATGACAACATGGTGTCCACAGTTGAAAAATGCTTTAGAACGCTAACTTGAAGCAGTTTAAGTTGAAATGGTGCTGGTATAGCGGAGGCAGGGCTCCTGTTGTCTTTGTGATGACTTGCTGTAACTCCATGGTTCTAAATCAGTAGTTGTTTAGTGTTGAAAACGTTAACTTGCTTGACCATGCTGCAGGTGATAATAACGACTTGTCACATGCAGTATTTGCTTTGTCACCGGACAGATGTTTCTCTCTGGTTTTGTGATGAAACAAACGTATCTGTTGTTGAATTTATTCCGCCACTGTGTGATTGTTGTCTTTTTGTTGTCACGGCCTTATTGTATATCACGGTGGCGTGTGAACTAATGGGTTATAGAGCAAACAACACAATTATCACAAGGTTGTAGGTTGTAATATGGCTTTTTTACTGCCTTGACTTGGCTTCCTCAGAGATTTTATCAAGCACCGCTACTGGTTTTGTCCCTGGTACTTATTCCACTAGCTATTGATCCTGGGTTGGCTTGGCTTCCTCAGAGATTTTACCAAGCACCGCTACTGGTTTTGTCCCTGGTACTTATTCCACTAGCTATTGATCCTGGGTTGGCTTGGCTTCCTCAGAGATTTTATCAAGCACCACTACTGGTTTTGTCCCTGGTACTTATTCCATTCGCTATTGATCCTGGGTTGGCTTTAGGATGGGATAACAGAAGAGAAATCTGATTCTAGATCCGTTTCAGAGGCACAAATGGTCGGTCATTGGAGCTCTCCGTGTGACCAATGGTTTATGTATACTAGAAGACTGGTAGGGGGTGCTGTTTCGAAGCCACCACTCCTCCATTTTACTACTGTCCCATCGTTGTAACAATGATTTTTAGAAGCAATAGAAAAACATTTGTTTTTGCCACGTTTAATCGATTACAAACACCTTAATGCATAATGCTATTAAATTATATTATGTGAGCTTAACATATGAATAAAAACATTTAGAAATACATTTTCCTTAAAGTATACTTTTTTAAAAATTATTATTAATGTTACTGTCCCCACTACAACAACAACAACAAAATACATAAAATCAATGTACTTTTGTCCTTAAAACATTTCACTTAAATAATGTAGAATTCACTTCATTCTATGAGGACTGCATCTTCTGCAGATTACCAATATGGCCGACTGGTAATTCAAAGCCTGTCATTGGCCAACACAAAGCAACAACACAATCTAGTGTTTATTCGTTATTGTTGCGTCCCCATCCCTAGCTAGATGGCGTTGTAGAGCAACTATCGCGAGATACCATGACAATTCCATCAGAAGATCTGTGCGTCCGCGACCTCCCTCCCATTGGTTAAGAGATCTCCCGGAAGAAAAAAAAGAAGAAGAAAAATGAACCCAGGGGCGCTGCTATCCATGGAAACCAAAACCGAAAAACTCGTGTGTGCTTCAATGATTGTGTAAGAAGCGCTTCGTCTGAGTACTATGTGTCAGCGGGGAGTTAATTACGCAGAAGCTTTGTATTCCACACTACCTAAATACCTAGCTAGGCGAGACGATTTTATTACCCAGCTTGCTAGCCAGTGAATAGACAGTCGTGATAAACTTCGCAAAGAGTTACTGTTAGGTTTGTAGCTAGTTAGCGCTTGCTAGCCAGCTACCTCCACTTTTGTGATTTTTTTCCCCTTTCAATGGGTGTAACTTAGGTTACCACCAGATGGAAGCTGTTACCTTGGAGCTTGAGGCTGCGAACACTGCAATTTCTATTTTTGTGGTTCGCACAATAACATTGGCTAGTTAGCTAACTATCGATTACAACAAAAACTACTTTGTTACTCGCTTGCCTTTGTGGATACAGGCCATGGACTGAATAACGCACACGAATGGTGTCGTCTAGCAGTCAATATTGGATAATGTACATTGGGTACAACTAAACAACACAAGACTTTTGAATATGGACTGTGTGTGTGTGTGAACTGGAGACCGCTTGTTATTGGGATCATCATGCAATTGGATTGCTGGGACCATGTGCCAAATTGGATGAAATAAACGTAGATAAAGAAAACAACGGAATTAAACACTGTCTACATTTTTTTCATTCTTTTTTTTTCTTTCACGTTTGCATTTTACGGTGAACGGAGGCGAAATACAATGTCTACGGCGAAAGACAACTCTTGCAGGAAATTCCAGGCGAACATTTTCAATAAAAGTAAATGTCAGAATTGCTTCAAACCTCGGGAGTTGCATCTCTTGACCGATCAAGATCTGAATCAGGTAATGCGTTGTTATTGTGGTGCTGTTGCCACATTGTAGCATAGGTGCTTGTAACGTGAACTCGTTGCTAATCTAGCTACAATATAACCATTTGGGCGTGTCGAGCTTGCTGTTGCTGGCAGGTTATGTAATAATTGAATTAAACAGTTAGCTAGTCAAACTTGCAATGGAACTTCGCATAGTATTGTAGGTTTTTATACCAGAGTTTTAAAACGGTGACAGTGTTGACCTATTTCATGCTGTCTACTTTGAAATCCTAAAATCAAATCAAATTTTATTGGTCACATACACCATATTTAGCAGATGTTATTGCGGCTGTAGCGAATTCCTCAAGTCTATTAATCAGCTTTCGTATTGCCAATAGTGTGTGTGTGTGTGTTGTAAGACATTCAGGCTGTATCCTCATTCAGTAACTGTTTACCCTGCTTCAGCCTGACAAACTAAGGTGTGGTTCTGATGGGAAGAACCAGTGTTTCTCGCAATCATCAACCACTGGTTCAAATGTAGGAATAAGATGTGATAATATGACAATCCTGGAAAGCCACAGATGAACATTTTAGATTTGAATAGATGGATGAACCAGGTTTTTGACTAGCTTCTGGTTAGAAATAGCATTTTACAACTGGCAAATCACACCACCCATCCAAAAGGAGGAATCAGCTGACCCATCATGGGTCCTGACCCAATATTTGGGAGACATTGACCTGAACGATCCCGTTGTCCCATAGGGCTGGCATTGGCAAGCAGGGTCACCAGCTGACTCGGGGGCATTGTCTGCCACACACAGATATCTGTGGATGCAAACAATACGGTGGTGCCCTCCTGAATGTGATCCCGGCCGTGGGTTCTCTGCAGCTGAGCTGACTCAAGATTAGGGGTGTAGTGGTTCACCAAACCCATTGTTTGGTACTTACTGCGGTTTCGGGGTCACAGTTCAGTTTCAGTGAACAGCGGGAAAATGAAATGCCAAAAATGTTTTTTTGTTTATTTAATGAAATCCAAAGTGTTGTTATTCCTGACTCCATACAAGATCATCAGTCGTATAAGGCCTGATCCAAGTTGAATCACATAAGAGCACCATAGGGAATAACAACACTGGACTTTCTTAAATGAAAACACACTCATCAACTATGCATCATACGGGGATGATTTCTGTATTTTGAAAGTTACATATCTTGAAAACTTGATTGCTGACAAGTGCAACACGGGTTCATTGGCCAACTCATTGACAACATTGACTTTAGCTTGCTTACATAGAGCGGGGTACTTCCTGTTTATTGAAATGGGTGCGAGATGGAGAAGTTTATAACGTGGTTCGAGCACTTTCACAAGGTGCTGAAAACCCCTGTTCTTAACCACTGAGATTGGGTGCATAGGCTATTAACATACCTTTCTCTCTAATTCTATTTGGCCCGGTCAGAATCGGCTGCGGGGGGGGCTTGAATGCAGAGGGGAGAAGTTTATTATTATTATAGATTTTTTTAACGTTTTCGTCTTGCTTCGGTGTCTGTGTAAATGTGTCTACGTATTTGAGGTGTTGGCAGTTGCACAGGCTATTCTGGTTGAGCAGTGGCAACATATACCCTCTATGCCCTTCGCTGTTGTAATCTACTGGGAAGATGAAATGTTCCCAAACTAGAGGTTTAACCGATGATGAAGATCCTCCTGGTTTATCCACCACTCTCCATGATACACAACTAGTTCCCCGCTGCGCCTCACAAAAGGACCGTTTTCAAATGGGCCAGTTAAGATTCACATTTTTGATTACAATGTGCACATAGGCTCTAGTTGTTTTTAATGGAATAGTCTGAGATGGGGTTTTTTTCATCTCAGTAATTAGAGGCATACAATGCAGCGTTATAGGCATAGTGTCTTTTTTTTCCATCTCTTGTTTTTCCGTATTCATCCGATTCGCAGTGCGGACCAGAGGTACCGACCGGGTTTGGTACCAATACGTGGACCGTTACACTCCTGCTCAAGATGTTGGTACACAACTGAAAATATGAAGCTCTAGATTCAAGTAGACACACAAAGTGTGGACTTGAGTACACATCCGTTAGAAACAAAGCACCGTCAAGTCTTTGGTTGAAATGACACGTTTCCAGTCCAAAAAGAAGAAGCTTCTCGCCTTTTCTTTCAGCCAGCGAAGTAGTGAATGAGAAGATCTGTCTTCCAGATCGTTAGCTAGTCTCGGTTGTATCCTGTAATTGATCCCATGCGATGACGTCCAGATGGGCCCTTGAACGTGGCTTAAGAGCAGCAACAACAGCAAGCGGTCCTCTCCTCCGAAGAGACTGTGCGTGAGGATGTGTGTGTTTGTGTGTGACGGCCTGCTTGTGATTACTGCAAGGTTCTCCTTCTGACCCGGACTGCTCAGTCAGGCATAGAATCTTAAAGTGATTTACATCACTTTCTTAATCTCCCTGAGATGCAGCCCTCCTCTCTCGGGTTAGTGCTATCCGGGATCCTTGAGAGGGCTATACACTAACCTTAACCCCTAAACATAACTCTTACCTATAACCTTTACCCAACCCTAACACTTACCAAACCATTTTTAAGTTTCAACGTCAATGGGGGTGACATCAACGTTGGGATGTCCCAAGGATCCCGTTTAGACTGTCCTTTATGATGTCACAGGTGGAGCCAGAGATTCTTCTGTTCGCTGCTCTCTCTCTATATATAGGGCTGGAAATGACTTGGTCTCATACCGGACGAATCTTAACCTGACAACGTAAACAATAATCTTCTACGCTAGCTAGGCCTGCTTTCATAAAATAAAACAATACTTTAAAAGAACCACATTCTATCCCAAATCCATTCTGAGAAACTAGCCATGACATTGACCTCCATTGTCGACAAGACAACGTGAACATTATTGAAGACTGTAGGCTATCTGCTCGCTCATATTATTTAATGACTTCTTTTGGGATGAGTGGACCAAATGGAAATAGCAGGAAAGTGGAAGTGTAGAAATCATAAGTGAAACATGGAGGGTGGTTCCTCTTCCCTCCACTGGGCTGCTAGGAAGTAGATGACTAGAGGTCAGGGTGCTTCCATGTTGTCCTAATGAAGTTGAAACACTGAATGACTCCAAGAGAAGCTCTCGTTTAGTCTAACTGAATTTGAGCCCTATATTAAAAAACAAGTTATTTTGAATCTGATTCTGGACATGAAGGAAAAGGGAGTCGCTGAGCTCAATCTTTCACTCTCCTGTCATTTGATCAAACCTCCCTCATGATTGCAACATTGAGAAGAGCAAAAACAAAACAATATTCCTAGCCCACATGGATAAGTTATCTGAAGAAAAAGGAACAGAATGTGGAGGAACAGTATCCAATATAAACAATCTCTTTATTATACACCGCAATGATGGGAGGAAGGTGGAACTGTGGGAGGAGAGGGGCGTCAAAGCAGATTCCGTCTTTGGCAGTTAGTTTAGTGTGAAAAATGACTTATTTCCCTGATGTGTAGACCTAGGTCTAGATGCCTCCAAGCTCATATGATGATGTGTGCCAGAGAGAGCACTTTGTATGTTCTTTTGGGAGAGGAGAGAGCCTAGATCCAGAAAAACAACCCTTAATAACTAATCACTGAGCTACACTGCCCTGTAGTTCCCGAGGCATCGGAGAGGGGGACAACACACTCAGGATAGATGGTGGGGGGGCAGGGAGGAGGGAGAGATGGAGGGGGCAGGGATGTGATGGAGGTATAGACAGAGGGATTTGAGAGAGGGTGGTGGCTGGGTGAGTGAGTGAGCAGAAACAGTCTGGGAGAGGTGGTAAGAGACGAGTATAGAGGGAAGGAGAGAGAAGAGAACTCAGGGAGGAGGTGGTGGGAGCAGGGGTATAGAGGGAAGGAGAGAGAGGAGAACTCAGGGAGGAGGTGGTGGGAGCAGGGGTATAGAGGGAAGGAGAGAGAAGAGAACTCAGGGAGGAGGTGGTGGGAGCAGGGGTATAGAGGGAACGAGAGAGAGGAGAACTCAGGGAGGAGGTGGTAGGAGACGAGTATAGAGGGAAGGAGAGAGAAGAGAACTCAGGGAGGTGGTGGTAGGAGACGAGTATAGAGGGAAGGAGAGAGAGAGAACTCAGGGAGGAGGTGGTGGGAGCAGGGGTATAGAGGGAAGGAGAGAGAGGAGAACTCAGGGAGGAGGTGGTGGGAGCAGGGGTATAGAGGGAGGAGGTGGTGGGAGCAGGGGTATAGAGGGAAGGAGAGAGAGGAGAACTCAGGGAGGAGGTGGTGGGAGCAGGGGTATAGAGGGAAGGAGAGAGAAGAGAACTCAGGGAGGAGGTGGTGGGAGCAGGGGTATAGAGGGAAGGAGAGAGAGGAGAACTCAGGGAGGAGGTGGTGGGAGCAGGGGTATAGAGGGAAGGAGAGAGAGGAGAACTCAGGGAGGAGGTGGTGGGAGCAGGGGTATAGAGGGAAGGAGAGAGAGGAGAACTCAGGGAGGAGGTGGTGGGAGCAGGGGTATGGCAAGAGTTTGGAGGGAGGAAGAGAACTCGGGGAGGTGGTGGTGGGGGCAGGAGTTTGGGGGGAGGAAGGAGAGGAAGAGCTTGTGAAAGGAAGTGCGGGGTCTGGCTTGAAACTGGAGCAGAGTTTCCCAGAGGTTACTCTCACCGGTGGAGACCAGAGTTCTAGGATACACGTACATTGATCTCTATTCCACATGGTCCAGAATCATATATGTTAGATCTATACGTTCCATTTCTATTCCAGAATGACCAAGGCTCTGCAATGGTTTTACTTGGCTAGCAGGAGTAAGGTGGACAATCGGACTACACAGTACATTTGAATGGACTTTTTAGTATGGCTCTGAAATGAGTGGAGGAGAGAGGAAGCCCCTTCAGTCATTAAGGGCCCCTTGGTCTGTAGTGGGGAGGAAATGGAGAGTTGTGTTGAATCCCAATAACCCCCCACCCCCTCCCTGAGCCCTCCCCCTTGTTTTCGACTGTCCCTTGGTGTGGGAGTGATACTCGAACGGAGCAGCTAGTGGTAGGGAGAGAGAAATGACCCCAGGGAATGGGACATCACTACATCAATCACACCAGAATCCGCTAATGGATATCCTACCACACAATTCAATGACGACGAGCCTCGTGTTTTTCACAGTGTCTGTACTGGAGGCAGTAACAGCTCCTTATTTCTCATGCAACAAATGCATACCATGTGAGAACAGTAAAACAATAATGTAGCCGTCCTCTGTGGTTCAATGTGGAGTAGTAATGTAGCGCTTCTCTGTGGTTCAATGTGGAGTAGTAATGTAGCTGTTCAATGTGGAGTAGTAATGTGGAGTAGTAATGTGGAGTAGTAATGTAGCTGTTCAATGTGGAGTAATAATGTTCATTGGAGTAGTAATGTGGAGTAGTAATGTAGCTGTTCAATGTGGAGTAGTAGTAATGTAGCTGTTTAATGTGGAGTAGTAATGTGGAGTAGTAATGTAGAGTAGTAATGTAGCTGTTCAATGTGGAGTAGTAGTAATGTAGCTGTTCAATGTGGAGTAATAATGTTCATTGGAGTAGTAATGTGGAGTAGTAATGTAGCTGTTCAATGTGGAGTAGTAGTAATGTAGCTGTTCAATGTGGAGTAGTAGTAATGTAGCTGTTCAATGTGGAGTAGTAATGTAGCTGTTCAATGTGGAGTAGTAATGTGGAGTAGTAATGTGGAGTAGTAATGTAGCTGTTCAATGTGGAGTAGTAATGTGGAGTAATAATGTAGCTGTTCAATGTGGAGTAGTAATGTAGTAATGTAGCTGTTCAATGTGGAGTAGTAATGTGGAGTAGTAATGTTCATTGGAGTAGTAATGTGGAGTAGTAATGTAGCTGTTCAATGTGGAGTAGTAGTAATGTAGCTGTTTAATGTGGAGTAGTAGTAATGTAGCTGTTTATTGTGGAGTAGTAATGTAGCTGTTTATTGTGGAGTAGTAATGTAGCTGTTCAATGTGGAGTAGTAGTAATGTAGCTGTTTAATGTGGAGTAGTAATGGGGATGAATGATTAACCATTGTAAGTATTGTAGAACTATTAAAGCCTCTGTTCTGAACTAAAACACATTAGTGCCTAATGTGGAAAAGACGCCGTTACTATTGTTGTCTATTGGAGTAGTTGATCTTTAACCATTCGTTCTCTGTACCTCTCCTCTGTCTCTGAACTCACATTAGTGCCTGTCAGTCTTACTATTGTTGTCTATTGGGATTCTCCTTACCTCTCCGGTGGTCGGTCGGGCTTGCCTTCTCTCCTGTCAGTCTCTTTAGAGGAAGTGAGGCCTGTTCTCTCTACCTCTCCTTTGTGTCTCTCCTCTTCTCTCCTGTCAGTCTCTCCTGGCTAGTTCTCTCTACCTCTCCTTTTGTCTCCCACCAACATCCTTCAGTCTACAGCTGCTCGTTCTCTCTACCTCTCCTTTTATCTCTCTCTCATTCTCTCCTGTCAGTCTCTTTCTGACTCGTTCTCTCTACCTCTCCTTTGGTCTCTCTCTCATTCTCTCCTGTCAGTCTCTTTCTCGCTCGTTCTCTCTACCTCTCCTCTCTCTCTCATTCTCTCCTGTCAGTCTCTTTCCCGATCGATCTGTTTCTCTCTGCCGCTATCTCTCGCTCTCTGTCTCTCTTTCCATGTTAGTTTGCTATGCTATAAAACACCTCTTACCTGTGTGGTATGGGCTCATTTATTGATCACATTGCCCATATAGCTATAATAATAGAATAGTATTTGTCCTATGTGTTTTTTGCATACCCCACTCCCTCTGAGGCGCTCTCGAAGAGTGGGGTCACATCCTGGGGTCGGCCATTTATTGACGGTGATCCCGGAGCAATTTAGGGTTAAGTGCCTTGCTCAAGGGCACAACTGAATCAGCTCGGGGATTCAAACCAGCAACCTTTCGGTTTCTGTCCCACCGCTCTTAATTGCTAGGCTGTCTTCCACCCCTATATAGGATCTGAGGACAGGAAACATCCATTTTGGATCGTGTCTGGTGTATGCTAATCCTCAGTCTAAATGCCAGATTGTTCTTTTATTATATAATAACATTTGTACCCCTTTTTCACTCCAATTTCTTGGTTTCCAATTGGTAGTTAGTCTTGTCTCATCGTTGCAACCCCCGTACGGACTCGGAAGAGACGAAGGTTGGGAGCCGTGAGTCCTCCGAAACGCAACCCAACCAAGACGCACTGCTTCTTGACACAATGCCCACTTAACCTGGAAGCCAGCCGCACCAATGTGTCAGAGGAAACACCGAACGCCTGGCGACCGTGTCAGCGTGCACTGCACCCGGCCCGCCACAGGAGTCGCTAGTGCACGATGGGACAAGGACATCCCTGCTGGACAAACCCTCCCCTGACCCAGACGACGCTGGGCTAATTGTGCGCCGCCCCATGGGTTTCCCGGTCGCGGCCTGCTGCGACAGAGCCTGGACTCTCTAACCCAGAATCTCTAGTGGCACAGCTAGCACTAAGACCACTGCACCACTCGGGAGGCCACCAGACTCTTCTTATCAGATGTCTAAGGACTATGTCTTGACACGTTTACCTCAATCACCTATCACCTTTTTGAAAGGCACCACTTCATCTACCTGTCTCTGTAGACACATTAGTCAGGCAGTCTTCGCAAGCTGAAACAAGGCACATGTGGATTTATGACTGATATACAGGGGCACGGGCTAGCTAGCAATATGGTCAAAATCCCCCGCAGACGAATAATCCTACACTTCTCTGCTGCAGGGGAGACGCTAGCCTGGAATTTAAGGGTTCAGAGTGGGAAAAGGAGCCCAACTGACAGCTGCTTCTTGGTAATGTTTAACAGTCACAATTAGAGACAGACAGGAGTTTTTTTAATAGAGTACAAAGAGCACCCATTTGAAATGTTTCTCCCCCTCGGCCCTGTGGGAACTCTGTCTCCGTGTTTATGTTTCCACATCTTTCTGAACTTCTCCTCTGTGTTTTCGTTGGGAACAAGAAGTTTGTTTTTTGGCTCAAAACAACTTCCGTGAGGTGAATATAGATGAATAGGCGGGCGCTGTTGTTGTTCACACGGAAAGCTTCATTCTAGACTCATCGAAGCAATTTGAACGGAAAGGCAGTGGTTTGTAGCATCAAATGGTGCTGATTACACTGACAGGCTTGCTAACCGGTGTGGTTTTAAGACGGCCTTGCCTTGAGGGTCTCTCTCTACTCATTCACCCAGACTTTCTCTCTCACTGCTTTCCCCCTCCCCCCTCAATGTTAATGCTCGTCTAAATTGCTCTGTTCTCTTGTGTTTTACAGGCCAAACCTATTTATGGCGGATGGCTGTGCTTGGCCCCCGAGGGAACAGACTTTAGCAATCCCATGCAAAGATCCCGGGTAAGAGCACCCATGGTGTGTGTGTGTGTGTGTGTGTGTGTACGCTCACATGAAGTGGGGGATGGGTTAGTATGCATGTTCGCTGTTCCGTAGCACTGTAGTCACATGATAAACATTCGCCTGAACACCATTCCCCAGGCAGCAGAACCCTGTAGTGAGAGAGGGGATGAGTGAACGTGGACCATCAGGAGGTTTTCATCGGGTTTTTAAAATCCACTTAGGAAGCTAGATCTTGTTCGGAGCGTAATGGAAGAGCTTGAAACACTACAGACCGATGATCAATAGAGTCAGAGAAATGGACTCTGAACCTGCGTCGGTAGTGTTTATATACAGTGGATGTAGGCCTGAGGGTCCACTGCAGGGTCGTCATGTCATTCGTTTTTTAAAATGTAACCTTTATTTAACTAGGCAAGTAGATTAAGAACAAATTCTTACTTTACAATGACTGCGTACCGGGGAACAGTGGGTTAACTGCCTTATTCAGAACGATAGATTTTTACTTTGTCAGCTCAGGGATTTGATCTAGCAACCTTTTGGTTACTGGCGTTACACTCTAACCACTAGTCTACCTGCCGTCCCTACACTCTAACCACTAGTCTACCTTCCGTCCCTACACTCTAACCACTAGGTTACCTGCCGTCCCTACACTCTAACCACTAGGCTACCTGCCGCCCCTACACTCTAACCACTAGGCTACCTGCCGTCCCTACACTCTAACCACTAGGCTACCTGCCGTCCCTACACTCTAACCACTAGGCTACCTGCCGTCCCTACACTCTAACCACTAGGCCGTCCCTACACTCTAACCACTAGGCCGTCCCTACACTCTAACCACTAGGCTACCTGCCGTCCCTACACTCTAACCAAATCAAATCAAATCAAATTTTATTTGTCACATACACATGGTTAGCAGATGTTAATGCGAGTGTAGCGAAATGCTTGTGCTTCTAGTTCCGACAATGCAGTAATAACAAGTAATCTAACTAACAATTCCAAAACTACTGTCTTGTACACAGTGTAAGGGGATAAAGAATATGTACATAAGGATATATGAATGAGTGATGGTACAGAGCAGCATAGGCAAGATACAGTAGATGGTATCGAGTACAGTATGTACAAATGAGATGAGTATGTAAACAAAGTGGCATAGTTTAAAGTGGCTAGTGATACATGTATTACATAAGGATACAGTCGATGATATAGAGTACAGTATATACGTATGCATATGAGATGAATAATGTAGGGTAAGTAACATTATATAAGGTAGCATTGTTTAAAGTGGCTAGTGATATATTTACATCATTTCCCATCAATTCCCATTATTAAAGTGGCTGGAGTTGAGTCAGTGTCAGTGTGTTGGCAGCAGCCACTCAGTGTTAGTGGTGGCTGTTTAACAGTCTGATGGCCTTGAGATAGAAGCTGTTTTTCAGTCTCTCGGTCCCAGCTTTGATGCACCTGTACTGACCTCGCCTTCTGGATGATAGCGGGGTGAACAGGCAGTGGCTCGGGTGGTTGATGTCCTTGATGATCTTTATGGCCTTCCTGTGACATCGGGTGGTGTAGGTGTCCTGGAGGGCAGGTAGTTTGCCCCCGGTGATGCGTTGTGCAGACCTCACTACCCTCTGGAGAGCCTTACGGTTGAGGGCGGTGCAGTTGCCATACCAGGCGGTGATACAGCCCGCCAGGATGCTCTCGATTGTGCATCTGTAGAAGTTTGTGAGTGCTTTTGGTGACAAGCCGAATTTCTTCAGCCTCCTGAGGTTGAAGAGGCGCTGCTGCGCCTTCTTCACGATGCTGTCTGTGTGAGTGGACCAATTCAGTTTGTCTGTGATGTGTATGCCGAGGAACTTAAAACTTGCTACCCTCTCCACTACTGTTCCATCGATGTGGATAGGGGGGTGTTCCCTCTGCTGTTTCCTGAAGTCCACAATCATCTCCTTAGTTTTGTTGACGTTGAGTGTGAGGTTATTTTCCTGACACCACACCTCCTCCCTGTAGGCCGTCTCGTCGTTGTTGGTAATCAAGCCTACCACTGTTGTGTCGTCCGCAAACTTGATGATTGAGTTGGAGGCGTGCGTGGCCACGCAGTCGTGGGTGAACAGGGAGTACAGGAGAGGGCTCAGAACGCACCCTTGTGGGGCCCCAGTGTTGAGGATCAGCGGGGAGGAGATGTTGTTGCCTACCCTCACCACCTGGGGGCGGCCCGTCAGGAAGTCCAGTACCCAGTTGCACAGGGCGGGGTCGAGACCCAGGGTCTCGAGCTTGATGACGAGCTTGGAGGGTACTATGGTGTTGAATGCCGAGCTGTAGTCGATGAACAGCATTCTCACATAGGTATTCCTCTTGTCCAGATGGGTTAGGGCAGTGTGCAGTGTGGTTGAGATTGCATCGTCTGTGGACCTATTTGGGCGGTAAGCAAATTGGAGTGGGTCTAGGGTGTCAGGTAGGGTGGAGGTGATATGGTCCTTGACTAGTCTCTCAAAGCACTTCATGATGACGGATGTGAGTGCTACGGGGCGGTAGTCGTTTAGCTTAGTTACCTTAGCTTTCTTGGGAACAGGAACAATGGTGGCCCTCTTGAAGCATGTGGGAACAGCAGACTGGTATAGGGATTGATTGAATATGTCCGTAAACACACCGGCCAGCTGGTCTGCGCATGCTCTGAGGGCGCGGCTGGGGATGCCGTCTGGGCCTGCAGCCTTGCGAGGGTTAACACGTTTAAATGTGTTACTCACCTCGGCTGCAGTGAAGGAGAGACCGCATGTTTTCGTTGCAGGCCGTGTCAGTGGCACTGTATTGTCCTCAAAGCGGGCAAAAAAGTTATTTAGTCTGCCTGGGAGCAAGACATCCTGGTCCGTGACTGGGCTGGATTTCTTCCTGTAGTCCGTGATTGACTGTAGACCCTGCCACATGCCTCTTGTGTCTGAGCCGTTGAATTGAGATTCTACTTTGTCTCTGTACTGGCGCTTAGCTTGTTTGATAGCCTTGCGGAGGGAATAGCTGCACTGTTTGTATTCGGTCATGTTACCAGACACCTTGCCCTGATTAAAAGCAGTGGTTCGCGCTTTCAGTTTCACACGAATGCTGCCATCAATCCACGGTTTCTGGTTAGGGAATGTTTTAATCGTTGCTATGGGAACGACATCTTCAACGCACGTTCTAATGAACTCGCACACCGAATCGCACACAGACCTCAGCGTGGGAGCCTCTTGTTTTAGTTTCTGTCTGTAGGCAGGGATCAACAAAATGGAGTCGTGGTCAGCTTTTCCGAAAGGGGGGCGGGGCAGGGCCTTATATGCGTTGCGGAAGTTAGAGTAACAATGATCCAAGGTCTTTCCTCCCCTGGTTGCGCAATCGATATGCTGATAAAATTTGGGGAGTCTTGTTTTCAGATTAGCCTTGTTAAAATCCCCAGCTACAATGAATGCAGCCTCCGGATAAATCGTTTCCAGTTTGCAGAGAGTTAAATTAAGTTCGTTCAGAGCCATCGATGTGTCTGCTTGGGGGGGGATATATACGGCTGTGATTATAATCGAAGAGAATTCTCTTGGTAGATAATGCGGTCTACATTTGATTGTGAGGAATTCTAAATCAGGTGAACAGAAGGATTTGAGTTCCTGGTAACCACTAGGCTACCTGCCGTCCCTACACTCTAACCACTAGGCTACCTGCCGTCCCTACACTCTAACCACTAGCCTACCTACCGTCCCTACACTCTAACCACTAGCCTACCTACCTCTCTCCCTGCAGACAGATGTAGTAACGTTGTTTCTCTCTCTCTCCCTGCAGACAGATGTAGTAACGTTGTTTCTCTCTCTCTCCCTGCAGACAGATGTAGTAACGTTGTTTCTCTCTCTCTCCCTGCAGACAGATGTAGTAACGTTGTTTCTCTCTCTCCCTGCAGACAGATGTAGTAACGTTGTTTCTCTCTCTCCCTGCAGACAGATGTAGTAACGTTGTTTCTCGCTCTCCCTGCAGACAGATGTAGTAACGTTGTTTCTCTCTCTCCCTGCAGACAGATGTAGTAACGTTGTTTCTCTCTCTCTCCCTGCAGACAGATGTAGTAACGTTGTTTCTCTCTCCCTGCAGACAGATGTAGTAACGTTGTTTCTCTCTCTCCCTGCAGACAGATGTAGTAACGTTGTTTCTCGCTCTCCCTGCAGACAGATGTAGTAACGTTGTTTCTCTCTCTCTCCCTGCAGACAGATGTAGTAACGTTGTTTCTCTCTCTCCCTGCAGACAGATGTAGTAACGTTGTTTCTCTCTCTCCCTGCAGACAGATGTAGTAACGTTGTTTCTCTCTCTCCCTGCAGACAGATGTAGTAACGTTGTTTCTCTCTCCCTGCAGACAGATGTAGTAACGTTGTTTCTCTCTCTCCCTGCAGACAGATGTAGTAACGTTGTCTCTCTCTCTCCTGACAGAAATGGCAACGGAGGTTCTTTGTGCTGTACGAACATGGCTGCCTGCGTTTCGCCCTGGACGAATCGGTAAGGATCTGTCAAAGCCGCCACGCAACTTCCACTTGCTACCTCACAACTTAACAGCTCCTCACCTGCGTCTGTAACCAGGTTATGGCACTGACTCTCTTGCCTTGTGGTTTCAAGCAGAGGCAATTTGACAAGGACGAGTAGTGTTTCACAATATCCTTCCTTGTAGGTTGAATGACCTGCCTGTGTAGTGGTGATGTAATCGGTGGTACCTGCCTGTGTAGTGGTGATGTAATCGGTGGTACCTGCCTGTGTAGTGGTGATGTCATCGGTGGTACCTGCCTGTGTAGTGGTGATGTCATCGGTGTTACCTGCCTGTGTAGTGGTGATGTAATCGGTGGTACCTGCCTGTGTAGTGGTGATGTAATCGGTGGTACCTGCCTGTGTAGTGGTGATGTCATCGGTGGTACCTGCCTGTGTAGTGGTGATGTCATCGGTGTTACCTGCCTGTGTAGTGGTGATGTCATCGGTGGTACCTGCCTGTGTAGTGGTGATGTCATCGGTGGTGCCTGCCTGTGTAGTGGTGATGTCATCGGTGGTGCCTGCCTGTGTAGTGGTGATGTCATCGGTGGTGCCTGCCTGTGTAGTGGTGATGTCATCGGTGGTGCCTGCCTGTGTAGTGGTGATGTCATCGGTGGTGCCTGCCTGTGTAGTGGTGACGTCATCGGTGGTGCCTGCCTGTGTAGTGGTGACGTCATCGGTGGTGCCTGCCTGTGTAGTGGTGACGTCATCGGTGGTGCCTGCCTGTGTAGTGGTGACGTCATCGGTGGTGCCTGCCTGGAAAAAGAGATGACTTGGTAGCATTCTTGTCTCTTTTAGCCTACCTAGCTCTACTCCAGCCTACCATAGAGGAACCATAACCATGTTAATGGAGGAAGTAGGGCCTACCACATTTAGTTGATAGGCTGTTGGTCGACCGAGATTTGTTTTAGTCCAGCAGTGGCAAATGTATACAAAATAATTATGGCACACGAGACGCCTGTCTGATTCACCCCTGTCTGATTCACCCCTGTCTGATTCACGCCTGTCTGATTCACGCCTGTCTGATTCACGCCTGTCTGATTCACGCCTGTCTGATTCACCCCTGTCTGATTCACCCCTGTCTGATTCACCCCTCTCTGATTCACCCCTCTCTGATTCACCCCTCTCTGAGTGGACTAGTCCATTGCGGAGGCCTCAGGGACGGATCACCTCTATCACCAGTAGTACGTTTACCGTTAATTACCATGGCTTCTAATCTACGATGTTTGTTTGGTTACGGTAATGTCCGTTAACACGTTCCATATATTAATACTCCAGTCTTAGCGTTGTCATTGTCAGAGTGGACACGTTGTTTAGAGGCCTCAACTTAGGCTACACTGGTTTATCTCATTCCATTTACGAGTTGTCCATTTATTCGTTGTCTTTTGTTTAGAGAGCTCCTGTCAATCTTGAGTAAGAACACTCACCTGATTACGCATATAAAAGTAGGACTAGTTTGAGGCCTCTAAATCTACTCATTTTGGGATCTGATAGTATTTGTGATTGTCTCAACTCCACCATCACTGTGGAGCTTCTCAAAATAAGTAAACACAGTCTGTTTTTACATCCATTGAGAAGGACAATAGTTCCTCAACTTAATCTTTCCTTCTCTCTCTGTTTCGATTACTACTCAGCATGAAAGGGGGGAAAAAAGGTCATGCTCTGAAACGTCATAAAATAAGCCTACCTAGTTCCTTCTTATCCCCTTGCTCAGATAGCTTACAGCAGTGTCTGTCTGCCTGAATCTCATTGGTGCTGGAAATTCTGAGAAGGGCCCCGAATATTTAACAAAATGTTGCAAGTTTGCATGAGCTTTGTCCCTGACCAGGCTAATACTAGAGTTGAGAGAGAGAGAGGGAGGTGGAGAGAGGGAGGTGGAGAGAGGGAGTGGAGAGAGGGAGTGGAGGGAGGTGGAGAGAGGGAGTGGAGGGAGGTGGAGAGAGGGAGTGGAGGGAGTGGAGGGAGGGAGTGGAGGGAGGTGGAGAGAGGGAGTGGAGAGAGGGAGTGGAGGGAGGTGGAGAGAGGGAGTGGAGGGAGGTGGAGAGAGGGAGGGAGGTGGAGAGAGGGAGAGAGGGAGGGAGTGGAGGGAGGGAGGGAGGTGGAGAGAGGGAGGGAGGGAGGTGGAGAACGGGAGGGAGGGAGGTGGGGAGAGAGAGAGGTGGAGAGGGAGTGGAGGGAGGTGGAGAGGGAGTGGAGGGAGGTGGAGGGAGGTGGAGTGGAGGGAGGTGGAGAGAGGGAGTGGAGGGAGGTGGAGAGAGGGAGTGGAGGGAGGTGGAGGGAGGTGGAGAGAGGGAGGTGGAGGGAGGGAGGTGGAGAGAGGGAGGGAGGTGGTGGAGAGAGAGAGGGAGGGAGTGGAGGGAGGTGGAGAGAGGGAGTGGAGGGAGGTGGAGAGAGGGAGTGGAGGGAGGTGGAGGGAGGGAGTGGAGGGAGGTGGTGGAGAGAGGGAGGGAGAGGGAGGGAGGTGGAGAGAGGGAGGGAGGTGGAGGGAGGGAGGTGGGGAGAGAGAGAGGTGGAGAGGGAGGTGGAGGGAGGTGGAGTGGAGGGAGGTGGAGAGAGGGAGTGGAGGGAGGTGGAGAGAGGGAGTGGAGGGAGGTGGAGAGAGGGAGGGAGGGAGGGAGGTGGAGAGAGGGAGGGAGGGAGTTGGAGGGAGGGAGGGAGGGAGGGAGGTGGAGGGAGGGAGGGAGGGAGAGAGGGAGGGAGGGAGGTGGAGAAAGGGGGAGGGAGGGAGGTGGAGAATGGGAGAGAGAGAGGTGGAGAGGGAGGTGGAGAGGGAGTGGAGGGAGGTGGAGGGAGGTGGAGAGGGAGGGAGTGGAGGGAGGTGGAGAGGGAGTGGAGGGAGGTGGAGGGAGGTGGAGTGGAGGGAGTGGAGGGAGGTGGAGAGAGGGAGTGGAGGGAGGTGGAGAGAGGGAGTGGAGGGAGGTGGAGAGATGGAGTGGAGGGAGGTGGAGAGAGGGAGTGGAGGGAGGTGGAGAGAGGGAGTTGGAGAGAGGGAGTGGAGGGAGGTGGAGAGAGGGAGTTGGAGAGAGGGAGGGAGGGAGGTGGAGGGAGGGAGGGAGGTGGAGAATGGGAGGGAGGGAGGTGGAGAGAGGGAGGGAGGGAGGTGGAGAGAGGGAGGGAGGGAGGTGGAGAATGGGAGGGAGGGAGGTGGAGAGAGGGAGGTGGAGGGAGGGAGGAGAGGGAAGAAGGGGTGAGAGGAGGAGGGGATGAGAGAGAACAGAGTGAGAGAGAACAGAGTGAGAGAGGTGTAGGGAGGTGGAGAGAGGGAGTGGAGGGAGGTGGACAGAGGGAGGTAGAGAGAGGGAAGGAGGTGGAGGGAGGGAGGGAGGTGGAGAGAGGTGGAGAGAGGGAGGGATCGAGGGAGTTGGAGAGAGGGAGGTAGGGAGGGAGGGAGGTGGAGGTAGGGAGGTGGAGAGAGAGAGGGAGGGAGGGAGGTGGAGAGAGAGAGGTGGAGAGAGAGGGAGTGGAGGGAGGTGGAGAGAGGGAGTGGAGGGAGGGAGGTGGAGAGGGAGGGAGGTGGAGAGAGGTGGAGGGAGGTGGTGGAGGGAGGGGGAGGTGGAGGGAGGGAGGTGGAGGGAGGGAGGAGAGGGAAGAAGGGGTGAGAACAGTG
Organism: Oncorhynchus clarkii lewisi; assembly: GCF_045791955.1. Classification (NCBI taxonomy): domain Eukaryota; kingdom Metazoa; phylum Chordata; class Actinopteri; order Salmoniformes; family Salmonidae; genus Oncorhynchus; species Oncorhynchus clarkii. The sequence continues at coordinate 7,130,183 of NC_092162.1, read as the reverse complement.
AGAGAGAACAGTGAGAGAGAACAGAGTGAGAGAACAGAGTGAGGGAGTGGAGGGAGGTGGAGAGAGGGAGTGGAGGGAGGTGGACAGAGGGAGGTAGAGAGGGAGGGAGGTGGAGGGAGGGAGGGAGGTGGAGAGAGGGAGGGAGGGATCGAGGGAGGTGGAGAGAGGGAGGGAGGGATCGAGGGAGGTGGAGAGAGGGAGGGAGGGAGGTGGAGAGAGAGAGGGGGAGGGAGGGAGGTGGAGAGAGGGAGGTAGGGGGAGGGAGGTGGAGAGAGGGAGGTAGGGGGAGGGAGGGAGGTGGGGAGAGAGAGGGAGGGAGGTGGAGAGAGAGAGAGGGAGGGAGGTGGAGAGAGGGAGTGGAGGGAGGTGGAGAGAGGGAGTGGAGGGAGGTGAAGAGAGGGAGGGAGGTGGAGAGAGGTGGAGGGAGGGAGGTGGTGGGAGGTGGTGGGAGGTGGAGAGAGGTGGGAGGTGGAGAGAGGTGGGAGGTGGAGAGAGGTGGGAGGTGGAGGGAGGGAGGAGAGGGAAGAAGGGGTGAGAGAACAGAGTGAGAGAGAACAGAGTGAGAGAGAACAGAGTGAGCGGGGAAGGTTAGTAGAAAAATACGGATTGTGAAAGAAAGAAACGGAAGAACATAAACTAGAGAAAGTCCATTACAGTTTAGTGTGTGCATGTCTGCGTGTCACTGGGGAATGTGACACTGGTGACCAACCCCACTGGCTGATCATACTGGAGATTAGGCTGCTTGTGTGAGAGGCCTTTACACACTCTGTCTGACTGTCAATGCTGCTTCAGTCCCTGGCTTTCAGCTTCTAACCCTGACCCTAGCGTTGGGTCTGCTTTACACGTAACCCACTTATCAAACCCCACTTATCAGTTCTCTGCAATCCAAATTGACGAAGAGGAGATGACTCTGCTTTTGACTGCTGAGATGAAGACAAAGGCACTGTGTTTGTGTGTAGTTGGTTGCTTTCTGGAGATGATATGTTTGAAATCAGAATAATTATCTTTGTGTAATCATGAATCCCCACGCGATGACAAAGTGAGGAAACATCCCAGTTTCCATGTGTGTGTGTGTTGTCTATTCTTGCGTGCGTCCATTTTTTCCCCAACTGTGTGACTGACACGTGTTCGTTGAGTTGTCGTAGTGTTTTCCTCTCTTTGTTACCCTGGTTACTCTGACGCGGTGGGGCTCATTGTCCTCCGGCCTTTTCATCTGCATCCCAGGGAACTCTCCGGAACGGCACCGGGAAACGGGGTCAGGAAAATGACCACTATTTACCGTCACTGTGCGCCCCCCCGGGTCCCTAGAATAGGAACGCTCCCAAAATATTGCTGATACGTTATTCTGGGAATTCAGCACACGTCAGGAGAAGATGGAAGTGGATTCTTTATCATCAACATGATCAGACCCCAACCCCTATATAGACCCCTATATAGACCCCAACCCCTATATAGAACACTATATAGACCCCAACCCCTATATAGAACCCTATATAGACCCCAACCCCTATATAGAACCCTATATAGACCCCAACCCCTATATAGAACCCTATATAGACCCCAACCCCTATATAGAACCCTATATAGACCCCAACCCCTATATAGAACCCTATATAGAGCCCAACCCCTATATAGAACCCTATATAGACCCCAACCCCTATATAGAACCCTATATAGACCCCAACCCCTATATAGAACCCTATATAGACCCCAACCCCTATATAGAACCCTATATAGACCCCAACCCCTATATAGAACCCTATATAGACCCCAACCCCTATATAGACCCCTATATAGACCCCTATATAGACCCCAACCCCTATATAGACCCCAACCCCTATATAGACCCCTATATAGACCCCAACCCCTATATAGACCCCTATATAGACCCCTATATAGACCCCAACCCCTATATAGATCCCAAACCCTATATAGACCCCAACCCCTATATAGAACCCTATATAGATCCCAACCCCTATATAGACCCCTATATAGATCCCAACCCCTATATAGACCCCTATATAGACCCCAACCCCTATATAGACCCCTATATAGACCCCAACCCCTATATAGACCCCTATATAGACCCCAACCCCTATATAGACCCCTATATAGACCCCAACCCCTATATAGACCCCTATATAGACTCCAACCCCTATATAGACCCCTATATAGACCCCAACCCCTATATAGACCCCAACCCCTATATAGACCCCTATATAGACCCCAACCCCTATATAGAACCCTATATAGACCCCAACCCTTATATAGACCCCCATATAGACCCCAACCCCTATATAGACCCCTATATAGACCCCAACCCCTATATATACCCCTATATAAACCCCTATATAGACCCCAACCCCTATATAGACCCCAACCCCTATATAGACCTCAAACCCTATATAGACCCCAACCCCTATATAGACCCCCATATAGACCCCAACCCCTATATAGACCCCTATATAGACCCCAACCCCTATATAGACCCCTATATAAACCCCTATATAGACCCCAACCCCTATATAGACCCCAACCCCTATATAGACCTCAAACCCTATATAGACCCCAACCCCTATATAGACCCCAACCCCTATATACACCCCTATATAGACCCCAACCCCTATATAGACCCCTATATAGACCCCAACCCCTATATAGACCCCTATATCAGACCCCAACCCCTATATAGACGCATATATAGACCCCAACCCCTATATAGACCCCTATATAGACCCCAACCTGTATATAGACGCCTATATAGACCCCAACCCCTATATAGACCCCAACCCCTATATAGACCCCAACCCCTATATAGACCCCAACCCCTATATAGACCCCAACCCCTATATAGACCCCAACCCCTATATAGACCCCAACCCCTATATAGACCCCAGCCCCTATATAGACCCCAGCCCCTATATAGACCCCAGCCCCTATATAGACCCCAGCCCCTATATAGACCCCAGCCCCTATATAGACCCCAACCCCTATATAGACCCCAGCCCCTATATAGACCCCAGCCCCTATATAGACCCCAGCCCCTATATAGACCCCAGCCCCTATATAGACCCCAGCCCCTATATAGACCCCAGCCCCTATATAGACCCCAGCCCCTATATAGACCCCAGCCCCTATATAGACCCCAGCCCCTATATAGACCCCAGCCCCTATATAGACCCCAGCCCCTATATAGACCCCAGCCCCTATATAGACCCCAAACCCCTATATAGACCCCAAACCCCTATATAGACCCCAAACCCCTATATAGACCCCAAACCCCTATATAGACCCCAAACCCCTATATAGACCCCAAAACCCCTATATAGACCCCAAAACCCCTATATAGACCCCAAACCCTATATAGACCCCAAACCCTATATAGACCCCTATATATACCCCAACCCCTATATAGACCCCTATATAGACCCCAACCCCTACAGTGCCTTGCAAAAGTATTCGGCCCCCTTGAACTTTGCAACCTTTTGCCACATTTCAGGCTTCAAACATAAAGATATAAAACTGTATTTTTTTGTGAAGAATCAACAACAAGTGGGACACAATCATGAAGTGGAATGACATTTATTGGATATTTCAAACTTTTTTAACAAATCAAAAACTGAAAAATTGGGCGTGCAAAATTATTCAGCCCCTTTACTTTCAGTGCAGCAAACTCTCTCCAGAAGTTCAGTGAGGATCTCTGAATGATCCAATGTTGACCTAAATGACTAATGATGATAAATACAATCCACCTGTGTGTAATCAAGTCTCCGTATAAATGCACCTGCACTGTGATAGTCTCAGAGGTCCGTTAAAAGCGCAGAGAGCATCATGAAGAACAAGGAACACACCAGGCAGGTCCGAGATACTGTTGTGAAGAAGTTTAAAGCCGGATTTGGATACAAAAAGATTTCCCAAGCTTTAAACCTCCCAAGGAGCACTGTGCAAGCGATAATATTGAAATGGAAGGAGTATCAGACCACTGCAAATCTACCAAGACCTGGCCGTCTCTCTAAACTTTCAGCTCATACAAGGAGAAGACTGATCAGAGATGCAGCCAAGAGGCCCATGATCACTCTGGATGAACTGCAGAGATCTACAGCTGAGGTGGGAGACTCTGTCCATAGGACAACAATCAGTCGTATATTGCACAAATCTGGCCTTTATGGAAGAGTGGCAAGAAGAAAGCCATTTCTTAAAGATATCCATAAAAAGTGTCGTTTAAAGTTTGCCACAAGCCACCTGGGAGACACACCAAACATGTGGAAGAAGGTGCTCTGGTCAGATGAAACCAAAATTGAACTTTTTGGCAACAATGCAAAACGTTATGTTTGGCGTAAAAGCAACACAGCTCAGCACCCTGAACACACCATCCCCACTGTCAAACATGGTGGTGGCAGCATCATGGTTTGGGCCTGCTTTTCTTCAGCCGGGACAGGGAAGATGGTTAAAATTGATGGGAAGATGGATGGAGCCAAATACAGGACCATTCTGGAAGAAAACCTGATGGAGTCTGCAAAAGACCTGAGACTGGGACAGAGATTTGTCTTCCAACAAGACAATGATCCAAAACATAAAGCAAAATCTACAATGGAATGGTTCAAAAATAAACATATCCAGGTGTTAGAATGGCCAAGTCAAAGTCCAGACCTGAATCCAATCGAGAATCTGTGGAAAGAACTGAAAACTGCTGTTCACAAATGCTCTCCATCCAACCTCACTGAGCTCGAGCTGTTTTGCAAGGAGGAATGGGAAAAAATGTCAGTCTCTCGATGTGCAAAACTGATAGAGACATACCCCAAGCGACTTACAGCTGTAATCGCAGCAAAAGGTGGCGCTACAAAGTATTAACTTAAGGGGGCTGAATAATTTTGCACGCCCAATTTTTCAGTTTTTGATTTGTTAAAATAGTTTGAAATATCCAATAAATGTCGTTCCACTTCATGATTGTGTCCCACTTGTTGTTGATTCTTCACAAAAAAATACAGTTTTATATCTTTATGTTTGAAGCCTGAAATGTGGCAAAAGGTCGCAAAGTTCAAGGGGGCCGAATACTTTCGCAAGGCACTGTATATAGACCCCAAACCCTATATAGACCCCAGCCCCTATATAGACCCCAAACCCTATATAGACCCCAACCCCTATATAGAACCCTAACCCTATATAGACCCCAACCCCAAATAGACCCCTAAATAGAACCCTAACCCTATATAGACCCCAACCCCTATATAGACCCCAACCCCTATATAGACCCCAAACCCTATATAGACCCCAAACCCTATATAGACCCCAGCCCCTATATAGACCCCAACCCCTATATAGACCCCAAACCCTATATAGACCCCAGCCCCTATATAGAACCCTAACCCTATATAGACCCCAGCCCCTATATAGACCCCAACCCCTATATAGACCCCAAACCCTATATAGACCCCAGCCCCTATATAGACCCCAACCCCTATATAGACCCCAAACCCCTATATAGACCCCAAACCCTATATAGACCCCAACCCCTATATAGACCCCAACCCCTATATAGACCCCAAACCCTATATAGACCCAAACCCCTATATAGACCCCAAACCCTATATAGACCCCAGCCCCTATATAGACCCCAGCCCCTATATAGACCCCAACCCCTATATAGACCCCAAACCCTATATAGACCCCAAACCCTATATAGACCCAAACCCCTATATAGACCCCAGCCCCTATATAGACCCCAAACCCTATATAGACCCCAAACCCTATATAGACCCCAAACCCTATATAGACCCCAAACCCCTATATAGACCCCAAACCCTATATAGACCCCAAACCCTATATAGACCCCAAACCCTATATAGACCCCAAACCCCTATATAGACCCCAAACCCTATATAGACCCAAACCCCTATATAGACCCCAAACCCTATATAGACCCCAACCCCTATATAGACCCCAGCCCCTATATAGACCCCAAACCCTATATAGACCCCAAACCCTATATAGACCCCAAACCCTATATAGACCCCAAACCCCTATATAGACCCCAACCCCTATATAGACCCCAAACCCCTATATAGACCCCAAACCCTATATAGACCCCAAACCCTATATAGACCCCAGCCCCTATATAGACCCCAACCCCTATATAGACCCCAAACCCTATATAGACCCCAAACCCCTATATAGACCCCAAACCCTATATAGACCCCAACCCCTATATAGACCCCAAACCCCTATATAGACCCCAAACCCTATATAGACCCCAGCCCCTATATAGACCCCAAACCCTATATAGACCCCAACCCCTATATAGACCCCAGCCCCTATATAGACCCCAGCCCCTATATAGACCCCAAACCCTATATAGACCCCAGCCCCTATATAGACCCCAGCCCCTATATAGACCCCAACCCCTATATAGACCCCAAACCCCTATATAGACCCCAAACCCCTATATAGACCCCAAACCCCTATATAGACCCCAAACCCTATATAGACCCCAACCCCTATATAGACCCCAGCCCCTATATAGACCCAAACCCTATATAGACCCCAGCCCCTATATAGACCCCAGCCCCTATATAGACCCCAACCCCTATATAGACCCCAGCCCCTATATAGACCCCAAACCCCTATATAGACCCCAAACCCCTATATAGACCCCAGCCCCTATATAGACCCCAGCCCCTATATAGACCCCAGCCCCTATATAGACCCCAAACCCTATATAGACCCCAGCCCCTATATAGACCCAAACCCTATATAGACCCCAGCCCCTATATAGACCCCAACCCCTATATAGACCCCAGCCCCTATATAGACCCCAAACCCTATATAGACCCCAGCCCCTATATAGACCCCAGCCCCTATATCGCTCTTTTTGATGAAGTGATCTTCTATTCTATTGCTCAGCCTTTCATAGAGCTTTCTGAGGAGCTTTTGTCTCCATATCTCACTGTACAGTCCTCTCCTCTCTCTCCCAGTGATAAAGATGCCAGACCATGATGTTCTTGATTAGCCAGCCACCTGACAATGCTAAATATGGTTCACTTAGTGCCAGAGAATTCACTACCACGCTTCACATATGTGTTGTTGATGATAACCACATGTGAGCATACGTTGCATATTATACCACGTCATGTCCTACTGAAAGTGTTTGAGAGAACCTACGTCAGGCTAGAATACCTCGGCATTATATAAAACGAAGATGGTGTGTATTTTAGACACTGAGAGAACCTACCTCAGGCTAGAATGCCTCGGCATTATATAAAACGAAGATGGTGTGTATTTTAGACACTGAGAGAACCTACGTCAGGCTAGAATGCCTCGGCGTTATATAAAACGAAGATGGTGTGTATTTTAGACACTGAGAGAACGTTAACTGACGTGAAGCTATTAGCTAGCTGGGATGTGCCAGAGACCATACGAAGCTCAGCGCTGATTATCCTCTGCCCTGACAGACTCTCTACTACTTTACTCCCATAAAAACACCCAATATGGACTGCTGTATCCCTTCTCCTCCTCAGTGGTGGTTAACTGTTAGTCATTCTTGTGCTCTTGGCCAGCTGAAGAGGCCAGAGGTGGGCAGCCCGTCCCAACCCACAGGGGTAGAAGAGGTGGGCAGCCCATCCCAACCCACAGGGGTAGAAGGACTGGACGCCATGACGAGATTAGTGGGAACGGCAACAATGACCAGAGCAGCACTTATCAAATGTTCGAAAGCTGATGAATCCTGGTCAATATAACACCATCTCACAGGACTCTAGGTAGATGGATTTGAATGATTTAACTATGTCATGATTCAGTTGAGCAGGTTGTTTGTTGCCATGGAACCATGACGTGCGTAGAAAGCAGACTGGAAGGTAATATTTCCCTAGAAGATGTTGTTTTGCGTGTGACGCATAAAATAAGCAAAATAGTTACGGGAAGGTAAAATAAAAAGGTCTTTAAGGGAAAAGATTTCACCGAAGATGTTTAATTCAAGTGGGCAGTTTCTTTTTGGAGCTGGACTAGTTAACTGTCAAGGAGATGCTCTGAGGTCTAGGCTCTACACCGCATTCCTCTGACATGCCCATATTTGGTGAAATGCAGCAGGCTCCCACTAACTAACGGGGCTAGAGAGAGAGAGAGAGAGAGAGAGCATTAGACCCCAAAACCACACGGAAATGCCAGATATGCCCCAGACCCAAACATTCCACACACACACAGCCTGCCACTGCAAGCACCCAGATCTAATGTAGACTAATGTAATGTTACTACATCAGAAGGGATTGGATGTGTCGTACATTTGAGAGACATATGACATGCGGTGAGAGACGGAGGCTAGCAGTGTTTTCTCAAACCCTGAGATGTAGCTGCAAACCAGTCCATTGGGTAGTTGACTGACACCAGTTGGGCAGTTCTGAAGGGCCAGTTTCAATCTAAGCGGACCTCCCAAGACGGTCTACAGCTCCTCAGTCCCTGATGATAAGTTGTTGAGAAACCCTGGACCGGAGTGGGTCAATGACCGGGAGGAAACCGGGTCATCGAGTTCTCTCCATAGTCCACACTTTGTCTGACATAATGCTACAACAGAGAGCAGGAAGAGATACCATCCTGAAGATTCCCTATGGTCTGGGACCTCTGCACCAGGTGTTGAATTCATAGTTTGGTCGTTGTCACCCTGACTGAGGTATTGAACCCTAGTATTCAGCCGACGGGACTAGAAACTGTAGTGAATGAGTCTGTCTGCCTGCGGGAGGAAGATAGGAGTAGTGTGTGTGATGCAACAGGGAGGAAGATGGGAGTAGTGTGTGTGATGCAACAGGGAGGAAGATAGGAGTAGTGTGTGTGATGCAACAGGGAGGAAGATAGGAGTAGTGTGTGTGATGCAACAGGGAGGAAGATAGGAGTAGTGTGTGTGATGCAACAGGGAGGAAGATAGGAGTAGTGTGTGTGATGCAACAGGGAGGAAGATAGGAGTAGTGTGTGTGATGCAACAGGGAGGAAGATAGGAGTAGTGTGTGTGATGCAACAGGGAGGAAGATAGGAGTAGTGTGTGTGATGCAACAGGGAGGAAGATAGGAGTAGTGTGTGTGATGCAACAGGGAGGAAGGTAGGAGTAGTGTGTGTGATGCAACAAGGAGGAAGATGGGAGTAGTGTGTTTGATGCAACAGGGAGGAAGATAGGAGTAGTGTGTGTGATGCAACAGGGAGGAAGATAGGAGTAGTGTGTGTGATGCAACAGGGAGGAAGATAGGAGTAGTGTGTGTGATGCAACAGGGAGGAAGATAGGAGTAGTGTGTGTGATGCAACAGGGAAGGCACATATGCCATTTAAAACGGCAGCTTCCTGCTTCACTCCCACCCCAGAGCAGAGCAGGCAGTGGTTTCTGACACTACTTGCCACCGGCCCGGGCAATAAAAAATCTAATTAAAACCGAAGAATTGATGGTTTATGGCAGGCTTGGGCAACTCCAGTCCCCGGGAGCGTGATTGGTGGTCACACTTTTACCCCCAGCCCCAGGTAACACACCTGACTCCAACAATCAACTAATCATGATCTTCAGGTAAAAATGCAGTTTAAATCAGATGTGTTTGCTAGATGGGGTGGATGGGGAGAACGTGTGACACCAATCATGCCCCAGAGGACTGGAGTTGCCCAGGACTGATTTATGGAGTAGGTGTACTCCACCTTAATTATATAGGCCTATGGGTTACAACGTGACTTATGAGTTAGGCTATCATTCAGCGTCGTAACCGACTTCACTGGGCAAATGCTCACCGTCACTGGCGCGCTGGAGAAGTGTGCTCTTCAAAGATGAATCCCCTTTTCAAGATGGCGTCGTGTGGGCGAGTGGTTTGCTGACGTCAACGTTGGGAACAGAGTGCCCCGTGGTGGTGGGGTTATGGTATGGGCAGGCATAAGCTAGGGACAACGAACACAATTGCATTTTGTCGATGGCAATTTGAATGCACAGAGATACTGTGACAAGATCCTGAAGCCCATTGTCGTGCCATTCATCTGCCTTCATCACCTCATGTTTCAGCATGATAATGCTCGTCCCCATGTCACAAGGATCTGTACACAATTCCTGGAAACTGAAAATGTCTCAGTTCTTCAATGGCCTTCATACTCACCAGACATGTCACCCATTGAGCATGTTTGGGATGCTCTGGATCGACATGTACGGAAGGGTGTTCCAGTTCTTGCCATTATCCAGCAACTTCCGACAGCCATTGAAGAGGAGTTGAAGAGGAGTTGGGACAACATTCCACAGGCCACAATCAACAGCCTGATCAACTCTATGCGAAGAAGATGTCATGCTGTAGGAGGCAAATGGTCACACCAGATACTGACTGGTTTTCTCATCCACACCCCTACTTTTTTTGTTATTTATTACCAAAAGATGCATATCTGTATTTTCAGTCATGTGAAATCCATAGATTAGGGCCTAATTTATTTATTTCAATTGACATATTTCCTTAAATGAACTGTAACTCAGTAAAATCTTGGAAATTGTTTCATGTTCCATTTATATTTTTGTTCAGTCCCAAATTACTTTTAAATTCTATCATGGAAATACATTTATTTCCTGTTACCACGTCATTTACAGTTTCTATGCCTTTTAGTTTTCTATGAAGACCAATGCATCGGTGAAATCTGAAAATCATCTAAGGATTGTTCCGTAAGGTTGTGTTTTTAGGAAGTGATTTTCATTCTTGTAGAATCAATTTCATGTTCTTCCGTATTGTTATAGTGCTCTTATTAACTTGTTAACGTTCTTAGAATAGGGTTGCAAAAATTCTGTTAACTTTTCCAAAATTTCTCTGGTTTACCAGAATTCCTGGTTGGAGGATTCCCATATTTCCTGCTTTATTCCCTTGTAAATCCAGGAATCTTCCAACCAGAATTTCTGGAAAACCAGGGAATTTTTGGGGAAAGTTACCAGAAAATTTTTGCAAACCTATTCTTAGCTTTATCTTTACAAAATAGAAACGTGGAAATATTCTGGGGATGAACATGCCTCCTCTTCAGTATGTACCCATAGTTCCTCTTCGCTGTATTTAACGATACAATATGTACCCATAGTTCCTCTTCACTGTATTTAACGATACAATATGTACCCATAGTTCCTCTTCACTGTATTTAATGATACAATATATACCCATAGTTCCTCTTCACTGTATTTAATGATACAATATATACCCATAGTTCCTCTTCGCTGTATTTAACGATACAATATGTACCCATAGTCCCTCTTCGCTGTATGTAACGATACAATATGTACCCATAGTTCCTCTTCACTGTATTTAACGATACAATATGTACCCATAGTTCCCCTTCACTGTATTTAACGATACAATATGTACCCATAGTTCCTCTTCACTGTATTTAACGATACAATATGTACCCATAGTTCCCCTTCACTGTATTTAACGATACAATATGTACCCATAGTTCCTCTTCGCTGTATTTAACGATACAATATGTACCCATAGTTCCTCTTCGCTGTATTTAACGATACAATATGTACCCATAGTTCCTCTTCGCTGTATTTAACGATACAATATGTACCCATAGTTCCCCTTCACTGTATTTAACGATACAATATGTACCCATAGTTCCTCTTCACTGTATTTAACGATACAATATGTACCCATAGTTCCTCTTCACTGTATTTAACGATACAATATGTACCCATAGTTCCTCTTCACTGTATTTAATGATACAATATGTACCCATAGTTCCTCTTCACTGTATTTAACGATACAATATGTACCCATAGTTCCTCTTCACTGTATTTAACGATACAATATGTACCCATAGTTCCTCTTCACTGTATTTAACGATACAATATGTACCCATAGTTCCTCTTCACTGTATTTAACGATACAATATGTACCCATAGTTCCTCTTCGCTGTATTTAACGATACAATATGTTGTAAGTAAAAGCCCTTGCTGGCGAGTTGATAAAATTCCAAGGCTGAGAGGTTACAACCCCCCTCAGATTTATGAAGATGTCAAACATTCCTTTTTATTCTGAGTTTTACTTGTCCATATAAAGTCTGTTAAAATAATGTCTTCGGTGGGGCAATTGGTATCACTGAAAAATGCTGCTTCTCTGTGTGCTCAGTTCATAAAAACGGTGTCACAGAGAGTCTGAGAAAGCAGTTAGCTTTTAATAATTTCCCTCTGTGCAGATAAATATAGCCGGCCCCGTAGAAGGAGGACACAATAGGAAGATATGAAATTGGATCTGTTGAAATCAAACCCACTACAGCACATGGACTGCGGCAGGTAGCCTAGTGGTTAGAGCGTTTGGCCAGTAACTGAAAGGTTGCTGGATCGAATCCGCGAGCTGACAAGCTAAAAATCTGTCATTCTGCCCCTGAGCAAGGCAGTTAACCCACTGTTCCCCTGAGCGAGGCAGTTAACCCACTGTTCCCCTGAGCAAGGCAGTTAACCCACTGTTCCCCTGAGCAAGGCAGTTAACCCACTGTTCCCCTGAGCAAGGCAGTTAACCCACTGTTCCCCTGAACAAGGCAGTTAACCCACTGTTCCCCTGAGCAAGGCAGTTAACCCACTGTTCCCCTGAGCAAGGCAGTTAACCCACTGTTTACTCCTCAATGTCATCGGAAGAATCCCAGAACATATTCCAGTCTGTGCTAGCACATCAGTCCTGTAGCTTAGCATCTGTGTCATCTGACCACTTCCTTATTGAAGGAGTCACTGGTACTTCCTGCTTTGGTTTTTGCTTGTAAGCGGGAATCAAGAGGATAGAGTTATCCAACCCCACTCCTCTCTCTCTCTCTCTCTCTCTCTCTCTCTCTCTCTCTCTCTCTCTCTCTCTCTCTCTCTGTCTCTCTCTGTCTCTGTCTCTGTCTCTCTGTCTCTGTCTCTCTCTCTGTCTCTCTCTCTATCTCTCTCACTGCATTGTTTGTAGTCTTCCTCTGGACAAGTAGGAGAATTCTACAGAACTCTGCATGCAGGGTTTCAATGGGGTGTTTGTGAAATCTTGTTTTGCAAGTGGACCCCACACCTCGCTGCCATAAAGTTAAATTGGTTCAGTGACACATTCAATTAGTTTTAGCCAAATTTAAATAGGTATTTCAATTTGAATTAGCTTTTTAATGGCGTGGAATGCCCTGCCTGCTTTCTCTCTGTTCATTCACTGCCTCATTAAGGTGTCCAGTTGAGCTTATTTTTAAACCTAAGTAATTGTAGTGTGTGCAGTACTCTATATATTGTCTACCAATTGAGAACTTTGGTCTAATTCCCTGAGATCTGGATCTTCTCTGGAAAATCATTATTTTATTGTCTTTCACTCTCTCACTCACTCACTCACTCACTCACTGAACTAGAGAACCCATGCTGGGGTTCAGGGGGAGTTCTAGGGTTTTCTGGGAATTATGAGGTGACGCGTTGAAACCGTGATGAATTGTGCCCCTCACCATATGCACATATGCAGACCCACACATGAACATTAGCAGTAACACACACACATCACACACATACTGAATGAAATGTCATGGCAACTCTGGATAACGGTGGTGTGACCTTAGTAGGGCCTGATAAGCCCATCATACACGTCCTCTCTCTGTGTGAGGGAGGGACAATAAAAAACTGGCTTATCTGTTATATAGCAGCTCCGGATAGAACACAGACTGAGATCTAGAACCCACCTGTCACAGACTGAGATCTAGAACCCACCTGTCACAGACTGAGATCTAGAACCCACCTGTCACAGACTGAGATCTAGAACCCACCTGTCACAGACTGAGATCTAGAACCCACCTGTCACAGACTGAGATCTAGGACCCACCTGTCACAGACTGAGATCTAGAACCCACCTGTTACAGACTGAGATCTAGAACCCACCTGTTACAGACTGAGATCATTGAACCTATCAGAAGTTGTAGTTTCCACTGCGGCTGTTGAGAGGAACTAATCAGACGTGAACTGTACTTCCCAGTTTGCTACAGGGCAGTAACCTCTCATCATTGTCCTGGTTGTAGTCTTGTTCTGCTTGAATTTTCCCTGGTCTACATGCTGTCATGTTGGCCGTTATCTGAGGCTGAATATTGTTTGTCTCTTCTTCCCCCTCCAGTCGAGCACTCTTCCCCAGGGAACGGTGAATTTGAACCTGTGTACTGACGTCATCGACGCCGAGCCCAAGACGGGCCAGAAGAACGCTCTCTGTATCATCACTCCTGAGCAGGAGTACTTTATACGAGGGGAGAACAAAGAGATCATCAATGGGTAAGTGTGTGTCTGGTGTGTGTGTGTTCTCTATGTCCTGGACTGAGCCGCTTGTGGTTTATCCCAGGACCCTGACTAACATTCTGTTCCTCTCTCTCTGTCCTGGACTGAACAGCTGGTGGTTTATCCCAGGACCCTGACTAACATTCTGTTCCTCTCTCTCTGTCCAGCTGGACTGAACAGCTGGTGGTTTATCCCAGGACCCTGACTAACATTCTGTTCCTCTCTCTCTGTCCTGGACTGAACAGCTGGTGGTTTATCCCAGGACCCTGACTAACATTCTGTTCCTCTCTCTCTGCCCTGCTGGACTGAACAGCTGGTGGTTTATCCCAGGACCCTGACTAACATTCTGTTCCTCTCTCTCTGTCCTGGACTGAGCCTGGTTTATCCCAGGACCCTGACTAACATTCTGTTCCTCTCTCTATGTCCTGGACTGAGCCTGGTTTATCCCAGGACCCTGACTAACATTCTGTTCCTCTCTCTCTGTCCAGCTGGACTGAACAGCTGGTGGTTTATCCCAGGACCCTGACTAACATTCTGTTCCTCTCTCTCTGTCCAGCTGGACTGAACAGCTGGTGGTTTATCCCAGGACCCTGACTAACATTCTGTTCCTCTCTCTCTGCCCAGCTGGACTGAACAGCTGGTGGTTTATCCCAGGACCCTGACTAACATTCTGTTCCTCTCTCTCTGTCCAGCTGGACTGAACAGCTGGTGGTTTATCCCAGGACCCTGACTAACATTCTGTTCCTCTCTCTCTGCCCAGCTGGACTGAACAGCTGGTGGTTTATCCCAGGACCCTGACTAACATTCTGTTCCTCTCTCTCTGTCCAGCTGGACTGAACAGCTGGTGGTTTATCCCAGGACCCTGACTAACATTCTGTTCCTCTCTCTCTGTCCTGGACTGAGCCGCTTGTGGTTTATCCCAGGACCCTGACTAACATTCTGTTCCTCTCTCTCTGTCCTGGACTGAGCCGCTTGTGGTTTATCCCAGGACCCTGACTAACATTCTGTTCCTCTCTCTCTGTCCAGCTGGACTGAACAGCTGGTGGTGTATCCCAGGACCCTGACTAACATTCTGTTCCTCTCTCTCTGCCCAGCTGGACTGAACAGCTGGTGGTTTATCCCAGGACCCTGACTAACATTCTGTTCCTCTCTCTATGTCCTGGACTGAGCCTGGTTTATCCCAGGACCCTGACTAACATTCTGTTCCTCTCTCTCTGCCCAGCTGGACTGAACAGCTGGTGGTTTATCCCAGGACCCTGACTAACATTCTGTTCCTCTCTCTATGTCCTGGACTGAGCCTGGTTTATCCCAGGACCCTGACTAACATTCTGTTCCTCTCTCTCTGCCCAGCTGGACTGAACAGCTGGTGGTGTATCCCAGGACCCTGACTAACATTCTGTTCCTCTCTCTCTGTCCAGCTGGACTGAACAGCTGGTGGTTTATCCCAGGACCCTGACTAACATTCTGTTCCTCTCTCTCTGTCCAGCTGGACTGAACAGCTGGTGGTTTATCCCAGGACCCTGACTAACATTCTGTTCCTCTCTCTCTGCCCAGCTGGACTGAACAGCTGGTGGTTTATCCCAGGACCCTGACTAACATTCTGTTCCTCTCTCTATGTCCTGGACTGAGCCTGGTTTATCCCAGGACCCTGACTAACATTCTGTTCCTCTCTCTCTGCCCAGCTGGACTGAACAGCTGGTGGTGTATCCCAGGACCCTGACTAACATTCTGTTCCTCTCTCTCTGTCCAGCTGGACTGAACAGCTGGTGGTTTATCCCAGGACCCTGACTAACATTCTGTTCCTCTCTCTCTGTCCAGCTGGACTGAACAGCTGGTGGTTTATCCCAGGACCCTGACTAACATTCTGTTCCTCTCTCTCTGCCCAGCTGGACTGAACAGCTGGTGGTTTATCCCAGGACCCTGACTAACATTCTGTTCCTCTCTCTCTGCCCAGCTGGACTGAACAGCTGGTGGTTTATCCCAGGACCCTGACTAACATTCTGTTCCTCTCTCTCTGTCCAGCTGGACTGAACAGCTGGTGGTTTATCCCAGGACCCTGACTAACATTCTGTTCCTCTCTCTCTGTCCTGGACTGAGCCGCTTGTGGTTTATCCCAGGACCCTGACTAACATTCTGTTCCTCTCTCTCTGTCCTGGACTGAGCCTGGTTTATCCCAGGACCCTGACTAACATTCTGTTCCTCTCTCTCTGCCCAGCTGGACTGAACAGCTGGTGGTGTATCCCAGGACCCTGACTAACATTCTGTTCCTCTCTCTCTGTCCAGCTGGACTGAACAGCTGGTGGTGTATCCCAGGACCCTGACTAACATTCTGTTCCTCTCTCTCTGTCCAGCTGGACTGAACAGCTGGTGGTTTATCCCAGGACCCTGACTAACATTCTGTTCCTCTCTCTCTGTCCTGGACTGAGCCTGGTTTATCCCAGGACCCTGACTAACATTCTGTTCCTCTCTCTCTGCCCAGCTGGACTGAACAGCTGGTGGTGTATCCCAGGACCCTGACTAACATTCTGTTCCTCTCTCTATGTCCTGGACTGAGCCTGGTTTATCCCAGGACCCTGACTAACATTCTGTTCCTCTCTCTCTGTCCAGCTGGACTGAACAGCTGGTGGTTTATCCCAGGACCCTGACTAACATTCTGTTCCTCTCTCTCTGCCCAGCTGGACTGAACAGCTGGTGGTTTATCCCAGGACCCTGACTAACATTCTGTTCCTCTCTCTATGTCCTGGACTGAGCCTGGTTTATCCCAGGACCCTGACTAACATTCTGTTCCTCTCTCTCTGCCCAGCTGGACTGAACAGCTGGTGGTGTATCCCAGGACCCTGACTAACATTCTGTTCCTCTCTCTCTGTCCAGCTGGACTGAACAGCTGGTGGTGTATCCCAGGACCCTGACTAACATTCTGTTCCTCTCTCTCTGTCCAGCTGGACTGAACAGCTGGTGGTTTATCCCAGGACCCTGACTAACATTCTGTTCCTCTCTCTCTGTCCTGGACTGAGCCGCTTGTGGTTTATCCCAGGACCCTGACTAACATTCTGTTCCTCTCTCTCTGTCCAGCTGGACTGAACAGCTGGTGGTTTATCCCAGGACCCTGACTAACATTCTGTTCCTCTCTCTCTGTCCTGGACTGAGCCTGGTTTATCCCAGGACCCTGACTAACATTCTGTTCCTCTCTCTCTGTCCTGGACTGAGCCGCTTGTGGTTTATCCCAGGACCCTGACTAACATTCTGTTCCTCTCTCTCTGCCCAGCTGGACTGAACAGCTGGTGGTGTATCCCAGGACCCTGACTAACATTCTGTTCCTCTCTCTCTGTCCAGCTGGACTGAACAGCTGGTGGTTTATCCCAGGACCCTGACTAACATTCTGTTCCTCTCTCTCTGTCCAGCTGGACTGAACAGCTGGTGGTTTATCCCAGGACCCTGACTAACATTCTGTTCCTCTCTCTCTGTCCAGCTGGACTGAACAGCTGGTGGTTTATCCCAGGACCCTGACTAACATTCTGTTCCTCTCTCTCTGCCCAGCTGGACTGAACAGCTGGTGGTTTATCCCAGGACCCTGACTAACATTCTGTTCCTCTCTCTATGTCCTGGACTGAGCCTGGTTTATCCCAGGACCCTGACTAACATTCTGTTCCTCTCTCTCTGTCCAGCTGGACTGAACAGCTGGTGGTTTATCCCAGGACCCTGACTAACATTCTGTTCCTCTCTCTCTGTCCTGGACTGAGCCTGGTTTATCCCAGGACCCTGACTAACATTCTGTTCCTCTCTCTCTGTCCAGCTGGACTGAACAGCTGGTGGTTTATCCCAGGACTAACAAGCAGAACCAGAAGAAGAAACGCAAGGTGGAGCCCACCACTTCTCAGGAGCCAGGACCAGCTAAAGTGGCTGTGAAGGGATCAGGTATCCCCGAGGGGGGCTCGGAGAACGTTCCGGACTCCAGCTCCATCATCTGGCAGGAGGAGCTGAGCCACAGAGAGGCCGAGGGGGTGGCCTTGTGGCCTGCTCCTGACCTCCCCAGGCTGGGCTCACCACAGCCCTCTACAGGTATGGAGTAACCATGGTACAGTACACATCTTGCCCCATGGTCCCCATGGTCCCCATCTCTAGATATATCTGAAGTGATTGGAATGGTGTTAGCAAGCAACACAGCTGTGAAATATTATAACATTACAATGGAGAGATCATCTGTCTGTCTTTGACCTTCCACCCCAACCCTTTTCCAGGTGACTGTGGTTCCGTGGCCCGTGGCTCAGACGCCGGCTCAGTCAACGGTGACGAGGTGGACCGAAGTGGCCTCCACGGCTTGGTCCCTCTCGCCCACCACGACCTCCTGTCTCCTACGGGCTCCTGCTCCAGCCTGGGTGGAGTCCCCCGCTGCTTCTCCCCGCTCCCCAGCGACCCCTTTCCCTCCGGCAGCTCCCTGCTGTCCAATGGCTCTCACATCAGCGGTTCGGTCAGCTCGCTGGACTCCGATGCAAGCGGCAACACGGTGGCCAGCACAGAGAGCCACCTGGCAGGGCGGTTAGGGTTGGTCCTGGGAGGGCACCATGATACTCCACGGTCCAGGAGGCTGGAGGCCGAGGCCAGGAAGGCAGAAAAGAGGAGCAGAGTGAGGAGTCCTGGTGAGGAGAGAGAGGCCATTTTCAGTCCTGAGAAGAGGTGAGTCTGCCTGCCTGCCTGCCTGTCCTGTCTGTCCTGTCTTAGTTTGGAGAGAGAGGCCGTTTTGCGTCCTGAGAGTAGGTGTCTGTCTGTCCGTCCGTCTGTCCTGTCTTAGTTCAGAGAGAGGCCGTGTTCATTCCTGAGAAGAGGTGTCTACCCGTCTGTTCAACCAACTGTCCCCTGTATGCATGTCTGTCCTGTCTTAGTTCAGAGAGGAGGTGAATCTGACTCTCTGTCCTGTCTTAGTTCAGAGATTAGATGATTCTGACTGTCTTTCCTGTCTTAGTTCAGAGAGGAGGTGATCCTGACTGTCTGTCCTGTCTTAGTCAGAATCATCTAATCTCAGAACTGTCTGTCCTGTCTTAGTTCAGAGAGGAGGTGAATCTGACTCTCTGTTCTGTCTTAGTTCAGAGATTAGATGATTCTGACTGTCTTTCCTGTCTTAGTCAGGATCACCTCCTCTCTGAACTGTCTGTCCTGTCATAGTTCAGAGAGGAGGTGATCCTGACTGTCTTTCCTGTCTTAGTTCAGAGAGGAGGTGATCCTGACTGTCTTTCCTGTCTTAGTTCAGAGAGGAGGTGATTCTGACTGTCTGTCCTGTCTTAGTTCAGAGAGGAGGTGATCCTGACTGTCTTTCCTGTCTTAGTTCAGAGAGGAGGTGATCCTGACTGTCTTTCCTGTCTTAGTTCAGAGAGGAGGTGATCCTGACTGTCTTTCCTGTCTTAGTTCAGAGAGGAAGTGATCCTGACTGTCTGTCCTGTCTTAGTTCAGAGAGGAGGTGATCCTGACCGCAATCACTGTTTGTTACCTGGGATATATTTGTCGAGGTAAAGCTTTATCTGTTAATCAGGTACTGACATAGGCTGGTAACCAGGTTAGTGGACTGTCTGACTGCGGAGACTAGCAGAAGGACATTTGTAGAGAATCCCATAACGCATCAAGATACACGGTCTCTGCTGCCAAACACACACAGCTTTGTGACCCCCCCCCCCCCCCCCCAACACATCTGTGTCAATACACAGACTCTGTCCTCGAGGAAAAGGCTGTGTTTGGTGTAATCCAGACAGTGTAAGATGTGTGAATGTCTGCGTTCCACATTTTCCAGTATACTTCACATGGGAATGAACTATGTTGATTATTGCTAGTCATCTTTCCCTGTGGTTTTATCAGGGCTGAGGCTCAACATAAACATCCTGAATAAACAGGTTTTGTACTTTCCATTCGCTCATCATCCGTTCAGGACTCTGTTCTAGGAAAGGTTCAAGAGGTCACACACACGCACGGGTGTGCTTCATCCTTTCCCTCCCAGATCCAACCCCCATCCGCCTCATCCCCCTCATCCAAAACTAGTCCTGAAAGGAAAAGAGAAACGCGAGGGCAGCGCGAGGGCAGCGCGAGGGCAGCGCGAGGGCAGCGCGAGGGCAGCGCAAGGGCAGCGCAAGGGCAGTACAGAGAGAGTGTGCAGAGAGAGAGGGCAGGGCGAGGGCAGGGCAGAGAGAGAGAGAGGGCAGGGCAGAGAGAGAGGGCAGGGCGAGGGCAGTGCAGAGAGAGAGGGCAGGGCGAGGGCAGGGCAGAGAGAGAGAGAGCAGGGCGAGGGCAGAGAGAGAGGGCAGGGCAGAGAGTGGACAGAGAGAGAGGGCAGGGCGAGGGCAGGGCAGAGAGTGGGCAGAGAGAGGGCAGGGCGAGGGCAGGACAGAGAGAGAGGGCAGGGCAGAGAGTGGGCAGAGAGAGAGGGCAGGGCAGAGAGTGGACAGAGAGAGAGAGCAGGGCAGAGAGAGGGCAGGGCAGAGAGAGAGAGAGGGCAGGGCAGAGAGAGAGAGAGAGGGCAGGGCAGAGAGAGAGAGAGGGAAGGGCAAGGGCAGTGCAGGGACGTCCAGTAGACTGACAGTCCATTTGGTTTAATTTGGAAACGCTGTCACTCTGGAACCCAGCAGCCAACTAGCACTTTAGTACTGAATTACAGTACCAGTCAAAGGTTTGGACACACCTACTCATTCCTGGGATTTTCTTTAGTTTGACTATTTTCTACATTGTAGAATAGTAGTGAAAACATCAAAACTATTAAATAACACATATGAAATAGTGTAGTAACCAAAACAGTTACTACAAATTTGTATAATTTATATTTGAGATTATTCAAAGTAGCCACCATTTGCCTTGACAGCTTTGCACACTCTTAGCATTCTCTCAACCAGCTTCATTAGGTAGTCACCTGGAATGCATTTCAATTAACAGGTTTGCATTTTTAAAAGTTAATTTGTGGAATTTCTTCCCTTAATGTGTTTGAGTCAATCAGTTGTGTTGTGACAAGGTTGGGGTGGTATACATAAGATAGCCCTATTTGGTGAAAGACCAAGTCCATATTATGGCAAGAACAGCTCAAATAAACCAAGAGAATAAGCCCTACCCTCCGGCGCCAAAGTTGGCTGCCGTCTTATCGGCTCTTAACCAACCATGCTATTTTGTTTGTTTTTAAATCGTAACTTGATTTGTCCATAATGTTGCTGCTACCGTCTCTTGTGACCGAAAAGAGCTTCTGGACATCAGAACTGGGACTACTCACCTCAAACTGGATGAGGAGTTCTTCATCAGTCGAATGCCGAATGCGAGGGATATACTACAGACACCCGACCAGGCCCAGATCCCTGTGATTCGCTGGAAAAGGAAACGTAGGTTTCGCGGAAAGAGATCAGGATGCCTTGTGAGGATCAGGCGACGAGTGGCTAATCTGCCCTTCATTCTGCTAGCTATCATTCAATCACTGGAAAATAAATGGGAAGAAACTGAAAACACGTATATCCTACCAACGGGACATTTAAAAACTGTAATATCTTATGTTTCACCGAGTCGTGGCTGAACGACGTCATTAAGAACATACAGCTGGCGGGTTATACACTCTATCGGCAGGACAGAACAGCAGCCTCTGGTAAGACACGGGGCGGGGGCCTATGCATATTTGTAAGCAATAGCTGGTGCACGATATCTAAGGAAGTCTCAGGGTTTTGCTCGCCTGAGGTAGAGTATCTCATGATAAGCTGTAGACCACACTATCTACCTACCGGTAGATAATTTATCTGTATGTTTCGTAGCTGTTCACAGACCAAGGCTGGCACTAAAACCGCACTCAGTGAGCTGTTTTCCACCATAAGAAAACAGGAAAACACTCATCCAGAGGCGGTGCTCCTAGTGGCCGGGGACTTTAATGCAGGGAAACTTAATTTCTATCAGCATGTTAAATGTGCAACCAGAGAGGAAAAATATTCTAGACACACCTTTACTACACACACAGAGACGCGTACAAAACTCTCCCTCGCCCTCCATTTGTCAAATCTGACCATAACTCTATCCTCCTGATTCCTGCTTACAAGCAAAAAAATAAAAAAAGCAGAAGCACCAGTGACTCGGGCTATAAAAAAAGTGGTCAGATGAAGCAGATGCTAAACTTCAGGACTGTTTTGCTAACACAGACTGGAATATATTCCGGGATTCTTCCGATGGCATTGAGGAGTACACCATCAGTCGCTGGCTTTATCAATAAGTGCATCAATGACATTGTCCCCACAGTGACTGTACGTACATACACCAACCAGAAGCCATGGATTACAGGCAACATTCGCACTGAGCTAAACGGTAGAGATGCCCCTTTCAAGGAGTGGGACTCTAAACTGGAAGCTTATAAGTTCCGCCAAGCTGATCCTCAACACAGGGGCCCCTCAGGGGTGCGTGCTCAGTCCCCTCCTGTACTCCCTGTTCACTCATGACTGCATTGCCAGGCATGACTCCAACACCATCATTAAGTTTGCTGATGACACAACAGTGGTATGCCTGATCACCGACAACGATGAGACAGCCTATAGGGAAGAGGTCAGAGACCTGACCGTGTGGTGCCAGGACAACAACCTCTCCCTCAACGTGATCAAGACAAAGGAGATCTTTTTTTTAACCCCCTTTTTTCTCTCCCCAATTTCATGGTATTCAATTGGTAGTAGTTACAGTCTTGTCTCATCGCTACAACTCCCATACGGATTTTGGAGAGCCATGCGTCCTCCGAAACACAACCCAACAAAGCCGCACTGCCTCTTGACACAATGCACATTTAACCTGGAAGCCAGCCGCACCAATGTGTAGGAGAAAACACTGTACACCTGGCGACCTGGTCAGCGTGCACTGCGCCCGGCCCCCCACAGGAATCGCTAGTGCGCGATGAGACAAGGATATGCCTGCCGGCCAAACCCTCCCTAACCCGGAAGATACTGGGCCAATTGTGCACCGCCCCATAGGCCTCCCTGTCGACAGAGCCTGGGCTCAAACCCAGAATCTCTGGTGGCACAGCTAGCACTGCGATGCAGTGCCTTAGACCACTGCGCCTCCCGGGGTGCTACAAAGGAGATCATTGTGGACTACAGGAAAAGGAGGACCGAGCGCATCCCATTCTCATCAACGGGGCTGTAGTGCAGCAGGTTGAGAGCTTCAAGTTCCTTGGTGTCCACATCACCAACAAACTAACATGGTCCAAGCACACCAAGACAGTCGTGAAGAGGGCACCTCAAAACCTATTCCTCCTCAAGAGACTGAAAAGATTTGGAATGGGTCCTCAGATCCTCAAAAGGTTCTACAGCTGCAACATCGAGAGTATCCTGACTGTTTATCACTGCCTGGTACGGCAACTGCTCGCCCTCCGGCCTCAAGGCACTACAGAGGTAATTGCGAACGGCCCAGTACCGGCCTCTCGCTCCCCGTAAAGCGACACTTGCTCCCCGTAAATTAATTATTCTCCTTATCAAAAGAGAGCGTCAAAATAAATCTGTGTGTGGAGGAAGGCTGTCGGTGTATCTGTGTGTGGAGGAAGGCTGTCGGTGTATCTGTGTGTGGAGGAAGGCTGTCGGTGTGGTGTATCTGTGTGTGGAGGAAGGCTGTCGGTGTGGTGTATCTGTCTGTGGAGGAAGGCTGTCGGTGTATCTGTGTGTGTTTGTGGAAGTTTGAACACGGTCACAGGAGTAGGAGCCTGTCCTTCGCAATGTCTTCATGTAGCAGTGTATTGTAATATTCATTTATATGCATGTGGATTATGTAATGTTTACTTGGTGAACAACCCCCCCCCCCCCCCCCCCCCCCCTACACACACACACACACACAAAGCTGCACTATCCAATAAAGTTGTTTTATTCTCTCCACTGAGAAGGAATTCTCTTTCGCTGTATCCATCCATTTCTTTAATCCACAGGAAGAATGAAGATGTAATGAAAGTTCAAATAAAGGCATCTGACCCTTCACCTCTGACCTCTACCCTTCACCTCTGACCTCTACCCTTCGCCTCTGACCTCTACCCTTCACCTCTGACCTCTACCCTTCACCTCTGACCTCTACTCTGGTTCCCTGTGTGTTCCAGCCGATCTGGGGTGATAGAGAAGCTGGAGGCGTTGGAGCTGGAGAATCCAGAGAGGATGGAGGTGGAGGAGGCTGGGAGGACAGGAGCCAGGCAGGGCCGCAGCGAACGCAGACGCTTCCACACAGAGGTACAACTTCAGGACCGTGTGTGTGTGGGACAGATACTATGATCTTTAACGTCA
Organism: Oncorhynchus clarkii lewisi; assembly: GCF_045791955.1. Lineage (NCBI taxonomy): Eukaryota > Metazoa > Chordata > Actinopteri > Salmoniformes > Salmonidae > Oncorhynchus > Oncorhynchus clarkii. The sequence continues at coordinate 7,105,706 of NC_092162.1, read as the reverse complement.
TTCAGTTGAGGTCGATCAAAGAGAGGTTATTAACTATGGGAAAAAAGCCTCTGCCCAGACATTGTCTACTTGTTTAAAAGCCCAGTGTTTTACAAGCAACATCACATGAAATAGCTCAGCTAGATTAAGTTAGCTGTTGCACAGAAAGCAGATTCTCTATCTCACTCACTCACTCACTCACACACACACACACACACACACATTGTCACTCCCTTTAAGTCAAATTGTATTTGTTACATGCGCCGAATACAACAGGTTGACCTTAGAGTGAAATACTTACTTACAAGCCCTTAACCAACAATGCAGTTAAGAAAATCCCTAAAGAAGTAAGAGAAGAATAACACATTAATTAAAGAGCTGCAGTAAATAACAATAGTGGGGCTATATACAGGGGGTACCGGTACAGAGTCAATGTGGAGACTATATACAGGGGGTACCGGTACAGAGTCAATGTGGAGACTATATACAGGGGGTACCGGTACAGAGTCAATGTGGAGGCTATATACAGGGGGTACCGGTACAGAGTCAATGTGGAGGCTATATACAGGGGGTACCGGTACAGAGTCAATGTGGAGGCTATATACAGGGGGTACCGGTACAGAGTCAATGTGGAGGCTATATACAGGGGGTACCGGTACAGAGTTAATGTGGAGGCTATGTACAGGGAGTACCGGTACAGAGTCAATGTGTCAATGTGCGGGGGGAACCGGTATGTTGAGGAAATTGAGGTAATTATGTACATGTAGGTAGAGTTATTAAAGTGGCTATGTATAGATAATAGCAGAGAGTAGCAGCAGTGGGGGGGGGAATGCAAATAGTCTGGGTAGCCATTTGATTAGCTGTTCATGAGTCTTATGACTTGGGGGGAGAAGCTGTTTATAGAAGCCTCTTGGACCTAGACTTGGCGCTCCGCTACCACTTGCCGTGCGGTAGTAGAGAGAACAGTCTATGACTAAGGTGGTTGAAGTCTTTGACCTATTTCAGGGCCTTCCTCCGACACCACCTGGCATAGAGGTTCTGGGTGGCAGGAGGCTTGGCCCCTGTGATGTACTGGGCCATTCACACTAAACTCTGTAGTGCCTTGCGGTCTAAGGCCGAGCAGTTGCCATGCCAGGCTGGGATGCAACCCGTCAGGATGCTCTCGTTGGTGCAGCTGTAAAACCTTTTGAGGATCTGAGGACCTCTGCCAAATCTTTTCAGTCTCTTGAGGGGGAATAGGTTTTGTTGTGCCCTCTTCAGGACTGTCTTGGTGTGCTTGGACCATGTTAGTTTGTTGGTGATGTGGACGCCAAGGAACTTGAAGCTCTCAACCTGCTCCACTACAGCCGGGCGAAGTGCACGCTGACCAGGTCACCAGGTGTACAGCCCTGTCGATGAGAATGGGGGTGTGCTCGGTCCTCCTTTTACTGTAGTCCACAATCATCTCCTTTGTCTTGATCATGTTGAGGGAGAAGTTGTTGTCCTTGCACCACACTGTCAGGTCTCTGACCTCCCTATAGGCTGTCTCATCATTGTCGGTGATCAGGCCTACCACTGTTGTCATCTGCAAACTCTGCAGAGAGTGTGATCACGCAGTCGTCCGGAACAGCTGATGCTCTCATGCATGTTTCAGTGTTACTTGCCTCGAAGCTAGCATTGAAGTAATTTAGCTCGTCTGGTAGGGTTGTGTTAGTGGGCAGCTCTCGGCTGTGCTTCCCTGTGTAGTCTGTAATAGCCAGCCACACGTCGGTGTTGTACGATTCGATCTTAGTCCTGAATTGACGCTTTGCCTGTTTGCTGGTTCATCGGAGCGCATAGCGAGATTTCTTATAAGCTTCTTATAAGCTCCCGCTTCTTGAAAGCGTCAGCTCTACCCTTTAGCTCAGTGCGAATGTTGCCTGTAATCCATGGCTTCTGTTTGGGGTATGTACGTACGGTCTATGTTGGGACGACGTCATCGATACACTTATTGACGAAGCCAGTGACTGATGTGGTGTTCTCCTCAATGCCATTGGAGGAATCCCTGAACATATTCCATCCTCTTTGTCTTGAAATCAGGAGCTTGTGCTTTGTTCATTTCCAGTTTCCATTATGTGTCTCGATTCCCCTGACACTTACTTCCCTTTCCACCCCTGACTCTGGTCTGGCCTGCTCTGCTCTGGCCTGCTCTGCTCTGGCCTGCTCTGCTCTGGTCTGGCCTGCTCTGGTCCGGTCCGGCCGGGGCAAACCAAGCTCTGTAATAGGAATAACAACAGAAAGAGAGCAATTGTTTCCCCCCCAAAAAGAATGAGAAAAATGTCCTCAGAAGTGAGACTGTTTAGAGCCACTTTTAAAACCTGTACACCAAGTTTGTCCTGTCTGTATTGTCAAGCATGTATGGCATTTTCAGACTGGCACAAATAAAGGGTGCTTATAGTAAACATCATGCCACCTGCACATACACACTCCCATTACCTTCTCTCTCTCTCGTTCTTTCTTAGACACACACACTGCTCCTGAATGAGGCTTGTTTTCTTCTGTGTCAGTGTCTTTGTTTCCGTTCTCTCGGGTTTGGTGAAAGGCTGTTGGGTTCAGGTTAGAAGATGTGTGATTCTGATTAGAAAAATGACTTGTTCTTCTTATGACAGCTGTGCAGAGATCGTATCTCGTTTTATCATATGTTAAACTACTCACATTGGAGAAGTCGATGTTCTGTTCATAACAACACAAATAACATACATTAAGGCTATTGTATAATGTTTGGATCCTCTGAAATCCATGAGGTAGGTAGGTGTTCTGTACGAGTGCACTCTCCAGGGAGAAGGACGAGCAACAGAATTAGGCTCATGATACCTCCTTTGTCCCACATCCCACACATGCGGTGACCTCACCCATTATAACCAGCTTATCCAGAGATACAACCTCTCTTATCATCACCCAGTGCCTGGGCTTACCTCCGCTGTACCCGCACCCCACCATACCCCTGTCTGCACATTATGCCCTGAAAATATTCTACCATGCCCAGAAATCTGCTCCTTTTATTCTTTGTCCCCAACGCTCTAGGCGACCAGTTTTGATAGCCTTTAGCCGTACCCTCATCCTACTCCTCCTCTGTTCCTCTGGTGATGTGGGGGTAAACCCAGGCCCGCGTGTCCCCAGGCACCCTCATTTGTTGACTTCTGTGATCGAAAAAACCTTGGTTTCATGCATGTCAACATCAGAAGCCTCCTCCCTGTTTGTTTTACTCACTGCTTTAGCACACTCTGCCAACCCTGATGTCCTTGCCGTGTCTGAATCCTGGCTTAGGAAGGCCACCAACAATTCTGAGATTTCCATACCCAGCTATAACATTTTCCGTCAAGAAAGAACTGCCAAAGGGGGAGGAGTTGCAATCTACTGCAGAGAGAGCCTGCAAAGTTCTGGCATACTTTCCAGGTCTATACCCAAACAGTTTGAACTTCTAATTTAAAAAAAAATACCTCTCCAGAAATAAGTCTCTCACTGTTGCCGCCTGCTACCGACCCCCCTCCGCTCCCAGCTGTGACCTGGACACCATTTGTGAATTGATCGCCCCCCATCTAGCTTCAGAGATCGTTCTGTTAGGTGACCTAAACTGGGATATGGGACACCCCGGCAGTCCTACAATCTAAGCTAGATGCCCTCAATCTCACACAAATCATCAAGGAACCCACCAGGTACAACCCCAAATCTGTTAACATGGGCACCCTCATAGACATTATCCTGACCAACTTGCCCTCCAAATACACCTCCGCTGTTTTCAATCAGGATCACTGCCTCATTGCCTGTATCCGCTATGGTTCCACGGTCAAACGACCACCCCTCATCACTGTCAAACGCTCCCTAAAACATTTCTGCAAGCAGGCCTTTCTAATCGACCTGGCCCGGGTATCCTGGAAGGATATTGACCTCATCCCGTCAGTCGAGGATGCCTGGTCATTCTTTAAAAGTAATTTCCTCACCATCTTAGATAAGCATGCCCCGTTCAAAAAAAATGCAGAACTAAGAACAGATATAGCCCTTGGTTCACTCCAGACCTGACTGCCCTTGACCAGCACAAAAACATCCTGTGGCGGACTGCCATAGCATCGAATAGTCCCCACGATATACAACTGTTCAGGGAAGTCAGGAACCAATACACGCAGTCAGTCAGGAAAGCAAAGGCTAGCTTTTTCAAGCAGAAATTCGCGTCCTGTAGCTCTAACTCCCAAAAGTTTTGGGACACTGTAAAGTCCATGGAGAACAAGAGCACCTCCTCCCAGCTGCCCACTGCACTGAGGCTAGGTAACACGGTCACCACTGATAAATCCATGATAATCGAAAATTTCAATAAGCATTTCTCAACGGCTGGCCATGCCTTCCTCCTGGCTACTCCAACCCCGGCCAACAGCTCCGCCCCCCCCCCCGCAGCTACTCGCCCAAGCCTCCCCAGCTTCTCCTTCACCCATATCCAGACAGCAGATGTTCTGAAAGAGCTGCAAAACCTGGACCAGTACAAATCAGCTGGGCTAGACAATCTGGACCCTCTCTTTCTAAAACAATCCCCCTGCCATTGTTGCAACCCCTATTACCAGCTTGTTGAACCTCTTTTGTATCGTCCGAGATCCCTAAAGATTGGAAAGCTGCCGCAGTCATCCCCCTCTTCAAAGGGGGTGACACCCTAGACCCAAACTGTTACAGACCTCTATCCATCCTGCCCTGCCCATCTAAAGTCTTCGGATACAAAGTTTATAAACCGATCACTGAGCATTTCAAATCCCACCGTACCTTCTCCGCTGTGCAATCCGGCTTCCGAGCCGGTCACGGGTGCACCTCAGCCACGCTCAATGTACTAAACGATATCATAACCGCCATCGATAAAAGACAGTACTGTGCAGCCGTCTTCATTGACCTGGCCAAGGCTTTCGACTCTGTCAATCACCGTATTCTTATCGGCAGACTCAATAACCTTGGTTTTTCTGACGACTGCCTGGCCTGGTTCACCAACTACTTTGCAGACAGAGTTCAGTGTGTCAAATCGGAGAGCATGTTGTCCGGACCTCTGGCGGTCTCTATGGGGGTACTGCAAGGTGGGTTCAATTCTCGGGCCGACTCTTTTCTCTGTATATATCAATGATGTCACTCTTGCTGCGGGCAATTCCCTGATCCACCTCTACGCAGACGACACCATTCTGTATACTTCTGGCCCTTCCTTGGACACTGTGTTATCTAACCTCCAAACGAGCTTCAATGCCATACAACACTTATTCCGTGGCCTCCAACTGCTCTTAAACACTAGTAAAACCAAATGCATGCTTTTCAACCGTTCGCTGCCCGCCCCCGCCCGCCCGACTAGCATCACCACCCTGGACAGTTCCGACCTAGAATATGTGGACAACTGTAAATACCTAGGTGTCTGGCTAGACTGTAAACTCTCCTTCCACACTCATATTAAACGTCTCCAATCCAAAATCAAATCTAGAATCGGCTTACTATTTCACAACAAAGCCTCCTTCACTCATGTCGCCAAACTTACCCTAGTAAAACTGACTATCATACCGATCCTCGACTTCGGCGATGTCATCTACAAAATAGCTTCCAACACTCTACTCAGCAAACTGGATGCAGTCTATCACAGTGCCATCCGTTTTGTTACCAAATCACCTTATACCACCCACCACTGCGACCTGTATGCTCTAGTCGGCTGGCCCTCGCTACCTATTCGTCGCCAGACCCACTGGCTCCAGGTCATCTATAAATCTATGCTAGGTAAAGCTCCGCCTTATCTCAGTTCACTGGTCATGATGGCAACACACACCCGTAGCACACGTTCCAGCAGGTATATCTCACTGGTCACCCCCAAAGCCAACACCTCATTTGGCCGCCTTTCCTTCCAGTTCTCTGCTGCCAGTGACTGGAACGAATTGCAAAAATCGCTGAAGTTGGAGACTTATTTCCCTCACCAACTTTAAACATCAACTATCTGAGCAGCTAACCGATCACTGCAGCTGTACATAGTCCATCTGTAAAAAGCCCACCCAATCTACCTACCTCATCCCAATACTGTTTTTATTTTATTTACTTTCCTGTTCTTTTGCACACAAGTATCTCTACTTGCACATAATCATCTGCTCATTTATCACTCCAGTGTTAAACTGTTAAATTGTAATTATTTGCTCCTATGGCCTATTTATTGCCTACCTCCTCATGCCTTTTGCACACAATGTATATAGACTTTCCTTTCTCTACTGTGCCATTGTGTTATTGGCTTGTTTGTTTACTCCATGTGTAACTCTGTGTTGTTGTCTGTTCACACTGCTTTGCTTTATCTTGGCCAGGTCGCTGTTGCAAAGGAGAACTTGTTCTCAACTAGCCTACCTGGTTAAACAAAGGTGTTCTCAACTAGCCTACCTGGTTAAATAAAGGTGTTCTCAACTAGCCTACCTGGTTAAATAAAGGTGTTCTCAACTAGCCTACCTGGTTAAATAAAGGTGTTCTCAACTAGCCTACCTGGTTAAATAAATAAAGGTGAAATAAAAAAATGAAATAAAAAAGTGACGGATTATGATTTTTCAACGCCGATACCGATTAATCGGACAAATGTTTAATTTTTTAAAATGTTTTATTTATTTATTTTTAAATGTATTTATTTTATATACATACATACACACACACACAAACATACATACAGTTGAAGTCGAAGTTTACATTCGCCTTAGCCAAATACATTTAAACTCAGTTTTTAAACTCAGACATTTAATCCTAGTAAAAAATTCCCTGTCTTAGACCAGTTAGGATCACCGCTTTATTTTAAGAATGTGAAATGTCAGAATGATTTATTTCAGCTTTTATTTATTTCTTCACATTCCTAGTGGGTCAGAAGTTTACATACACTCAATTAGTATTTGGTAGCATTGCCTTTACATTTTTTTATTTGGGTCAAATGTTTCAGGTAGCCTTCCACAAGCTTCCCACAATAAGTTGGGTGAATTCCTCCTGACAGAGCTGGTGTAACTGAGTCAGGTTTGTAGGCCTCCTTGCTCGCACACTCTTTTTCAGGTCTGCCCACATATTTTCTTTGAGATTGAGGTCAGGGCTTTGTGGTGGCCACTCCAATACCTTGACTTTGTTGTCCTTAAGCCATTTTGCCACAACTTTGGAAGTATGCTTGGGGTCATTGTCCATTTGGAAGACCCATTTGTGACCAAGCTTTCACTTCCTGACTGATGTCTTGAGATATTGCTACAATATATCCACATAATTTTCCATCTTCATGATGCCATCTATTTTGTGAAGTGCACCAGCCCCTCCTGCAGCAATCACCCCCACAACATGATGCTGCCACCCCCGTGCTCCCCCTTTTTCAACCAAACATAACGATGGTCATTATGGCCAAAGAGTTCTATTTTTGTCTCATCAGGCCAGAGGACATTTGTCCAAAAAGTACGATCTTTGTCCCCATGTGCAGTTGCAAACCGTAGTCTGGCTTTTTAATGGCGGTTTTGGAGCAGTGTGGCTCCTTCCTTGCTGAGCGGCCTATCAGGTTATGTCGATGTAGGACTCGTTTCAAATCCAATGTTATTTCTCACATACACATGGTTAGCAGATGTTAATGCAAGTGTAGCGAAATGCTTGTGCTTCTAGTTCCGACAATGCAGTAATAACCAACGAGTAATCTTACCTAACATTTCCACAACTACTACCTTATACACACAAGTTTAAAGGGATGAAGAATATGTATATAAAGATATATGAATGAGTGATGGTACAGAGCGGCATAGGCAGTAGATGGTATAGAGTACAGTATATACATATGAGATGAGTAATGTAGGGTATGTAAACATATAAAAGTGGCATTGTTTAAAGTGGCTAGTGATACATGTATTACATAAAGATGGCAAGATGCAGTAGATGGTATAGAGTACAGTATATACATATGAGATGAGTAATGTAGGGTATGTAAACATATAAAAGTGGCATTGTTTAAAGTGGCTAGTGATACATGTATTACATAAAGATGGCAAGATGCAGTAGATGGTATAGAGTACAGTATATACATATGAGATGAGTAATGTAGGGTATGTAAACGTTATATTAAGTGACATTGTTTAAAGTGGCTAGTGATATATTTTTTACATCCATTTTTCCAATATTAAAGTGGCTGGAGTTGAGTCAGTATGTTGGCAGCAGCCACTCAATGTTAGTGGTGGCTGTTTAACAGTCTGATGGCCTTGAGATAGAAGCTGTTTTTCAGTCTCTCGGTCCCAGCTTTGATGCACCTGCACTGACCTTGCCTTCTGGATGATAGCGGGGTGAACAGACAGTGGCTCGGTTGGTTGTTGTCCTTGATGATCTTTATGGCCTTCCTGTGACATCGGGTGGTGTAGGTGTCCTGCCCTCCAGGACACCTACACCACTACCCTCTGGAGAGCCTTTTACTGTGGATATAGATTATTTTGTACCTGTTTCCTCCAGCATCTTAACAAGGTCCTTTGCTGTTGTTCTGGGATTGATTTGCACTTTTTGCACCAAAGTACGTTCATCTCTAGGAGACAGAGCATGTCTCCTTCCTGAGAGGTATGATGGCTGCGTGGTCCCATGGTGTTTGTTATACTTGCATACTATTGCTTGTACAGATGAACGTGGTACCTTCAGGCGTTTGAAAATTGCTCCCAAGGATGAACCAGGCTTGTGGAGGTCTATAAAAAACAAATTCTGAGGTCTTGGCTGATTTCTTTTGATTTCGCCATGATGTCAAGCAAAGAGGCACTGAGTTTGAAGGTAGGCCTTGAAATACATCCACAGGTTCACCTCCAATTGACTCAAATTATGTCAATTAGTCTATCAGAAGCTTCTAAAGCCATGACATCATTTTCTGGAATTTTCCAAGCTGTTTAAAGGCGCAGTCAACTTAGTGTATGTAAACTTCTGACCTACTGGAATTGCGATACAGTGAAGTATAAGTGAAATAATCTTTCTGTAAACAGTTGTTGGAAAAATTACTTGTGTCATGCACAAAGTAGATGTCCTAACTGACTTGCCAAAACTATAGTTTGTTAACATGAAACTTGTGGAGTGGTTGAAAAACGAGTTTTAATGACTCCAACCTAAGTGTATGTAAACTTCCCACTACAACTGTATGTGTAATAAGGACAATTACAACAATTCTGAATGAACACTTTTATTTTAACTTAATATAATACCTAAATAAAAATCAATTTAGTCTCAACTAAATAATCACACATGTTTAAATAATGCAAAAACAAAGTGTTGGAGAAGAAAGTAAAAGTGCAATATGTGCCATGTAAGAAAAGCTATCGTTTAAGTTCCTTGCTCAGAACATGAGAACATGTGAAAGCTGGTGGTTCCTTTTAACATGAGTCTTCAATATTCCCAGGTAAGAAGTTTTAGGTTGTAGTTATTATAGGAATTATAGGACTATTTCTCTCTATACCGTTTGTATTTCATATACCATTGACTATTCAATGTTCTTATAGGCACTATAGTATTTTCATCCTGATCTCGGGAGTTGATAGGCTTGAAGTCATAAACATCGCTGTGCTTCAAGCATTACAAAGAGCTGCTGGCAAACGTTGGAAAGGGCTGTTAGATTTAATGCTTTTACGAGCCTGCTGGTGCCTACCATCGCTCAGTCAGACTGCTCTATCAAATCATAGACCTAATTATAATATAATAACACACAGAAATACGAGCCTTTGGTCATTAAAATGGTCGAATCCGGAAACGATCATTTTGAAAACAAAACGTTTATTCCTTCAGTTAAATACGGAACCGTTCCATATTTTATCTAACTGGTGGCGTTCATACGTCTAAATAATGCTGTTACATTGCACAACCTTCAATGTTATGTCATAATTATCTAACATTCTGGCAAATTAATTACGGTCTTTTTTTAGGAAGAAATGGTCTTCACACAGTTCGCAACGAGCCAGACGGCCCAAACTGCTGCATATACCCTGACTCTTCTTGCACAGAACGCAAGAGAAGTGACGCAATTTCCCTAGTTAATATTGCCTGCTAACATGAGTTTCTTTTAACTAAATATGCAGGTTCAAAAATATATACTTGTGTATTGATTTTAAGAAAGCCATTGATGTTCATGGTTTGGTACACTGGTGCAACGACAGTACTTTTTTCGCAAATGCCCTTTTTAAATCATCACCTGTTTGGCGAAGTAGGCTGTGATTCGTTGATAAAATGTACAGGCACCACATTGATTATTTGCAACTCAGGACAAACTAGTTAAACTACTAATATCATCAACCATGTGTAGTAGTGATAATAATGATACGTTTAAAGATATGCCAATTACCGATTGTTATGAAAACTTGAAATCGGCCCTAATTAATCGGCCATGCCGATTTTAATTTTGACCCAAATGGCTGCTGGAGTGTTGATGTTAAGCTGTGTGTTTCAGGAGCAGAGACATGACCAGGGCCTGGACTTCCCTTCCACTCTGCCCCCTCTCAGACGAGCCAAGTCCCTGGACCGTAGGACCACCGAGTCCATCATGACTGTGAGTACCATTTCAGTCTCTACATCTGCATTGGTTGCCGTTTGGGGTTTTAGACTGGGTTTCTGTACAGTACTTTGTGACATTGGCTGATGTAAAAAAAAAAATATATAATAATAATGTATTTATCAATACATTTGATTGATTGATTGACTTTCCTCTCTTCTGTCGTTCAGTGTTTCTTTGTCGCCTCTCGGGTGTGTCATTCTGACATACTCAAATACACCAGGTAGACTTTTCAACTGAGAACATTGTAATCAGTTAGCGCTGATTGTTTACTTAAGGTGTGTGTGTGTGTGTGTGTGTGTGTGTGTAGGGGAGCTTTCTCTCCAGGTCCAGATAACATCACAATAGTTCTCCTAAAGCTGCAGGCTAAGAGGTCATCAGCAATGCTAGGGGACGACTTTATCCCTGCTGAGTGGAGGTTTTAAATGGGTCGTTGGGTTGGTGGAGAGTGTAGGTTGAGTTACCAGTGTTAAGAGCATTCAAATTGTATTAGGCGTACGTACGGGATAAACATTCTCTCAACCGTCCAATGAAATGCTCACTGTCCAGGTTCCTGCTCGACAACCCAGCAGCAATAATAAAAGATAAGGAGGTAAAGTATTTGGGGTTGACAAAGGGTGCAGCAGGCCTTAGCTAATGATAATGTTATGATAATGATGAGTCACGGTGTGCTATGAAACCACTAAACCTTTCAGCCACATGATACTGAACATGCTGCTGCTGCTACAGCAGCTCCTGGCTCAGCCGTCGTAATGAAGGAACGAACCCATTTTGGGTCACCGTGCCTTTTGTTAGTTTAATAAAATAGGTCGTCTAGGGATTGTTGTGGTTTATGATCTATTAGTCTGCACCTCTGAATCTTTTGGTTCCTGCTCTTTCCGACTGTTCTAGTGGCCAGGGTTTTCATGTCTGAGTTGGTGGAGGATTAAACTGTAGAGAACAGGCAAGGGGGCTGTGATGGGTAATGTGCTGGGACAGTACAGGCAAGGGGGCTGTGATGGGTGATGTGACTGGGACAGTACAGGCAAGGGGGCTGTGATGGGTGATGTGACTGGGACAGTACAGGCAAGGGGGCTGTGATGGGTGATGTGGCTGGGACAGTACAGGCAAGGGGGCTGTGATGGGTGATGTGACTGGGACAGTACAGGCAAGGGGGCTGTGATGGGTGATGTGGCTGGGACAGTACAGGCAAGGGGGCTGTGATGGGTGATGTGGCTGGGATATGTTTTTTCAGAGATGGTTGGTTGGTGTCGTGGACATCCTAATGCAGTCATCCACGCTGCAGGGGGCAGCACAGCTCCCTCTCCAGGTTATCCTGTGTTCAGCCATGGCTTTCAGGCCTCTGTGTGTTGGCACCCATTTTGCACTGTTTGTGTGTGCGTTTGCACTGTGTGTGTGTTCTCCCACTGTGTGTGTGTGTTCTCCCACTGTGTGTGTGTGTTCTCCCACTGTGTGTGTGTGTTCTCCCACTGTGTGTGTGTGTGTTCTCCCACTGTGTGTGTGTGTGTGTTCTCCCACTGTGTGTGTGTGTGTGTTATCCCACTGTGTGTGTGTGTGTGTGTTATCCCACTGTGTGTGTGTGTGTGTTATCCCACTGTGTGTGTGTGTGTGTTATCCCACTGTGTGTGTGTGTGTTGTCCCACTATATGTGTGTGTTCTCCCACTGTGTGAAACCACAGCAGACATGAACTGTTTTACTCAGCACTAAGACTTGTATAGCAGGATCTGTGATGCATAGTGGAGTAGATACATGTTTCCCCTAACCACTGGTTCAGGGTCAGTTATTATTGTATCCTCCAAGTGATTAGTGCTAAGACAATCTGATCCTAGGTCTGTGTTCAGGGGAAACTTCTACCTCTTTTGTTTCCCCGCTCTTTCTCAGACATTAAGTTAACTAATGAAGTGTATTTTTTTAGCCATGCAAATGTTCAAAATACTCAAAATTGTCCAAATACGGCAACATCTATTTAACAAAGTGCAGAAAATACAGAGTTTTGGAATTACAATGTTTCCGTCAGCTATGTACTGTAGTCATGATAACTCATACCTTTTCTTTCAGCTGTACGTATGACATGTTAAAGTTATGAAGGCCTGCGTGGATCCCAGATAGAAGTTGTTTTTAAAAGGCTGTAACTTTGGTCATCTGGTTTCTGTGTGTTTCAGCATCTCTTGGTTCATCTTGCGTGATGTTGCTGTGTGGCGTCACTAGACTTTAACTGGGCCATGGCTTGATTTCATTGGCATTTTTAAAGAGTCGATTTTAAGGGATGGTGTGTAAACACTGTCTTTCTGTTTCTTTTTCCAGCCCGACTTGCTGAACTTCAAGAAAGGTTGGATGGTGAAGCTGGATGAGCATGGACAAGTAAACAACAAACCATACATCCCCAAAACAACTCATGTTGTGTTTTTTTAATATGTTCCTTAGAAATCGTAACACTTGAAAAATTAACCTTATTTGATGCCATGAGATTTTGAAAATCGTGTTTACATTTTTTGGGGTCAGATCATCAAAGCGGGGAATCAGTAGCAGTTGAAACAGTAATCTGAACGTTCACCATTCTAGAAGGCATGAACGTTCATGCCTTCTAGAATGTTCTAGTATTCTATGGCCTTTCGAGCCGAGTGTCAGTCCGTTTTTTTATTTTTTTATTTGACCTTTATTTAACTAGGCAAGTCAGTTAAGAACAAATTCTTATTTTCAATGACGGCCTAAGAACAGTGGGTTAACTGCCTGTTCAGGGGCAGAACGACAGACCTTGTCAGCTCGGGGGTTTGAACTTGCAACCTTCCGGTTTCTAGTCCAACGCTCTAACCACTAGGCTACCCTGCCGCCCCTTCGATGGCACAGCTTCAATGGGTGACCGTTGAAAGGGTTGTGTGGTGCTTCTCTTTATACAGCAGATCAATGTTATTTTACAGCTACGTTTAATGGATACAGCTACGTTTAATGGATACAGCTACGTTTAATGGTTACAGCTACGTTTAATGGATACAGCTACGTTTAATGGTTACAGCTACGTTTAATGGTTACAGCTACGTTTAATGGTTACAGCTATGTTTAATGGTTACAGCTACGTTTAATGGTTACAGCTACGTTTAATGGATACAGCTACGTTTAATGGATACAGCTACGTTTAATGGATACAGCTACGTTTAATGGTTACAGCTACGTTTAATGGATGCAGCTACGTTTAATGGTTGCAGCTACGTTTAATGGATACAGCTACGTTTAATGGTTACAGCTACGTTTAATGGATACAGCTACGTTTAATGGATACAGCTACGTTTAATGGATACAGCTACGTTTAATGGATACAGCTACGTTTAATGGATACAGCTACGTTTAATGGATACAGCTACGTTTAATGGTTACAGCTACGTTTAATGGTTACAGCTACGTTTAATGGTTACAGCTACGTTTAATGGTTACAGCTACGTTTAATGGTTACAGCTACGTTTAATGGATACAGCTACGTTTAATGGATACAGCTACGTTTAATGGTTACAGCTACGTTTAATGGATACAGCTACGTTTAATGGATACAGCTACGTTTAATGGATACAGCTACGTTTAATGGATACAGCTACGTTTAATGGATACAGCTACGTTTAATGGATACAGCTACGTTTAATGGATACAGCTACGTTTAATGGATACAGCTACGTTTAATGGATACAGCTACGTTTAATGGATACAGCTACGTTTAATGGTTACAGCTACGTTTAATGGATACAGCTACGTTTAAGTGATACAGCTACGTTTAATGGATACAGCTATGTTTAATGGATACAGCTATGTTTAATGGATACAGCTACGTTTAATGGATACAGCTACGTTTAATGGATACAGCTACGTTTAATGGATACAGCTACGTTTAATGGATACAGATACGTTTAATGGATACAGATACGTTTAATGGATACAGCTACGTTTAATGGTTACAGCTACGTTTAATGGGTACAGCTACGTTTAATGGATACAGCTACGTTTAATGGATACAGCTACGTTTAATGGATACAGCTACGTTTAATGGATAGACCGACGCTCCAACACTATATATTTCCACAGTTTACTGCATTGTTGGAGCTGGAGACATTAGCATTAACCTGCGATTTAAAATCTGCGATTCTGCGTATGCGACCCCATAAAAGCTTTCGATTTAAAATATTGCACAGTCCAAGTTAACACACAGCTCTCATAGAAATCCTTACTGTTCAGAGGGCTACCAACATCACTTCAGTATCCTCTTCTATGGGTTTGTTCGGGTATTTGTCTGTGCTGTGTGTAGTGTAGCTCAGTTGGTAGAGCATGGCGGGGTTGTAACGGCAGGGTTGTGGGTTCGCTTCCCACTGGGGACCAGTATGAAAAAAAATATGAAAACGTATGCACTCACTACTGTATATCACTCCGTTGAATTACTAAAATGTATATATTGCACACAGAAACCGAGCTCCTAATGTCATTGTGATAACTCTCACTGGCGCTAAATATATGTTTTATTCTTCTGTATATGCATTGCATTTTGGGGGTTTTGGCTGGGTTTCTGTACAGCACTTTCTGACATTGGCTGATGTAAATAGGGCTTTAAAAAATAAAATGTGATTTGATTATTCTCAGTCTACTGGACTAACAGAACAGTTGATGTATTCCCAGTGAACTCTGTTGTTCTCTCTCTCTCTCCCCTCTACAGTGGACAAAGTTTTGGTTCGTACTGACAGACCACAGCCTCCAATACTATAAGGACTCCATTGCTGAAGAGGTGACTTTTTCTCTCTAAATCCATCCAGACTCGTCAATCGTGCTAGTTTAACTGTGACCGACTATAGCAAGGGCTGTAGTATCTTTAAAATAAATGGAATAAATGTTTGTCAATACAGTATTGGTTTCCTATTGATAACGTTGTATACTAAACAAAAATATAAATGCAACATGTAAAGTGTTGTCCCATGTTTCATGAGCTGAAATAAAAGATCCCAGAAATGTTCCATGTGCACAAAAAGCTTGTTTCTCTCAAATGTTGTAAACAAGTTTGTGCACATCCTTGTTAGTGAGTATTTCTACTTTGCCAAGATAATCCATTCCCCTGACCGGTGTGGCATATCAAGAAGTTGATTCAACAGCATGATCATTACACAGGTGCACCTTCTGCTGGGGACAATAAAAGCTGGCCTCGAATTGTTTTAGAGAATTTGGAAGTACGTCCAACCGGCCTCAAACACGCCAGGCCAGGACCTCCACATCTGGCTTCTTCACCTTGTGGGATGGTCTGAGACCAGCCACCCGGGCAGCTGATGAAACTGTGGATTTGCACAAACTGAATAATTTCTGCACAAACTGTCTGAAACCGTCTCAGGGAAGCTTCATAGACGAATCCCGTTTTCAACTGTACCAGGCAGATGGCAGAAAGCGTATATGACATCGTGTGGGTGAGCGGTTTGCTGATGTCAACGTTGTGAACAGAGTGCCCCATTGGGGGGGTATGGTATGGGCAGGCTTAAGCTACGGACAACTAGAATAATTGCATTTTGTCGATGACAATTTGTATGCAGAGAGATACCGTGAAGAGATCCTGAGGACCATTGTCTTGCCATTCATCTGTCTCCATCACCTCTTGTTTTAGCATGATAATGCACAGCCCCATGTCCCAAGGATCTGTACACAATTCCTGGAAGGTGAAAATGTCCCAGTTCTTCCACTGTCTGCATACTCAACAGACATGTCACCCGTTGAGCATGTTTGGGATGCTCTGGATTGACGTGTTTGACAGCGTGTTCCAGTTCCCGCCAATATCCAGCAACTTTCCACAGCCTTTGAAGAGGAGTGGGACAACATTCCACAGGCCACAATCAACAGCCTGATCAACTCTATGTGAAGGAGATGTGTCACGCTGCATGAGGCAGATGGTCACACCAGATACTGACTTGTTTTCTGATCCACACCCTTACTTTTTTTTTAAAGTCATCTTTGACCAACATGCATATCTGTATTCCCCAGTCATGTGAAATACATAGATTAGGGCCTAATGAATTCATTTAACTGATTTCCTTATATGAAATGTAAAACTCTTTGAAATTGTTGCATGTTGCGTTTTATATTTTTGTTTGCCGTAAGTACACAGTAGCCTGTTTCAAAAGAATTGTCCCTGAAAACTGGCTGCTTGTATGCTGATAATAGACTATTCTGTTCCTGACTTCACCATCTGTAATAAATGCTGTATTTCAGGCTTCAGATCTGGACGGGGAGATAGACCTGTCTACGTGTTATAACGTCACTGAATACCAGGCTCAACGCAACTACGGCTTCCAGATACATGTAAGCCCCGTTCACTCACATACAATCTCAGAATATTTAATGTCGTAATAATGATTTGATTTGCATTTATCTAACCATTTTTGTCACTTTTTATTTATTGTACAGTGTGAATCTAACGTCCTAACTGTCCTCCTCAGACCCGGGAGGGCTTGCACACCCTGTCGGCCATGACAGCAGGCATACGGAGGAACTGGATCCAGGCTGTCATGAAGAATGTCAGACCCTCCACCGCTCCAGACGTGGCTAGCAACCACAGCTCCTTCTCCCCACTGGAGGGGCTGGTTCAGCCAGACGTGACCCAGGACTCCCCTTCCTCCGAGACCTCGTCCGTGGAGCGTGAGCCAGGTCCAGGCCCTAAGAAGAGCCGGGCACGCGAGCGCCGACAACAAGGCCGCTCAAAGACCTTCGACTGGGGCGAGTTCCGACCCATTGCCCAGGCTTTGGCCCAGCAGCGGGCCCAGAAGGCTGAGCCCCTGCAGACTGATATAGGAGACCCCGATCGGAACCGGAGGAGGGAAGAACGACGGAGGAGGTATGAATCTGTCACTGGCTCCTCCAAGGACCAACCAGCAGGCTGCGAGGGCGGGAGGATGGACTTTGAGAAGGGGGGAGGGAGTGAAGGCAGCCCTGGGGGTGAGTGCGTGGGTCCCCCCTCCCTGGAGAGGCAACAGAAGGTGGAGGTGGAGATCGAGCAACGCTGGCAGCAGGTGGAGCAGACACCCATCAGGGCTGAGAGGAGGGTAACTCTGCCCTCGACACTGCAGACCAGGGAGACGGCCAAGCTGGAGAAACTGCTGGAGAGCTACAAGAAAGGGGTGGGTGTTTTTATGGGAACCGAGATCAACGTCAAAGGTCAGAGGTTGCTGATAGGTCAGTGTTCACCTTGTCCATTGTACCTTGCCTCTCCCAGGTAGAAGAGCTGAAGCTGCAGTTGGGGAGCTGTCACCAGCAGCTGCTGCACTCCAACCAGCACAAACAGAATCTGGAGGTCCAGCTGAGGACGGCTCTGGAGAGAGAGCAGCACGTCCGTTCTGGATACGTCTCCCAGGTAAGCACCACAGAGCTTTTCTTCTCCTCAGAGCTGTTCTATTCTCTATAGGCAGTCCTGTTGAGTTAAGATTTCATGAAGTAAACCGTACAGATTGAGCGGTGGTGTTCTCTTTTCATTTCATAACCTCCTTTTTGCATGTTGTGTTTTAACTGTGAGAAAACATCAAACTGACTGACATCGGGGCTCCAAAACGTCTCCAGAATGTTCCTTTGCATGAGTCCGTTCGTTGCATGTGAGGAGAAACATCTTGTTTATATGACACCTTTTACAGCTTCTTGCTGATGTTTCGTTTTTGAATTTTTTTTAGGTGATGACAGATGTCGCAAACTCATGCATGTGTATCGAACGTGATGCATTCAATTAACGATTAACATTTTAGATGGATAGGTTTCCTTTTCGGTGTTCCTGTGATGCTGTAAATGGCATAAATGCACACTTGACTTCAACAGTACGGCCATAGTAGTTGAAATAATGACGTTTGGCTCAGAACTGTATAAAATGACATGGTCTGGCTTGTCTCCTGGTGATTTTTATTTGAATGGATTTCAGATGTTTTCTGTTGTTACTACTCCCGACCATCCCTTCGTCTTTTTACTGATGTGACCAGACCTTTATACAGATAATAGTTTTCTGTTGCATTTTTGTGTGTGTGTGTGTGTGTGTGTGTGTGTGTGTGTGTGTGTGTGTGTGTGTGTGTGTGTGTGTGTGTGTGTGTGTGTGTGTGTGTGTGTGTGTGTGTGCGTGTGTGCGTGCGTGCGTGTGTGCGTGTGTGTTAGAGAGCGGGTCAGAGTGTGTCCGTATGGAGGGTTATAAATGTATGCTTTTTTGAATTCTTCACCACTTATTGTGTAAATCTGAGTTTTATCAAAGATAGTTGAGTTTCTTGGATAGCTTGTGTAACACATTTGATTCAGTTCAAAAGGGGACGTCTTTGATGTTTAGGTAGGGAGAGAATCTGGTTAGTTTATGCTGTCCTTTGCATTTTTTTGCTAAAGCCAACAAAAAAAAGGTAATTTCAGGAGAAATAATTAATTTCCTGTTCGTGTTGTTTTTACTTATTTTGGGTTTTAAGAAACAATTTTCACGTTCATTACACTGTTTGATTTTAGTTCTGGCCTGCATTGTTATTGCTATTACGCAATGAAATGCGATGTGATGACTGCCTTTTTGAGAAATGTTTTGTGAAGAGCGGGAAGAATTCAGAAAAAGGATATCTCAAGAGCATAGTTTATTCCAAGAACCTGGTATGCCTCCCATCTCTAATTAAACCACCTAGCTAGCACTAACTTTGCATTACTTACCCCATGAATTAACTCCTTAACCATTTAATGTGCATGCTAATTTGTGATTCACTAATCATGGCCATTAAATCTCTTTCCAGCGCACTAATTCTCATCATTTGACCTAATGATAGAAGCTGTAATGTTTTTCTTCGTAATTGTTAAATGGCATAATGTTGAAATGATATACAGTACCAGTCAAACGTTTGGACACACCTACTCATTCAAGGGTTTTTCTTTATTTTTTAAAACTATTTTATACATTGTAGAATAATATTGAAGACATCAAAACTATGAAATAATGGAATCATGTAGTAACTAAAGTGTTAAACAAATCAAAATATATTTTAGATTCTTCAAAGTAGCCACCCTTTGCCTTGATGACAGCTTTGCACACTCTTGGAGTTCTCTCAACCAGCTTCATGAGGAATGCTTTTCCAACAGTCTTGAAGGAGTTCCCACATATGCTGAGCACTTGTTGGCTGCTTTTCCTTCACTCTGCGGTCCAAATCATCCCAAACCATCTCAATTGGGTTGAGGTTGGGTGATTGTGAAGGCCAGGTCATCACTCTCCTTCTTGGTCAAATATCTCTTACACAGCCTTGAGGTGTGTTGGGTCATTGTCCTTTTGAAAATCAAATGATAGTCCCACTAAGTCCCAAACCAGACGGGATGGTGTTTCGCTGCAGAATGCTGTGGTAGCCATGCTGGTTATGTGTGCCTTGAATTCTAAATAAATCAAAGACTGTGTCACCAGCAAAGCACCATCACACCACCTCCTCCATGCTTCACGGGGGGAACCACACATGCGGAGATCATCCGTTCACCTACTCTGCGTCTCACAAAGACACGACGGTTGGAACCAAAAATCTCCAATTTGGACTCATCAGACCACTGGTCTAATGTCCATTGCTTGTGTTTCTTGGCCCAAGTCTCTTCTCCTTCTTCTTTGCAGCAATTCAATCATGAAGGCTTGATTCACACAATCTCCTCTGAACAGTTGATGTTGAGATGTGTCTGTTACTTGAACTCTGTGAAGCATTTATTTGGGCTGCAATTTCTGAGGCTGGTAACTCTAATAAACTTATCCTCTGCAGCAGAGGTAACTCTGGGTCTTCCTTTCATGTGGTGGTCCTCATGAGAGCCAGTTTCATCATAGCGCTTGATGGTTTTTCCAACTGCACTTGAAGAAACTTCTCAATTTTCTGTATTGGCTGACCATGTTGCAAAGTAATGATGGACTGTCGTTTCACTTTGCTTATTTGAGCTGTTCTTGCTGTAGTATAGACTTGGTCTTTTACCAAATAGGGCTAGCTTCTGTATACCTCCCTACCTTGTCACAAAACAACTGATTGGCTCAAACGCATTAAAAGGGAAAGAAATTCCACAAATTAACTTTTAACAAGGCACACTTGTTAATTGAAATGCATTCCAGGTGATCTCATAAAGCTGGTTGAGAGAATGCCAAGAGTGTGCAAAGCTGTCATCAAGGCAAAGGATGGCTACTTTGAAGAATCTGAAATATAAAATATATTTTGATTTGTTCAACCCTTTTTTGGTTACTACATGATACCATATGTGTTATTTCATAGTTGTAATGTCTTCATTATTATTATACAATGTAGAAAATTGTAAAAAAAATAAAGGAAAACCCTTGGAATGAGCAGGTGTGTCCAAACCTTTTACCGGTGCTTTATATTATGATGTCATAATGTTTAATTGCTCTTAATCCAGAGGGAAATCATTGATGTATTACCTAAAACAATTTAGCTAGCCTTTCTCACCCCTGCTGTGTGTGTTAACCAACTTTCTGGTCCCCTTTTCCAAGCTGGATCTCCCTTTGGTTCTGGAGGCTGATATCGAGCCCCAGACGAAGAGGCCGGAACTGGTTAGTTCTCAAGCGCAGAGCTTAGCAAGGAAGTATCAGGAGACCAAAGAGCTCCTGCAGCTGCAAGAACTGAAAAAGCGTAATATGCAGGCACAGCTTGGCCTCTCGCTTTCCCACCTCTCCATCAAGGAACTTTACCTTTCCCACCCCCAAACAACAGCCTCTCTGGAAAGCCTGCCTTCTTCAGAGCCGCTCGTCAAAAAAACTGTTAGCTTTTTGATCGAAGATAGTGCAGACAGGATTCAAGAGCTAGAGGACTTGATATCAGGAAAGTCCTTGACTCTGAAGGGACTGGTTAGATTGCTACGATCTCACAGTGAATTCTGCCTGGAGGGTAGTCTGGAAATAGGACAACAGGGTAGTTGGCAGAGGCTTTTGGAGAGCTGGAAGTTTCAACAAGAGGTAGACAACGAGACCATGACGCAGAGCTTGGCCAGGGCGGGCGAAAGCATCCACAGTTACGAATCGTGTCTCCTGGCCATGGAGGACATGCTAGGAAGGGTTCAGAAGGTGGAGAGCCAGAAGACCCCTTACGGACCACTGTGTCAAATCGAAGACCACTCGGAAAGCCACGAGATCGCTGTACAGGCATTGTCCCACAGGGTTGAACTTCTAAAGAGCGAAAACGGAGCGCTGAACCAGCGCTATCAGGAGATAGTGAACCAACTAACTGAGGCAGATAGGGAGATCGACAGGCTCAAAGCTGAGCTGATCAACCTGCAAGGCGGGAAACAGCACCTACTGATCCTAGAAGAGCTGAACGGAGTCAGGGCCAGACTAGCAGAGAGCCAAGCCAATGCTATCGACAGGGAGTTCTATGAGAGAGAGTTGAATGAGAAGTCTGTGAAGCTTCATGAGGCCCCTGTCACCTTGGAGGTGCTAGGAAGCGGCCTGAAGGACAGGGAGAGGAGACTGCAGCTGAAAGAGGCCACTCTCAAAGCTCTGGGATTTCAGATGGCAGAGGAAGGTGCTCCTAAGGAGAAAGGGCAACTCAAAGAGCAGCTGGAGGCAACAGGGGCCAAGCTCTTGGAAAAGGAAGATCTCTGTAGAGAACTTCAAACTCAGAACGTTGAACTTCAAGCTAGAAACCAGGAATCGGAGAGAGTCCAGAGTCTGAAACTTTTAGAGGCAGAGAATGAGATTAGGATGTTGCGAGCAAAGTTGGGGGTAAAGGCAAAGTCGGCTAGGGGAGAAAGAGAAGTGAATGTTAGTGAAGACTTGATGCAGACAGGTAGCAAGGTAGCAGACAAAAGTGTTATAAAGCAAGTAGTAGGTGAGATAAAGATGAAGTCTGAGGCCCTTAGTCGGGTTTTAGAGGTGTTGGTGAAGCTTGATGTTGGTGTGGAGAAAACACTACTTGATCTGAAAAGCTCTTTACATGTCACAGACTGCCTTGGATCCTTTGAAGAAGAGCCAGATGAAGTAAGTCAGAGAGTAATGAAAAGGTTGGTATTAGACGCAGCGTTCTGGAGTGGTCTGTTGAACGCTTTAGAGATTAGCCCATGCGAGACTGAAGGTGAACGTGTATGTAGTTTTGAAATGCGTGTAGTACAACGTACGGTAGCTGAGAAGAGCATGTTGATGTTGATGAACAGGATTTGTCCTCGACCCAAGATGGAAGTCGATAATAAGATGACTGTGATGGCACAGACCATGCAAGCAGACCTTTTGAATTGGTGCAGCTGGCTTGATAACGACACCAACACGCTCATTTTGAAAGATCTAACAGAGGCATTGCAAGAGAAAGTATATTTGTTTAATCTAATTGCCTCCACTATTGAAATGTCCACAAATGACACCCTCATGTCCTTGGTCCTAGCTAGCTTTGATTCCGGCAAAGTTAAGAAACAATGGTCTGAGCACCTTCAAGACGCAGCCACAGAAGCTCACATGGCCTATCTCATCAGCAGGCTGAACATCCAACACGAGAAAGAACTGAAAGAAACACAGGTTGAGAAACTTCAGATTGGCAACTCTGACTGTGCCAGCTGCTTTCTATTGGGAGAACAGAACCGAGAACTCCAATCCAAATTGGCGGATCAACAGAATCCTCTGCAACGCCTTGAAAGCACTATGAGTAAAGATACTAGACCAGTAACACACATTCAGATCGAAGGGGAGCCCATTGACTCCCTGGACAAGGCCATACAGCTGCAAGACATGGTAGCCAAGCACAAGCTGGAGCTGAGGGAGACCAAGGACGTCTACACACAGGTAACAGAAAATCTGCGACAGGAGGTGGCGAAGGTGTCCGAGATATTGCGTCTAGAACGTGAAGAAAACGTGAAGGAGATCGACTCTCTGACTGTCTGCATGGAGAACCTGAAGAAGAAACACGAGACAGAGAGGATCGTCCTACTGGAGAAGCTCCACCATCAGATGGATGTCACCCCAGGAGGAAGCTATCCCACTGGGGCAGAGGATGGGACGATGTCCCCTGAGACCTCCACAAACTCTGCCCTCAAGGAGCGCATCCAGGAGCTGGTGGCCCAGGTCTCGGCCATGACAGAGGAGATGAAGCGGAGGGAGCTCCAGGGTGACGCAGCTAACCTCCGGCTGAAATACGACAAAGACCTGGAGAATCTGAAGGTGGAAGCCTTTCTTTGTCCTTTCTGTTCCTCCGTCCGTGATGCCTTTTCTCCTTGTGCCCCCCCACCCCCCACCCTCCCGACCCACTCCTTACCTCCCTTACCCCCCCCCCCCCTTTCCTCTGTAGCCCTGCTATCCTCACTCTGCTTGCTTTCCTTTGTATATCAGTATCCTCCGGTGTTGCATGGTGACTAATCCACTGTTAGTGCATGTGGTTGTTGATGCTACGTGTGCGCTGAGGAACCTGTTTTGTTTGACAGGAAAAAGGTTAGTTAACCAGAACTTCTACTCCGAAATCCCAACTGGAACATTGTTTATGTGGGAGGCAACCCATCTGCTTAGGGAGACCAACCAGAACCTCTCTTACAGTCCCATGAAAGTCAGGCTGACAAAGAATTCAGGTCATGTTATTTAGTGTCTATCAGCATATTTACACATCCAATGTGAAACGAGCATCCCAGCAGGTATAGTTGTTGATGAAAGGAATTCTTCGGAAGCTACAATTTGATGTGCTTCATTACAGATTCCTTGCTTCAGTAGGCATCGTATGTGTTAGAAGTGTCAATTACAAACGGTTGAAGCCCTTTTTAAAGCTGTCTACCTATGGTTGTCCTCAACAGATACATGATTTAGATAATTGAGTGGACTCGAGGAGGAAGTTTAAATGACCTGCGTTTGAAGGTGCATGGGGCTTACCTCTTTTTGTCTTTTTGATGTGCTTTTGCTTTAACTGACAATAATTAACCTTACCCCCCTTCTGACATGCTGAATGAACTTACAGTGCCTTGCGAAAGTATTCGGCCCCCTTGAACTTTGCGACCTTTTGCCACATTTCAGGCTTCAAACATAAAGATATAAAACTGTATTTTTTTGTGAAGAATCAACAACAAGTGGGACACAATCATGAAGTGGAACGACATTTATTGGATATTTAAAACTTTTTTAACAAATCAAAAACTGAAAAATTGGGCATGCAAAATTATTCAGCCCCCTTAAATTAATACTTTGTAGCGCCACCTTTTGCTGCGATTACAGATGTAAGTCGCTTGGGGTATGTCTCTATTAGTTTTGCACATCGAGAGACTGACATTTTTTCCCATTCCTACTTGCTAAAACAGCTCAAGCTCAGTGAGGTTGGATGGAGAGCATTTGTGAACAGCAGTTTTCAGTTCTTTCCACAGATTCTCGATTGGATTCAGGTCTGGACTTTGACTTGGCCATTCTAACACCTGGATATGTTTATTTTTGAACCATTCCATTGTAGATTTTGCTTTATGTTTTGGATCATTGTCTTGTTGGAAGACAAATCTCCGTCCCAGTCTCAGGTCTTTTGCAGACTCCATCAGGTTTTCTTCCAGAATGGTCCTGTATTTGGCTCCATCCATCTTCCCATCAATTTTAACCATCTCCCCTGTCCCTGCTGAAGAAAAGCAGGCCCAAACCATGATGCTGCCACCACCATGTTTGACAGTGGGGATGGTGTGTTCAGCTGTGTTGCTTTTACGCCAAACATAACGTTTTGCATTGTTGCCAAAAAGTTCAATTTTGGTTTCATCTGACCAGAGCACCTTCTTCCACATGTTTGGTGTGTCTCCCAGGTGGCTTGTGGCAAACTTTAAACAACACTTTTTATGGATATCTTTAAGAAATGGCTTTCTTCTTGCCACTCTTCCATAAAGGCCAGATTTGTGCAATATACGACTGATTGTTGTCCTATGGACAGAGTCTCCCACCTCAGCTGTAGATCTCTGCAGTTCATCCAGAGTGATCATGGGCCTCTTGGCTGCATCTCTGATCAGTCTTCTCCTTGTATGAGCTGAAAGTTTAGAGGGACGGCCAGGTCTTGGTAGATTTGCAGTGGTCTGATACTCCTTCCATTTCAATATTATCGTTTGCACAGTGCTCCTTGGGATGTTTAAAGCTTGGGAAATCTTTTTGTATCCAAATCCGGCTTTAAACTTCTTCACAACAGTATCTCGGACCTGCCTGGTGTGTTCCTTGTTCTTCCTGATGCTCTCTGCGCTTTTAACGGACCTCTGAGACTATCACAGTGCAGTTGCATTTATACGGAGACTTGATTACACACAGGTGGATTGTATTTATCATCATTAGTCATTTAGGTCAACATTGGATCATTCAGAGATCCTCACTGAACTTCTGGAGAGAGTTTGCTGCACTGAAAGTAAAGGGGCTGAATAATTTTGCACGCCCAATTTTTCAGTTTTTGATTTGTTAAAAAAGTTTGAAATATCCAATAAATGTCGTTCCACTTCATGATTGTGACCCACTTGTTGTTGATTCTTCACAAAAAAATACAGTTTTATATCTTTATGTTTGAAGCCTGAAATGTGGCAAAAGGTCGCAAAGTTCAAGGGGGCCGAATACTTTCGCAAGGCACTGTATAATAATTGACAGGCTATCAAAACATTGCAGAATGCTTGAAGCGTAGACATATTTGCAATGCAGGTGCTTCTACACCTGCATTGCTTGCTGTTTGGGGTTTAAGGCTGGGTTTCTGTACAGCACTTTGTGGCGTCAGCTGACGTAAGAAGGGCTTTGTAAATATATTTGATTGATATTTACTTCCTTGGAAATGTCATTCTTTTAAAGGAAGAAATGCAAAACAAGATCTAATCGCAGCTATAAAAAATAAAGTATATTAACCACATTCCACCATGATCATATACCTAAAATCTTTGGTACTGTATGTAAACATATAGTTACCCAGGTGTTTTTATACATCATAGATCCTGTCTTATTATTATTTATTTAGACTACATAGAATTCAAGTTAAAAAACAAAAAACTTTTATCCATTGTCATGGTCTCTACATTACGTTGTAGACGTTTATAAGAATTACACAGGTCATTTATAATCAGGCTCCAGCTTTATATGAGCTGTTGTTGTTTTCTGCGTGTTTTTATTAGGCCTGAATAGTGACTGTTTCTAAGCAGATGACATGGGTTCTTCTACTCAGGTTTAGAACACAGCTTGGGGACACAGCTTGGGAGCACAGCGTGGGGACACAGCTTGGGAACACAGCTGACATGAGTTGACCTGCGCTACACCATGTCTTTTGTTGTTACTGCTGGTGTTGTAATCTTTGTATTGTTGTTGTGTATGGAGACGGACAGGTGGTAGCATTTTTGTGGTCCTCTTAACAGTAATAACATTGTAAAATCAGTAATAACGTTTTAGCAGTTCCCTTCCTGGTCCTCGAGGACAGGTTTCATCCCTGGAACACAGTCCCTCCAGTCAGCCATACTTTATTGACATGTAGTTGTATACTATACACCAGCCACTCCCCTAAACAGGAAATGGCCCCCACGAACGCACTTAGGACACACACACTAAACAAAGGGCAGGTGTTGCTTGCTGTGATGTCACAGTAGGAAGTGCCCCTAAATACCCAGCCAGTGGGCGTGGGGGTTGGCTCAGTCTCAAAGGTTGTTCCCTCCTGGGCCAGTTTCCTGAGCGCTGGGGACTTATCCCTGTGAAAATACGTTTTAGGAAACGAGAGAGGGAGCATAGGACAGTACTCAGATTAGCAGCACTGAATAGAGGACGGAAGTAACTTTTGGGTCGAGCTGGTCGGAAGACCATTCAAATCCCCTCTTGTGGAAACATGCACTGTAATTATAATAGCATTGTGAGTAACTCTAAAACCGTGTTGATCAGACCCCCTCCTCCCCTCCCCTCCCCAGCCTTCTTGCTCTATACTGCTAAAAGGTGTTGGTGCGAAGCTGCCAATCGTGCCTCATTTGACACAGACAGGCTGGCCCAGAGACAGTACGATGGGGAGACACCAGACTCCACTGTCTGTCCCCACAGAATCAGCCTATTATCCAGTGTTCTACTCGGTCTCATCTTAACCTCCCACATTCCATCAAGACATCCCCAATAGAAACAGAGTGGACTGGACGTCTTTCACACTATAGACGGCTGAACAATATGACACGCTATGACACGAACTCAATTTGTAATGGGTGTTTTATGAGCGAGACGGCCCGGATTTCACTTGGCTTAAAATCTTGGCAGAGGTTGAATACCTTTACTGTTGCAGGGATAATTAGGCTACACAGAACACGGCCTTCTCAATCACATTGTGTTCTAGCTGCCTTCTTCAACGTATTGTGTATTCTGTACCAGAGGCTTATGTTGTTAATAGCTGAAGTAGCTAGCTTGGTGTTTGTCGTCAGTGATCAGTGAATAGATAGATGGTCAACGGTGGTTTTGGGTCAGGAGTTTTTTGGGCTTTAACTACATCGAGTTTGACCACGAAAAATACCCTATAACTAGGGGCCAGAGGTTTTCCTAATCAAGTCACATGGTCAGGCAGGAAACTCCTGGCCCTAGCTTATGGTTTCGTGTAGATTCACTTTTCACCCATTCCCCTCCATTGATAGGACACCTGTGAGAGGGGCTTTGCTGCCATGGAGGAGTCCCACCAGAGGGTGATTGAAGAACTGCAGAGGAAAAACCAGAGAGCACTGGAGAACCTACACGAGGAAAAGGAGAGGCTGCTAGCCGAGGAGACTGCCGCTACCATAGCCGGTCAGTAGTAATTGCGATAGCGGCTAACGCTAACCCTATCAGCAGCGGCTAACGCTAACCCTATCAGCAGTAGCACCTTGGTAATCATATAGGCCTAGTGTCCCATGCTATCAGTACCATCAGGCTAACATTAAGTATTTTGTTCACTTGTGTACACAAATCCACCATTGTGAGTTATCATGGTCTTTGGGTTCTGCTTTATAAAACAGTGGATTTTCTTTCTAAAACAACATGATTACCTAACGTGGTCCGGGTATGCTTGATGATCTCTCCTAAATAACAACGTTCTTTGTTTTGGTTTCCCCAGCAATCGAGGCGATGAAGAACGCCCACCGGTCGGAGCTGGAGAAGGAGCTGGACAAGGCCCGCAAGTCCAACAGCAACACGGAGAACGCAGACATAGAGGAGATACGCCGGCAACACGAGTAAGTTATGACGAGATGGCACCAACTGACATGTTCGCCGTGTTGCGAGCTCCTAGCCAACTTTGCCGTCTTTTTGTTTATTTTAGTGTTATTTTTTTACTTTATTTGCCCAAAATGTTTCTAGTATTATCTCCTATGTCCGACGAGCACTCCTGGTCATCTAATCGTCGATTACTCGCCACAAATTTGACAGATTCGACCCTTTGTTCAGTTCTCCCAAAGTAGTTTCATTCATTCCAGGAGCCCTACCAAAAAGAGAGCTAGTGTTCTAGTCAGACTAAAGAGAATGGCAAATTACCTAATGCTTCCTAGTATTGTACTAGCAAAATGTACAGTCTCTAGACAATAAGTTACAAGCTCAGAGTGAGGATTTCCTACCAACTGGACCTGAGAGACACATAATTTGCCTCACTGAAACGTGGCTCACGGGCTCCATGCTGGATCCGGCTATCCAGCCTGCTGGGTTTTCCATTATCGCGTAGTCAGAGGAATCTTTCTGGGAAAAGTAAAGGAGAAGGCATTTGCTTCATTATCAACAACTCATGGTGTGACTGTGGTAACTTACAATTCCTCGCAACTTTCTGTTCTCCTGCTGTTGTAAAACCTCCCGATTAAATGCCAACCCCACTATCTCCCAAGATAATGCCCAGTGGTTATAATCACGGCTGTATACCCCCAGCACCGATCCTCCCATGAGGGCCCCCGCTGCTGTAGAAGACTGTGAGCTCTAGATCTCTGCGGCTGACGTCAGTAAGACCTTCAAGCGTGTGAATGCTCGCAAAGGAGCCGGTCCAGACAGTATCCCCGGCTACGTCCTTAAAGTATGTGCAGACCAGCTGGCTGGAGTTTTCACGGACATATTCAACCTCTCCCTGTCCCAGTCTGTGATCCCCACATGCTTCAAGATGTCCAGCATTGTCCCTGTACCCAGGCAAACAAAGGTAACCTGCCTAAATGACTGTCGCCCTTTAGAACTCACTTCTGTCATCATGAAGTGCTTTGAGATGTTGGTCCCAAGATCCAAATCAGCTCCACCTTACCTGACACCCTGGGCCCACTAAAATGTGCAAATGACCCAACATATCCACAGATGACGGAATCGCCCTACACACTGCCCTATCCCACCTGGACCAGAGCAACACCTATGTAAGAAAGATGTTCATCGCCTACAGCTCAGCTTTCAAGACCATAGGCCCCTCCATGTTTGACACTAAGCTCAAGGCCCTGGGTATGAACACCTCCCTCTGCAACTGTACCCCAGGTGGTGAGGGTAGGCAACACAAGTCTGCCACACTGACCCTCAACACGGGGTCCCCCAGGGGTGTGTGCTCAGTCCCCTCCTGTACATCTGCATAGCTATGTACGACTCCAACATCATCATCAGGCGACTGAAGAAATTCAGCATGGGTCCTCAGATCCTCAAGAAGTTCTACCTCTGCACTATCGAGAACATCCAAGACCAGCTGCATCACCGCCTGGTACAGCAACTGCACCGCCCTCAACCGGAAGGCTCTACAAAGGGCGTTATGGACTCCCCAATACGCTCTCTGCCCTCCTATTATATCTACAACAGGCAGTGTTTGAGGAAGGCCTGGAAGATCGTCATGGGCTGCAGTCACCTGAGCCATAGACTGTTTACTCTTACCATCTGGGAAACGGTATCGGAGCATCGGGTCTCGGACCAACAGGCTCCGAGACAGCTTCTACCACCAGGCCATCAGACTGCTGAACAGCTATGTCTCCCTGCACAGACCTAAACCTTAGAGCCTATTGCACCTCAGACTTTGCAATGTAGAAATGATTTGCATGGACTCTCCACACATTCAACCCTTACACCTGCGTTTCCCAAGGGGTGAACGTTTTGGTATTTGCCCTAACAATACACAGCTGATTCAAATAATCAAAACTTGATGATGAGTTGAATCAGCTGTGATTTATTTGAATCAGCTGTGTAGTGCACCCCTTGGGTCTATAACGTGCACCCCTTGGGGTCTATAACCTGCACCCCTTGGGGTCTATAACCTGCACCCCTTGGGGTCTATAACCTGCACCCCTTGGGGTCTATAACCTGCACCCTTTGGGGTCTATAACGTGCACCCCTTGGGGTCTATAACCTGCACCCCTTGGGGTCTATAACCTGCACCCCTTGGGGTCTATAACCTGCACCCCTTGGGGTCTATAACCTGCACCCCTTGGGGTCTATAACCTGCACCCCTTGGGGTCTATAACCTGCACCCCTTGGGGTCTATAACGTGCACCCCTTGGGGTCTATAACGTGCACCCCTTGGGGTCTATAACCTGCACCCCTTGGGGTCTATAACCTGCACCCCTTGGGGTCTATAACCTGCACCCCTTGGGGTCTATAACCTGCACCCCTTGGGGTCTATAACCTGCACCCCTTGGGGTCTATAACCTGCACCCCTTGGGGTCTATAACCTGCACCCCTTGGGGTCTATAACGTGCACCCCTTGGGGTCTATAACGTGCACCCCCTTGGGGTCTATAACGTGCACCCCCTTGGGGTCTATAACGTGCACCCCCTTGCGGTCTATAACGTGCACCCCCTTGCGGTCTATAACGTGCACCCCCTTGGGGTCTATAACGTGCACCCCCTTGGGGTCTATAACGTGCACCCCTTGGGGTCTTTAACCTGCACCCCTTGGGGTCCCGAGGACAGGGTTTGGAAAACGCTGCCTTACACTAACACACACACTCACTCAACGCTGCTGTTCTATCATGTACTATTGATTCTACTGTGCGACCAAGACACAACCACTTTACATTCGTAAATCCAGTCCATTATTACCATGCTGCCTCTTCTATTACTTGTTTTAATTAATGTTCTGTAATGTTGAGGGAACTGTGGTTGTGACTGCACCTTTTACACCTGCTGGAAACTGTGGTTGTGACTGCACCTTTTATTCCTGCTGGAAACTGTGGATGTGACTGCACCTTTTATACCTGCTGGAAACTGAATGTGACTGCACCTTTTACACCTGATGGAAACTGTGGTTGTGACTGCACCTTTTATACCTGCTGGAAACTGAATGTGACTGCACCTTTTATTCCTGCTGGAAACTGTGAATGTGACTGCACCTTTTACACCTGCTGGAAACTGTGGTTGTGACTGCACCTTTTACACCTGATGGAAACTGTGGTTGTGACTGCACCTTTTATACCTGCTGGAAACTGAATGTGACTGCACCTTTTACACCTGATGGAAACTGTGGTTGTGACTGCACCTTTTATACCTGCTGGAAACTGTGGATGTGACTGCACCTTTTATACCTGCTGGAAACTGAATGTGACTGCACCTTTTACACCTGATGGAAACTGTGGTTGTGACTGCACCTTTTATACCTGCTGGAAACTGTGGTTGTGACTGCACCTTTTATACCTGCTGGAAACTGTGGATGTGACTGCACCTTTTATACCTGCTGGAAACTGTGGTTGTGACTGCACCTTTTACACCTGCTGGAAACTGTGGTTGTGACTGCACCTTTTATTCCTGCTGGAAACTGTGGATGTGACTGCACCTTTTATTCCTGCTGGAAACTGTGGATGTGACTGCACCTTTTACACCTGCTGGAAACTGTGAATGTGACTGCACCTTTTACACCTGCTGGAAACTGTGGTTGTGACTGCACCTTTTACACCTGATGGAAACTGTGGTTGTGACTGCACCTTTTACACCTGATGGAAACTGAATGTGACTGCACCTTTTACACCTGATGGAAACTGTGAATGTGACTGCACCTTTTACACCTGATGGAAACTGTGAATGTGACTGCACCTTTTACACCTGCTGGAAACTGTGGTTGTGACTGCACCTTTTACACCTGATGGAAACTGTGGATGTGACTGCACCTTTTACACCTGCTGGAAACTGTGAATGTGACTGCACCTTTTACACCTGCTGGAAACTGTGAATGTGACTGCACCTTTTATAACTACATTTTATAATTCTGTTTTTATATTGAAGTTCAAATCCAACCCAGCGCCATGGGAACGAAGGTCTGGGCAAAGCCAGTATGTCACTGTGGCTGTCTGTGCCTTGCCAGCTGTAACCAGGGCAACCTGGAACTAAAGGTGGCGGCTGGTGTCCTTGCCAAACCTGGAATTCCAGACGGTTCCAGTTCCAGCCGTCTGTCTGGGGTTTATTAAGGAACTGATTAGCAGCAGTCTGGCCCAGTCTGTCTAGCCTCTGAATACACTGAAGCTCCAGTGTCAGGCCAGAACTAAAATATGAAGGAAGGAGGGGCTGTACTGAGTCTGGTTCTTCACAATGTTTTTTCCTACTCACCCTACAAAATGAAGGAGTTTTCTCAGATCTGTGCTACTGTTTCCTTTGGTCAGCTATTATGATGGAAAAGTGTTCAGCGTGGTCTTTCTGGTTGAGTTTCTTGAGTGGGTAAATGTATGGTGTTGATTGGCTGAGTGTGTTACTGAGTGGGTAAATGTATGGTGTTGATTGGCTGAGTGGTAAATGTATGGTGTTGATTGGCTGAGTGTGTTACTGAGCGGGTAAATGTATGGTGTTGATTGGCTGAGTGGTAAATGTATGGTGTTGATTGGCTGAGTGTGGTACTGAGTGGTAAATGTATGGTGTTGATTGGCTGAGTGTGTTACTGAGTGGGTAAATGTATGGTGTTGATTGGCTGAGTGGTAAATGTATGGTGTTGATTGGCTGAGTGTGTTACTGAGTGGGTAAATGTATGGTGTTGATTGGCTGAGTGTGTTACTGAGTGGGTAAATGTATGGTGTTGATTGGCTGAGTGTGGTACTGAGTGGGTAAATGTATGGTGTTGATTGGCTGAGTGTGTTACTGAGTGGGTAAATGTATGGTGTTGATTGGCTGAGTGTGTTACTGAGTGGTAAATGTATGGTGTTGATTTGCTGAGTGTGGTACTGAGTGGTAAATGTATGGTGTTGATTGGCTGAGTGGGTAAATGTATGGTGTTGATTGGCTGAGTGTGGTACTGAGTGGGTAAATGTATGGTGTTGATTGGCTGAGTGTGTTACTGAGTGGTAAATGTATGGTGTTGATTGGCTGAGTGGGTAAATGTATGGTGTTGATTGGCTGAGTGTGGTACTGAGTGGGTAAATGTATGGTGTTGATTGGCTGAGTGTGTTACTGAGTGGGTAAATGTATGGTGTTGATTGGCTGAGTGGTAAATGTATGGTGTTGATTGGCTGAGTGTGGTACTGAGTGGGTAAATGTATGGTGTTGATTGGCTGAGTGTGGTACTGAGTGGTAAATGTATGGTGTTGATTGGCTGAGTGTGGTACTGAGTGGTAAATGTATGGTGTTGATTGGCTGAGTGGTAAATGTATGGTGTTGATTGGCTGAGTGTGGTACTGAGTGGTAAATGTTTGGTGTTGATTGGCTGAGTGTGTTACTGAGTGGGTAAATGTATGGTGTTGATTGGCTGAGTGTCTGAGTGGTAAATGTATGGTGTTGATTGGCTGAGTGTGGTACTGAGTGGGTAAATGTATGGTGTTGATTGGCTGAGTGTGGTACTGAGTGGGTAAATGTATGGTGTTGATTGGCTGAGTGTGGTACTGAGTGGGTAAATGTATGGTGTTGATTGGCTGAGTGTGTTGCCTTGTATTGCCTGATTTACTGAGTATTTTCCTGTGTTCTCTTTCTCCCTCTCTCTCTCTCTTTTCCCTCTTTCCCTCTCACGTTCCCCTCTCTTTCCCTCTGTCTCTCACTCTCTTTCCCCTTATCTCTTTCCCTCTCGCTCTTTGCCTTTCCCTCTCGTTCTCTCTCTCTTTCTCCCTCTCCCTCCCCCGTCTGTGTTGCAGAGAGGAGCTGTGCTCGTTCCAGAGGGAGATCGAGGTGTTGTCAGAGCAGTACTCTCAGAAGTGTCTGGAGAACGCCCACCTGGCCCAGGCCCTGGAGGCTGAGAGACAGGCCCTCAGACAGTGTCAGAGGGAGAACCAGGAGCTCAACGCACACAACCAGGTGCACACACACACACCCAGGCACTAACAAACACCCAGGTAATAGTCCTCACACTTACCATGATATGTAATGTGCCTTGTGTCTGTAGGAGCTGAACAACCGTCTAGCTGCAGAGATCACTAAGATGCGCTCTATGGCCACTGAAGACGGGGGTGGAAACACCTGCAACATCACACATGGGAAGGAACTGTACGAACTAGAGGTAAGCTCCGCTCGAGGTGAACATAAGATTGGACGATTTGAAGTCTTCCTGTTTGTTGAAAGGGGACTTTGCTTTTATACACAGCTGAAGTTTAGCCCTTAAATCTTAGCGTTTTGATCTTTGCCAGGTGATGTTGAGGGTGAAGGAGTCGGAGGTCCAGTATCTGAAACAGGAAATCAACTCTCTGAGGGATGAACTCCAGGCCGCCCAAAGAGTAAGACCCAAGTTACCTAAAACTGCTTTTTATCATTTTTCATTGTATTTTATGCTATTTTCTCATTTTATGCCGAGATTGTATTTCTCACCCTGCCACCTTAAACAATGTATCATTTGTCCCTCCAGGATAAGAAGTATGCGACGGACAAGTACAAGGACATCTACACAGAGCTGAGCATCGTGAAGGCCAAAGTAGAGCGAGACCTGGGGAGGCTCAGAGAACAGCTGCAGCTGGCCCACGAGGCACTGGGGGAACCGTCACTGGAGGAGGTGGAGAGGGCAGGAGGATACGGTAGGAATACAGAACACTTTCTTCTGCTACTCCATTAGTGTGTTCCAAATGGAACCCTAGTCCCTACCTAGTGTTCCAAATGGAACCCTAGACCCTACCTAGTGTTCCAAATGGAACCCTAGACCCTATCTAGTGTTCCAAATGGAACCCTAGTCCCTACCTAGTGTTCCAAATGGAACCCTAGACAGTGCCTAGTGTTCCAAATGGAACCCTAGACCCTACCTAGTGTTCCAAATGGAACCCTAGACCCTACCTAGTGTTCCAAATGGAACCCTAGACCCTACCTAATGTTCCAAATGGAACCCTAGACCCTACCTAGTGTTCCAAATGGAACCCTAGTCCCTACCTAGTGTTCCAAATGGAACCCTAGTCCCTACTTAGTGTTCCAAATGGAACCCTAGTCCCTACTTAGTGTTCCAAATGGAACCCTAGTCCCTACTTAGTGCACAACTTATGACCTGATCCCTTTGTTTCAGTCTTAACAAGTTTGGTGGTTGTTTCACTCATAACCAGTGTGTGGCAATGCCTCCAACATTTGAATTTGGTCTGTCTATTTACATAAGATGTCTCATAGTCCAGACTGTCTCTGACCTGCAACCCACTGACCTCCTTACAACAACCAGCCAGACAAGTAGATTTATTACAGTAGTGTCTATAGTATACTGTACATAAGCTGAACTAGCCACTTTTCCCCCCAGGACATGTCATTGAAGTAGTTGTCTTATCTCTCCTCAGATATCATGAAGTCCAAAAGCAACCCTGACATTCTCAAGATGGCGGCTGCTGCCGCCAAACGCATTGAGCGCACCATGAGGTCAAAGGTATAGCTTATTAACACCTGAGTAAGACATCTTAATGTGTTTTTCCCAATCGAGAAGTCTCCCACAGCTGAAGGTTGTGTGTGTGAGAGAACTGTTCAGTTTGTAACCAAGTGCCATTGAGCTGTGACACACTGCCACCTTCAGGTTAACGACAGCATTACACTGCAACTTTTGAGGTTTGAATTCCCCAACATACAACACTTGTGTCGTATTACTCTAAACAAATCCCTTTGTGCTATTTGATTGTGGGTTAAAATGCTTCTATAAGAGAGAAGTGTACCAACATGTGATGAGATGGGTGTGTCCCCCCCCCCCCCCCCAAACCCCTTCTCAATCTGTGTCTGGTGCCCAGGGCCAGCTAGGACTGCCTGAGAACCTATAGGTCTACTTTTCTCCTTATGGTCACATACCAAACCAGACAACCACCAATAGCAGTGCATCATATTGGTGTACCATCATTTTGTTTATATGTTCACCCTTCAGCAGTGTGTTACCCAGAAATAACCACCATATCCCCTTTCTGCTCATTCTAATGGTCTCCAACATCCTTCTGGGTGTGTATAAAAGACTTACATTATTATTCCCCCTGTTTCTGGTACGGATGAGAGAAAAGCCCTCTGCATTACTAGACCCTCTGGACTCTTGTGCTTTCCCTCCTCTGTATCTCGCACATTAACAGTCAAAATCACATTTTTGATTGTGGGTTCGAATTGGATTGGGAATGGGATCACCTTTTTGTTTTTGGTACCAGTGGGGCTAGAGAGAAATATCAGTTTTACCAGTGACAGAAATGAGTGCACCTCTCTGTTGCTTCCTCGTCAATGATTCAGTCCTGTCTACCTGAAAGTCTCAGTTAAACCTGACCACAGTCATTAACAGTCTCTCCCCCCCCCCCCCCCCCAGAGTCTTAAGGAAGGGCTCACTGCCGAGCAGCGACTCCACCTGTTTGACAAAGACACTAAGGAGTTCTGACTGAGTCGCACCGCTCCAGCCACCTTGCAGCATGTTTAAAAAAGCCACTATATTTTACCTCTGTAATTACTTATTTAGAAACACACTGGTCACCACACACACACACGTTGTGTGTGTATATATATATATATATATATATATATATATATATAAAAAACATGGTAATGAAGATTTGAATTTAATGTCTAGACTCATTCCATGCACTTTAGTTACTGTGACATTAAGTTGTTTTGTTTTTCATCGCCGTGTGTTACGGTAAATACTCCGTACGGTTTTTAATGAGGCATCGATCGTGCCTACACTAACAAAGATGGCCTGTAAAGCTACTGTTTGGGCTCCTTAGTCTGTGTTAATAGCCGAAGGAATAATTATGATGTTGTAAAAGGCTAAACACAACTGCATAATGATGATGATGATGATGGAATAATGACGTACATAAGCAAAACCGTAGGAGCAATCTTGCCTTCAGGCTTGTGTGTTATGCTAGGTGAGGTCAGTGTTCACATGCTGTCTCTATCCCCTTAACAAAGCTATGGAAATCAAATGTTTGCCTGCATCATTGTACAAGTAAACTATCTGTTACTTTGGATGTTGCTCCTTCCTTGCCTGATGTGTTGACTTGTTATATGATAATTATTAACATCATAGAATGTTTTCTGAAACGGGGCCATTTTAAAATGACCCCTGGAAGGCGACTGCTTGAACGCGTACAGAACGACTGGGATTATCTGATTTCTGCTATAAATACATTTACATTCTTCTCTGTGTAATCGTATTGGCACCGCTGTATGGGAGGATGATTTGTTGGAGTCGGTTATGTCTGTAGTCTTGTTCAGTGGCAGTCCCTTTGTATTTATTTATGTGTGGGGTTTTTTTATTTTGTCTCGCATACTCTACTGTTGTAAATATACAGCCAATGTATACCAACTGACAACCAGTTTATTAGCAATAAATATTTTTGCACCCTGTGTTCAGTTTGAGTGTTTTAATCTACTAAACTGTGTTAATCTTTCTCCAAACCGATTTTAAACGGAATTATACACCGCAACACTTTTCTCTCAAGGGCTCCAGTCAAGTAGGTTTTATTTTCTGTCTGCTATTTAATTGATCAATGGCCCAGAGAGAACACTTACAGGGCCTATTGAAAGTCTACACGGCCCTTACACATACTTCACATTTTACCTCCTTTAAAATTAAAAGGAATTACATTGGATTTCTTTCCAACAGAGCTACACAATCTCCACCGTTTCAAAATGAATGGAAATTAGACATTTTTCCAAATATTTTTGTAGTAATTCACAAAACCTATTCGTGCAGTAGTGAATGTGTAGTTCATGCACTACTCAAGATGTACAAGTAGAGTTTGGCAGTGTTCAGTAGGAAAACACTAGTTTCCAGTAATCAGGTAGAGTTTTGTACTAATTGATGTTGGTAGTAAATAAGTTGTCAAAATACAGCCAGAAGACAAAACAGGAAGTAGTTGGTTGTTCCCTAGCTACTGTTTTTGACAATCCCTGAATTGTAATCATCCATCGTCATCCTGTCGTTAGACCTTCTATATAACTTTTTACAACATCAGAAAGATTGCTTAACAAAACAGTTTGCTGTTGTCATAGAGACGTTGTCATGGAGATTTGGGTTTAGCCCAGCTGTTTGCTGGCCCCATTGAAATGTAGCTACTGTATGTAGCCTCTGTTTTTGTCATGCTAGCTAATAAGTATGTGTTTTTATGCAAATATACAGTATGTTCATATTTATATACTTACCTATTCCACTAAACTCTTTTGACATGTTGCCAAGTAGGTCTTTGAAATATGCTGGCCATTGTTGGTGAGGTGAACATTGCTTATCAAATGTTTTTCTGTGTTGTCATATGTGACATCTGTTAGCAGATGTTTGATAATTGGTTGTCTTTTGGGCTTGTCTAAAAGGGTACACGGTGGAGAAATGTGAACGCAACAAAGAGGATCTGAAGATACAGTAAGTCAAAGCTGAATGAAAACCTCAAAGGGTCATTTTAATACCCTGCGATCTATACTCCTCCGTAAACTGGTCATCTCTGTGTACCCGTCGCAAGACCCACTGGTTGATGCTTATTTATAAAACCCTTAGGCCTCACTCCCCCCTATCTGAGATATCTACTGCAGCCCTCATCATTCACATACAACACCCGTTCTGCCAGTCACATTCTGTTAAAGGTGCCTAAAGCAAACACATCCCTGGGTCTCTCCTCATTTCAGTTCGCTGCAGCTAGCGACTGGAACAAGCTGCAACAAATACACAAACTGGACAGTTTTATCTCAATCTCTTCATTCAAAGACTCAATCATGGACACTCTTACTGACAGTTGTGGCTGCTTTGTGTGATGTATTGTTGTCTCCACCTTCTTGCCCTTTGTGCTGTTGTCTGTGCCCAATAATGTTTGTACCCTGTTTTGTGCTGTTACCATGTTGTTGTCATGTTGTGTTGCTACCATGCTTTGTTATGCGTTGCTGCCTTGCTATGTTGTCTTAGGTCTCTCTTTATGTAGTGTTGTCTCTCTTGTTGTGATGTGTGTTTTGTGTGATATTTATATTTAGATATATTTGTATTTATTTAAAATACAAGGCACGAGGCCTTTTGCGTTTTGGTAGGCCCTTATTGGAAATAAGAATTTGTTCTTAACTGACTTGTCTCGTTAAATAAAGGTTAAATTAAAAAAAATTATAATAATGTAAAGTGCTGGTCCCATGTTTCATGAGCTGAAATGAAAGATCCCAGAAATGTTCCATACATGCAAAAAGCTTATTCCAATAAAATATTGTGAACAAATGTATTTACATCCCTGTTAGTGAACATTCTATCCTTTGTCAAGATAATCCATCCAGCTGACAGGTGTGACATATCAAGAAGCTGATTAAACAGCATGATTGTTACACAAGTACACCTTGTGCTGGGGACAATAAAAGGCCACTCTAAAATGTGCAGTTTTGTCACAACACAATGCCACAGATGTCTCAAGTTTTGAGGAAGCGTGGAATTGGCATGCTGACTGCAGGAATGTCTACCAGAGCTGTTGCCATGGTATTGAATGTTAATTTCACTACCATAAGCCGCCTCCAACATCGTTTTAGAGAATTTAGCAGTAAATCCAACTGGCCTCAAAACCGCAGACCACATGTAACCATGCCAGCCCAGGACCTCCACATCTGGCTTCTTCACCTGTGGGATGGTCTGGGGCAGCTGATGAAACTGGGTTTGCACAACCGAATCATTTCTGTCCAGTTTTGAGTTTCAGGGAAACTAATCTGCGTGCTCGTCGTCCTCATCAGGGTCTTGACCTGACTGCAGTTCGGCGTCATAACCGACTTCAGTGGGCATATTCACCTTCCATGGCCACTGTCACACTGTAGAAGTGTGCTCTTCACAGACAAATCCTATTTTTAACTGTACCAGGCAGATGGCAGACGGCGTGAATTGTGTCGTGTGGGCGAGTGGTTTGAGAATCCCATTTTTAGCTGTACCTGGCAGACTGTATATGGCGCCGTGTGGGCGAGTGGTTTGCTGTCAACTTTGGGGTATTTCTGTCTGTAATAAAGCCTTTTTGTGCAGGAAAACTCATTCCGATTGCCTGGGCCTGGCTCCCCAGTGGTCGGCATATGCCCTCCCAGGCTGCGGCCCTGCCCAGTCATGTGAAATTCGTTGATTAGGGCCTAATTAGTTTATTTCAATTGACTGATTTCCTTATTTCCTAAATGAACTGTAACTCAGCAAAATCTTTGAAATTGCATGTTGCATTTATATATTTTTTCAGTACAGATGCAACAATTCAAGTTGTTTCTGTCAATAAGGTATGCTCGATGTTATTTGATGTGTGCAAACTGTCTTCCCTTGGCACTTGTTTTGGGTCCAGGACCATTCACAGTTGAGCTCACTCAGTTTAGGTCAATGTTGATTGGCTATTATTTTATACTCTTTTTTTTTAATCAAAGGAGGACAAATGCACACTGGCTCCCTTGCGTTCAATCCTACGGGTGGCAACAATATCATACTATTTTGGACCAGACAGCATCAGATAAATGGCCTACACATACAGAGACAGAGGGGTGCTGTTTGGCTCGCTCCGGTGCTTTCTAAAGTGAAGTACTGTACATTCAGCCTCTTGCGAATTTAAGGAAAATTATGAAACACAGAGAGATGAAAGATACATTTTCTTTTATACTTTTTTCCTTGGTCAATTTTTTGGGGAAGACGGGATTCCCTTGGCATCCATGAATACATGCCACTGTGAGATGATGATTTTAAATTAAATAATAAAATGCTCAAATAAAACTGTAAAATAACTGAAATATGTAATAAAGTAGTGTGAATAAATTGTTAAGTGACAAGCAGTAATGGGAATTCACTACCATCATGGGACTTTTATTCATTGTTTTATTCTGTGTTACAGCATTCAACCCAAATAATCCGGGGCGGCAGGGTAGCCTAGTGGTTAGCGCGTTGGACTAGTAACCGGAAGGTTGCTAGTTCAAACCCCCGAGCTGACAAGGTACAAATCTGTCGTTCTGCCCCTGAACAAGGCAGTAGGCCGTCATTGAAAATAAGAATTGGTTCTTATAACCATGATAACGTTTTAATAATAGAACCGAACGGACCTCAAAAAGCAAAAAAAAAAATGTACTCGGCACTAATGGAAATGTCTGTAATATATTATTAATATATGACTCAGGACAAAACCTTTTCACACAATACAAGTTGTCTCACTCGAGTAAAACGATATATTGAACTCTGCCGTTTTAATTTTTTCCTTATTATTAACATCAAATCCTTACAAAAAGTACATGGGGGAATACAGTGTCGTGTCTTTGGCTATGCCGGATTAAGTGATATGACAAATAATTTCTCCGTAATTAATATTACCTGATTGAGCTAATCATGTAAATGTAATTAACTAGAGAGTCGGGGCACCACGAAATAATATTTATAGATCTGTTATCTTCCGAATAAACTCTTAAAGACCTAGCAATATTTTACATCAATAGCAGTCAATATTAACCGTCACCCTAATTCAGTCTCATCTGAAAGTTGTAAATTCTTGGTTATCTTCACGAACCGTGGCTAACAAGTTGAATCAGCAATACAAAATTGGGTTTAATTATTTATTTACTAAATACCTAACTAATCACACAGAATTACACATACACATAATTAATCATAACTTGATTACAAATTACGTCATAAAGGAGAACATCCCTAGCGGGCGGAACAGATATGACAGCTTGTTACACAAAAGAAAAGGGGCTGGGTTGAGTGAAGGAGCGGGAAGAATGAGGAACAAAGGCCAAAGCTGTGCTATCGTAAATACAGTATCTTATGCATTCTAAATTACTTCCCATTTGGAAAAGGAAAATGCAACAAATATTTACTCTGAGCTGCGCTTCAGTAGGTTGTTGGTAGATTGAAGGCCGTGTTGCCAAACCGAGTCCTTTGTCCTTTGAAGAATGTCTCTGGTGGTCAATTGGATACGTTGTAGTAACGTTGTTGTGTGATAGACGGGATACTCTGTCTGTTCCTTCCTAACCCTCGTTTGCAGCTGCTGTTGCTAACTCAACGGCTAGGAGGTATCATTTCTGTAGTGAATAAGAGTTCAAAGTTCATACCATTCGCAACCAAAGCTCACGCTGATGTTGGCTTCGTTCTGTAGTTATTATCTGAACCATTCTGACATCGGACCGTTGTCCTCACATCCTCGGAACAGGAGGTTATATTGTCATCAAGGCTTTATAGTGGAAGGGAGAGCAGGGCGTGTTTGAAACGTTTTATAGCCCATGTCCCTTCACAGGGGCGGGCCACTGATTGAGCAGAGCCCTAACCTTATGAAAACCCAAATCTCACATTTTAGAAGCTAAAATCACATTTCATCCTATCACAAATAATTTCATATTCAAACATTTAAATTGAACAACAATTCCATGTGAATCCGATAACTCTGATGTGTAGACTTTCCACTGTAGAGTTTATGTCATCTTATCATTGATGTCTCAGATGACAACCGAACTGACATCATATTCATTAAGTACCACCGCATATGTTCAATTGGTCGGTTTACCAGAATATTGTTCATTTCCCCCCACCTTCTGATGTTCCCAGAATCTCTATGTTAACCAAGGGGTTTGCAAAAGTAACATCAGTAGGGTAAAGAGAGGAAAAATGGGGGGAAGATGTATTTATGACTGTCATAAACCTACCCCCAGGCCAACGTCATGACAACAGGTCATAAGGAATATACAAAGGACAATGGTCTAGGGGCGGGGCATTACACAGGACCTTAAGTGGCAAACACACGTTTATCATTCTAACAGCTTTTTTGTTGGCAGAGTATTTAAATATTTTTGTAAGGTAAGAAAAATGTGGTGTTTTGTTTGTAAACGCACATTTGTGAATATGAAATTTGTCCAAAAGAATAATTAATTACATAGAAATAGGTTGAAACAATTTTATCTTAAGTAAAGAATCCAGGCAGTACATCTCTCCAGAATAGTGTAAAAATCTTAATAAATGTGTTCAATTACAATCTACTGATGTCTTGACACAGATTCCTTACATGAATATAGTGCCAAATAAGATGCAAAACCGTTTCTGGATGGTCATTACAAAATGTACAATTTGAATGTATGTTTTTTTAAACTTCTTCATATAGTGGTTGGCAGGATAATATTTATGAATAATTTAAAAAGAAACTTTCTTCATTTTGTTAATAATTAGGTATGTGTATGGCAACATCCACACTGTTTTCCAACAGACAGTATCATTAAAACCATTCCAATAAGGCACGACTTAAGGTATATAGCGGAGTTCCCCAACTGACGGCACGGGGGCCGAATTTGGCCCGCGGGTGGTCTCATTTGGCCCCATGTTTTCTGAGCAATAAGTACAAATAAATTATGTATTTTTATTTTTGTTGGACATAAGATTGCAAAAACACTAAATCAGCTCCAAGTGATTTTAATTTAGAGAAATATGTTCAAGTATTCCAACACATAATAGAGAGACACCTGATCATATACAAATATAAGAAAGGTTTGAAATTGTTTTAGACAAATATTATGTGTTTGGGCTTCTTGCGGTCAATTTGCAGTCTACAAATTATTTGTAATTTGGGTCCGGCCTCCACCATCCACGCAACAACAAAAAAATTGTCCCTCAGCTGAATCTAGATTATGATCCCTGGTATACAGTGGGGCAAAAAAGTATTTAGTCAGCCACCAATTGTGCAAGTTCTCCCACTTAAA
This sequence comes from Oncorhynchus clarkii lewisi, assembly GCF_045791955.1. Taxonomy (NCBI): domain Eukaryota; kingdom Metazoa; phylum Chordata; class Actinopteri; order Salmoniformes; family Salmonidae; genus Oncorhynchus; species Oncorhynchus clarkii. The sequence continues at coordinate 7,061,370 of NC_092162.1, read as the reverse complement.
AAGATGAGAGAGGCCTGTATTTCCATCATAGGTAAACTTCAACTATGACAGACAAAATGAGAAAAAAAAATCCAGAAAATCACATTGTAGGATTTTTAATGAATTTATTTGCAAATTATGGTGGAAAATAAGTATTTGGTCAATAACAAAAGTTTCTCAATACTTTGTTATATACCCTTTGTTGGCAATGACAGAGGTCAAATGTTTTCTGTAAGTCTTCACAAGGTATTCACACACTGTTGCTGGATTTTGGCCCATTCCTCCATGCAGATCTCCTCTAGAGCAGTGATGTTTTGGGGCTGTTGCTGGGCACCACGGACTTTCAACTCCCTCCAAAGATTTTCTATGGGGTTGAGATCTGGAGACTGGCTAGGCCACTCCAGGACCTTGAAATGCTTCTTACGAAGCCACTCCTTTGTTGCCCGGGCGGTGTGTTTGGGATCATTGTCATGCTGAAAGACCCAGCCACGTTTCATCTTCAATGCCCTTGCTGATGGAAGGAGGTTTTCACTCAAAATCTCACAATACACGGCCCAATTCATTCTTTCCTTTACACGGATCAGTCGTCCTGGTCCCTTTGCAGAACAACAGCCCCAAAGCATGATGTTTCCACCCCCATGCTTCACAGTAGGTATGGTGTTCTTTGGATAAAACTCAGCATTCTTTGTCCTCCAAACACGACAAGTTTAGTTTTTACCAAAAAGTTATATTTTAGTTTCATCTGACCATATGACATTCTCCCAATCTTCTTCTGGATCATCCAAATGCTCTCTAGCAAACTTCAGACGGGCCTGGACATGTACTGGCTTAAGCAGGGGGACACGTCTGGCACTGCAGGATTTGAGTCCCTGGCGGCGTAGTGTGTTACTGATGGTAGGCTTTGTTACTTTGGTCCCAGCTCTCTGCAGGTCATTCACTAGGTCCCCCCGTGTGGTTCTGGGATTTTTGCTCACCGTTCTTGTGATCATTTTGACCCCACGGGGTGAGATCTTGCGATCTCCCCCAGATCGAGGGAGATTATCAGTGGTCTTGTATGTCTTCCATTTCCTAATAATTGCTCCCACAGTTGATTTCTTCAAACCAAGCTGCTTACCTATTGCAGATTCAGTCTTCCCAGCCTGGTGCAGGTCTACAATTTTGTTTCTGGTGTCCTTTGACAGCTCTTTGGTCTTGGCCATAGTGGAGTTTGGAGTGTGACTGTTTGAGGTTGTGGACAGGTGTCTTTTATACTGATAAGTTCAAACAGGTGCCATTAATACAGGTAACGAGTGGAGAACAGAGGAGCCTCTTAAAGAAGAAGTTACAGGTCTGTGAGAGCCAGAAATCTTGCTTGTTTGTAGGTAACCAAATACTTATTTTCCACCATAATTTGCAAATAAATTCATTAAAAATCCTACAATGTGATTTTCTGAATTTTTTTCCCTTCGTTTTGTCTATTATAGTTGAAGTGTACCTATGATGAAAATTACAGGCCTCTCATCTTTTTAAGTGGGAGAACTTGCACAATTGGTGGCTGACTAAATACTTTTTTTGCCCCACTGTATAGATAGATACAACATCCTGTTGAAACAAGACTTGTATAGCTCTACTGTTGAATGGACCCCCCAAAAAAAACAATCTTTCCTACTGATGAGTCAACAGGGATAATCGTATGTTCTGAGGGTCAAGTCTTGACACGTTCCTGAATAATAAAGCAATACCGGAGGGAATGGCATCTAGTCTTGCAAAATCTTTAGGTGTTACAGGGACCTTGTAAAGTGATAACAATTCCTTATGATTAAGTAAAAGACCCTCTGCATTTACAAGTTGGCTTACCAATAGGATATTATTTCGGTAACCAATATTCTAAAAACAAAGAAGTATTTTTATACAATATGTTCCGATTATTCCAAATAATATCTGTGTGGAGAAAAATTATGCTAATAAATTAAGGACCATGACAAGAATACCTGCCGATGAAAAGCAACTCCGCCAGCTTTCGTCCCAATGACAGACAGTATATGAAGTTTCGTTGTTTCCCAACTTCCCATAATGCTTCACTGTGATTGCCAGGCTGAGAGCTGATAAATGCTGTTCTTGAAATGTTGCGCAGTTTACGCGTGTTCGGGAAAGTGCAGGGGTATTTGATCCTGTTTACTGACACAAATCTAGTTCGGGGTTTTAGGGTACAAGAGTTAGATTGGCTCTTGACCAAGATGCTGGGTGGGACTCACTGTTGAATTGGACGTTTGTAAAAGCCCCACACTCCTTCCTGTTTGGGTAAGTTTCAGTCTCCGGCAGCGCAATATGCTCGCTCTTTTGTTTCATACGAAGGGCCTAGCAAATTAGCTTAGCAAGCTAGCTAGGAAACCATAAATAAATCAAAGTTGATTGCTATTTAGCTGTATCTAATAAATGCATCACTCCACCCCTCCGTGGTCTGCGGGAAATCAATCCCCAACGCGGAATGGCAATAACCAGCAAATATTCAAGGATTGTATTATTATAGCCACCAGCCAGCCACCCTTTATTTCACAATAAAATGACGTTATCCTATAAACTACAGATTCATTGGTTAGTTTAGGAGAGTATTAGAGAGGTGCAACTTTTACAAGGGACATTGTTTTGTGGTAAGCGTCTAACTACAGCTAGTTAGTACATCGTGAACTGGTTACATTAACTAACCTAATCAAAACACGTATCCTATTTACATAGTTAGGTTAATCTGATAACTAACGAGGTAATGTTACTGTAACTCTTGTTGTCGCACGAATCATCCTTCACATTTGACTAGTTGTGGCTGGACTTGATGGGGTACAACTAAGACCGGAAGTGACGTTTCGTAACTGGTTAGGAGATCATTTGAGATCATCTTAACCCTTTCCCCAACCTTGACTAAAGTCTCCTAACCTGCAGTGTAACTTCTTCTAACCTGCTAGGAAAAAGTCCCCTCCGGTCGTAGCTGTACTTCCTAGTCAAAACTCATTTGACTGACGATTTTTCTTTTTTAAAGGGAGCTGGATTGGGACAGTCAGCTGTCATTCCAGGTTACGGAAAGTTAGCTGTAGTTGGCTAAACATAAATGTAGTTGGCTAAACATAAATAAACAAATGTAGTTAGCTAAACAAATAAACATAAATGTAGTTGGCTAAACATAAATGTAGTTGGCTAAATTTATTTGTTTGTGAGAAGGCAGAGGTTCGAAGCCAGTTGGTAACTTTTGTTAGTTTATTTTCTTATCGCATCTATTTTGGTGGATTTCCAGTAATTTATATACTTCTGATTTGGCCACTTTTCCCGAGTCAGCTTGATACTGTAGCCGCAAGTACAAACGGGATACTTTGTTTGTTTACCCGTTAGTTGCAGATTCATTAAGTGGCAGGTCAACAAACGTTACATTACTTTGAACAGTAGTAATGGAAAACTAAGTGAACGCTGACAGCCAACGAAAACAACGTTAGAGGCACGTTTAGCATTTAGTTCTGACTTGTTTGCTTTCTTGTTAGCTATTTCGATATTTAGCTAGCTAAGTCTGTGATGTGCATTATCGCTAGCAGCTTGTTGTCTGTACTCTAGCTAGATAAAGTTGCAATCCACTGTTGACCAATGTGCTTGGTGATGATGGGACCCAATCTTGTCCTATATCCAGTCATGTTCTCACTTGAGGTCATCAAGATCATTTCAATGTCATGTATTTATCTAATCTTTCTGTATTTCTGCTCAATTTCAGTTGCTATGGAGCAACCGCTGGGGGACTCTGATGATTTAGAGCCACAGGACCTCTCCTCCACCCACAGCCTTCCCGCTGTGATGGACCTGACCAGAAAAGGTGAGGAATGCCTCTTGAAAGCCAGCTCCATGGACGCCCTCCGGGTGGTCAAGCCTCCCAGCTGGTACCCAAACTTCCCTGAGACTGACCACGACCACAGGCTTCAACCAGTAGACCAGATTCAGCCAGACAATGCCTTCTCCAACACTACAGTCACTCTCTCATATGTGAGCCGGTCTCATGTCTTCTCCCAGCATCCCTCTCTCTCCCAGCATCCCTCTCTCTCCCAGCATTCCTCTCTCTCCCAGCATTCCTCTCTCTCCCAGCATTCCTCTCTCTCCCAGCATTCCTCTCTCTCCCAGCATTCCTCTCTCTCCCAGCATTCCTCTCTCTCCCAGCATTCCTCTCTCTCCCAGCATCCCTCTCTCTACGGTGTCCCGTCGATCAGCAGGTTCTCAACAATGGATGGCTACCTGCAGCAGGTGGATAAGCCTCTGGGCTTAGCACCTCGGTCTGAAATGTTTGACTCTATCCCTCCAGCCCAGGTGGTGGGTGAGAATGTCGCAGGGGTGTGTCTGATGCAGCAGTCTCATGAAATCAATGGCCATCGAGTTGCCAGTAACGGAGGAGTGGAGAAATACAAGCCTCAACAGAGAGGGAGTTCAATGAAACGCACTCTTTCTCAGGACACAGTCAACAAAGGATTGCAGAATGGTCAGGGTAGTAGCAGCTGGTCCAACTCTGCCATCTGTATTGATTCCTCCCCAGAGTCTCTCACTACAGACATGGAGGATGGTCAGAGGGCTTCAGAGGTTCTCTTTCTCATCTCTAGAACAGAGGAGCCAGTCCTGATGCAGGACAGCAGGAGTCCCAGGGACCTGTGTTCTCCGAATAGGGACTATATCAGTCCTCTGGAGGACCCGGTCTCTCCCTCTGTCTCACTGGACGACGTAGAGGATGGGCTCATTCTGCCTCAGCCCTCCTGCTCACCCTGTGCATACAATTATTCACCAGATGACACGGCTGATACCTGCTGGGATGAGCTGGGGAGAGGAGGACCTGGGCTGTCTGCAGTACAGGGGACAAGGTCTAATGGTGAGAATACACCAAGGTTAGATTATAGCAAGGACTTCCAGCAGCCAGGACATAAACCCAAGGCAGCTTCGGAGCCTATTGTTGATTTGACAGAAGACGAGAGCACTGTGCCAGAGGTTTCAGAAAAGAAACCCAAGCAGACAGCTGCTACTCACCTGAATGGTAATATCAAGGTAGAGCAGAGGACTTCTGAGAGGAAACAACTCCCCCCTCGCTCTGGCAGGGGAACCAGGCTAGAGGCCATAGTGATGAATATAAACCCTAACTGGTATAAAGTATCTACTAAGAAGCCCAAGTCTCAGACAAATCCCCTGACCCAGAGCAGTCCATCTGAAGCCGGTGTTAGTCCTAACGAACAGACCTCGTTTGTAGTGAAGAAGAAGGTCCAGAATAAAGCAGAGTCTAGCTGTGAGGGAGAGACTAAAGTACAGGCGGCAGCCTCACTGACCGGTCATATGGATAACATTTACACAGGCCGTTGCATAGAGTCTACCTCAGATTCGGAACATGCCCATTTTTCGAAATACCCACACAACCACCGCACATCTCCGATAACCTCCAGTCTGCCCTTTGCTCCAGACAAAGATTTAGAGAAGGAGTCGGAACACAGAGAGTCATGTCCCGAGCCCTCCTCTGAGGTGGATTTACTGACTGTATCGCCGTCACTTAAAACATCTCCAAAGAAACCCGGGAAGCATAAAGCTGAAACTACAAGCAGCGAAGCAGCTGCTCCCAGAGCCAAAACAAGGAAGGCGACCCCTGCTCCCAAGAAGAAAAGGAAGAAACCCAGACTGGATCAGTCCTCAATATTCTCCCCTCGGGAGCCTGAGATCAAACTGAAATACATCAACTACAAGGAGGAGAAGAGGGACATGAGGGTGGACACGTTCTCTCCTTTCATCCACATAGAGCATAAGCCCTCCTCCACCTCCCCCGCCAACTGTACTGTCATCAACTACCCAGAGGAGGAGAAGCCCAGGCAGAATGGCCAGGGGCAACAGCAGGCTGGAAGTTCAGGATCCAGGGGTTTCATCCCAGGGGCTGTACCCTCCACTTCCTGCCTCCAGCTGGGCCGCATCTCCAACCACAGCCAGCACCACAGCTCCCTGGTTTGCTGCCTGTGTGGAGGCTCGGCTAACGCCATGGACCTTGGGGACCTCCACGGGCCATACTACCCTGAGGGATACAGACCCAGCACTGAAGCCCTAGCTAGCAAACCAGGCCTCAAAGAAGAGGAGGATCTCAGTGACTCTGACTCATCCTGCAGCGTGAGAGGCCCGGGTAGAAAGTGTGCTCGGCCCCCGGGGGTCCCCTGGCCCCACAAACCTGACCCCCGGCTGAAACGGGAGGGCCTGCTGGGGAGGTGGACCAGTGACAGCGACCCCTCAGGCAGCCCTGGAGCTAAGAGGGGCAGGCTTGAGGCTGGGCCTTCGCTAACATCTGGGTCCAGGGCAGCAGTGGATGACTGGTACGTTCCCCCGGTGGTGCCTCTGGACCAGTGTGAGTACTGGCTCCACGAGGACTGCAGCATCTGGTCTGCAGGTGTGTTCCTGGTGAAGGGAAGGGTCTACGGCCTGGACGAGGCAGTCAAGGTGGCTCAGGAGACGGTAAGTGTAAATCCTGCAGGATAAAAACATGTTTTATTGATGTATGATTTGGGGTGAATATATATAGTGATCTTCCATGAGGACTATGTCTGCTGTTGTAACCTTCTGTTGACCATTTTCACATTTAGTTCGTATGTAACAGTGCTACAACTCTGTCAAACAATGTCAAATCAAGTTTTATTGGTCACAAACGCGTGTTTAGCAGATGTTATTGCGGGTGTAGCGAAATGTACCCGCAATGTAAACTGCTATAGCAGCTTGTCTTTGGTCTTGGCCCGCAACACGAGAAAACCAATTCATTGTATTTCATGTTTTCAGACGTGTTCTCGCTGCCGTAACCCAGGTGCCACGTTGGGCTGCTTCATCAAAGGATGCCCCAACAAGTATCACTACAGGTGTTCTCTACAGTCAGGTGAGTCTTTTCTGTCCTTATCCCTGTCCCCTACCGGGACCATTGGGTGCGTCTCCTTGTCTCACAGATGTGTCTTGAGACTCGATTTGATAGAAAATGTCATTATTTGAGACTTGACTTCGGAGCGTCAAGACTCTGGACTTATTTTGTGGCACAGTCTCTGTGGATAACTCTCCATGCAGCCAGAGGCAGTAGCCACCTCATTTCCCTTAGAATAAAAAGGGCAACAGATTGGCTTATGAAATGCACACTCTGACCTCTGATTGGACCAGCAAGCTGTCAATCAACAAAGGTCCAGTGCGCCAGAGAACAGATTGCTGATTTGTTGTACAGCTATAGGATTGGGTGCAGTGAAATTGTAGGGAGAGAGGATTGCCATAATAAATGTCCAGCTCCAAAAAATGTTGGTGATCAAAAATATGAACTGTTTACTTTGCAAGCTCACCAGCAATGGGGCGTCAAGACACAATTACTAGCACAGGCCTACTGATCTTTTGTTACAGCCTATGTAAAAAGTATATCTTTGTCATTTTTGTTGTGCATAATAGGAGCATGTATGCATTGAAATAGGCTACGTGGCCTGCGTGCCACACTTTGGAGTCAGTACATTGAATAACATAATCATTGTTCCATTTATTAATGGTGATTATTCATAAGCAATCTATACTGAACTAAAATATAAACACGACGAGCAACAATATCAACGATTTCGGTGAGTTACAGTTTCATGTAAGCAAATCAGTCAATTGAAATAAATTAATTAGGCCCTAATCTATGGATTTCACAGTGCAGCCATGGGTGGGCCTGGGAGGTCATAGGCCCACCCACTTGGGGGCTAGGCCCACCCCCTGGGGATCCAGGCCCAGCCAATCGGAATGAGTTTTTCCACACAAAATATTTTGTGTTTATTACATCCACATATACTCTTCAGTTTCATCAGCTGTCTAGGTCGCTGGTCTCAGACCATCCCATAGGTGAAGAAGCCTGATCTGGAGATCCTGGGCTGGTGTGGTTACACGTGGTTACGTGGGATCTGCGACCTAGCTAACTGGTCTGTAACCTGACTCGTTATGTCTAGGGATCTGCGACCCAGCTAACTGGTCTGTAACCTGACTCGTTATGTCTAGGGATCTGCGGCCCAGCTAAATGGTCTGTAACCTGACTCGTTATGTCTAGGGATCTGCGGCCCAGCTAACTGGTCTGTAACCTGACTTGTTATGTCTAGGGATCTGCAGCCCAGCTAACTGGTCTGTAACCTGACTCGTTATGTCTAGGGATCTGCGACCTAGCTAACTGGTCTGTAACCTGACTTGTTATGTCTAGGGACCTGCGACCTAGCTAACTGGTCTGTAACCTGACTCGTTATGTCTCGGGATCTGCGACCCAGCTAACTGGTCTGTAACCTGACTCGTTATGTCTAGGGATCAGCGACCCAGCTAAATGGTCTGTAACCTGACTCGTTATGTCTAGGGATCTGCGACCTAGCTAACTGGTCTGTAACCTGACTCGTTATGTCTAGGGATCTGCGACCCAGCTAACTGGTCTGTAACCTGACTCGTTATGTCTAGGGATCTGCGACCCAGCTAACTGGTCTGTAACCTGACTCGTTATGTCTAGGGATCTGCGACCCAGCTAACTGGTCTGTAACCTGACTCGTTATGTCTAGGGATCTGCGGCCCAGCTAACTGTTCTGTAACCTGACTCGTTATGTCTAGGGATCTGCGGCCCAGCTAACTGGTCTGTAACCTGACTCGTTATGTCTAGGGATCTGCGGCCCAGCTAACTGGGTTGTAACCTGACTCGTTATGTCTAGGGATCTGCGGCCCAGCTAACTGGTCTGTAACCTGACTCGTTATGTCTAGGGATCTGCGACCTAGCTAACTGGTCTGTAACCTGACTCGTTATGTCTAGGGATCTGCGACCCAGCTAACTGGTCTGTAACCTGAATGAATGTGCATTTATGTGAGAAATCATGCGACCAGGTGTTGAATATACATGTACCCAGGGAGAGAGGAACTTTACCTTGGTCCAAACGAAAGACTCAAAACAAAAGGAAAGGCCTTCGGGCCATCAAACACAAACAGCAGCCTCACGGCTTGCCAGATGGGACACTGACTGGCCGTAATTGGCAGCAGCGGATGTGCTAGACCCAGTTACTGCCCCCTGGGGGATGGAGTGTGAAGTGTATCCTGGATCGCGTGTTTGTCTGTGTCCTAACACTAACCTCCCCCTCCCTATATTATAACACTAGTACTGTGTTTGTAAAACGGTAATGTCACCCCGTGTGTTTGTGTGGAGGCTCTATCTGTAGCCGGTTGATGTGTGTGTGGAGGCTCTATCTGTAGCCGGTTGATGTGTGTGGAGGCTGGTTCAGCTGCTGTTTTGCTATTGATCAGTCACCTTCATTGATCCAAGCATTTTTCTCCCCACAGACTGTGTCCTCAATGAAGAGAACTTCTCCATGAAATGCACCAAGCACAAGGTATGGACGGTGGATTTTAAATGAAGTGACTGCTTGGTTCGACCCTTACTAAGCCGATCTCATTCACTCACTCAGTTGCTGTCAGTGTTTTCTGTCTCACTGTACAAAGTATTTTTGTGAAAGCGTTTGCTGGCGTGGAACTGACAATTTAGCAATCCTACCGTTTTAGGGATTTATTGTGCATCGCTAAGATGAAGTATGGCTTGCTTCATGCTGAGGCTGACTACACAGCCCTACTGCATGATGTATACAGTCCTAGAAAATCAGAATGGAAGTTGGGATTGTATTTCTCCAGCACTCAACCACTGTGATGTAGTGCATAGTACACTGTTCCCCTTTGGTTTCGCTGTGTGTTACTGGGATTTACTGTCTGCCCCCCCCCCCCCCCCCAGAACAAGTCGTTCCAAGGCCTTCCTGGGAGCAGAAGAGACAACCGGTGACACAACCAGAAGACAGACTTGATTACACATGGCTAGTTGTTCTCTTTCACATTTATACATGACAACACCATCTCTTTTCTGGTTGTCCACTTTATTTCAGCATTACTGACCTGCGTGTGAGTCACACATCTGGTAGTGTTTTTACATATTCTAACAGTCTTCTTTGATCACTGATGGGAATAGGATATTTCTATTTTATATCCAAATTGCTAAATGTTATGTCTTTGTTTGAAAACAATATGTATATATTTTTTTTTTCTTCTGTTCCAGACGTCGTTCATCTGTGGCGTTACGAGGGGGTTTCTCCTGTGAACCCGGTAACTGTGGCAACGCTGCAACTGTCCTCTGGATTGACAGCTGGGCTGGGGGCGGAATGCAAACACCCACAAACCTTAAACTGGCTTTCTGCACCTCTGCTACCTTTCCTGTTATCTTCACCACATAAAGCACTGCGAAGACTAAGCAGGAGACCAAGGCTGTCCTAATGTTCTGCCACCTCTCCTGGCTCTGGACTGACTGTCAACGGTGGGTAGTAGATGGGCCAATGACTGAACAGAAGAGTTGGGAGCAGGGCCCAATGCCAATGTCACTATTTGATTGAAGATAGCACGTGTTTAGCTTATGGCTAAACACGTGCTATCGCTTTAATTATTTATTAGGAAAAAGGATTCTCTCCCTTTTTTTAAAATTGAAATGTTGATAAAATAATTGGAGATATTTAATTTTATAAAGCTTTTTAAAGTATGTAATTTATATTTGGCTTATTTATTTTTGGAGGATCTTGTGGCTTTAGTTTTTTACTTTGCAATTGACCTGGAGGTGTGTTTGGATGCATCGAAGTTATGAGTAAGAACCTCAACGCTGAAGACTGCACTTGGTAGAGGAGCTGGTGGTCGTATAGCAGAGGTGTGTTGATGCATCGAAGTTATGAGTAAGAACCACAACGCTGAAGACTGCACTTGGTAGAGGAGCTGGTGGTCGTATAGTGGAGATGTGGAGACTGGTGCAGAATGGTCTAGTATTCAGATCGACCACAAGTTTATCGACAGAACCATATCTGATTAAAATACAGGTACCTGAGATCTATTCATAAAGACCATACTTTACTACATGGGATGAAAAATAATGCCAGATTCATCTGATTTTAGTTCTGAGGGTGTGACGAGCCATTTTCAACGGATTTTACTTGCTCTTTTTTTTTCCTCATTTGATGGTGATATAAATAATTGAGGGTTAACTGTTTCTTACCTGTATCGTACATTCATTTTGTGAATGTACTTCCTCTACTGAGGGATGTTGCTGAAAACACTAACGTATAGAACTGTTAAATCATATAAAGTTAAGGCATGTATGCATAACCCTCACCAAAGTGGACTCACCCTGGCCTGTAGCATTTAATCCACCACTCGCCCCCAACATACAGTGCATTCAGGAAGTATTCAGACCCCTTGACTTTTTTTTCCACATTTTGTTACATTATTCTAAAATTGATTCCCCCAAAAAAATCCCCCTCACCAATCTACACACAATACCCCGTAATGACAAAGCAAAAACAGTTTTTTAGACATTTTTAAGAATGTATTAAAAATGAACTGAAATGTTACATTTCCCCACATCGTGATGCCGCCACCACCATGCTTCACCGTAAGGAAGGTGCCAGGTTTCCTCCAGATGTGACACTTGGAATTCAGGCCAAATAGTTCATTCTTGGTTTCATCAGACCAGAGAATCTTGTTTCTCATGGTCTGAGTTTTTAGGTGCCTTTTGGCAAACTCCAAGCGGGCTGTCATGTGCTTTTTTTCTGAGGAGTGGCTTCCGTCTGGCCACTCTACCATAAAGGCCTAATTGGTGGAATGCTGCAGAGATGGTTGTCCTTCTGAAAGGTTCTCCCATCTCTACAGAGGAACTCTGGAGCTCTGTCAGTGACCATCAGGTTTCTGGTCACCTCCCTGACCAAAGCCCTTCTCCCCTGATTGCTCAGTTTGGCTGGGTGGCCAGCTCTAGGAAGAGTCTTGGTGTTTCCAAACTTCTTCCATTTAAGAATGATGGAGGCTACTGCGTTCTTGGGGACCTTCAATGCTGCAGAGTTTTTTTTGGTACCTTTACCCAGACCTGTGCCTCGACACAATCCTGTCTCGGCGCTCCTCGGACAATTCCTTTCGACCTCATGGCTTGGTTTATGCTCTGACATATACAGGTGTGTGCCTTTCCAAATCATATCCAATCAATTGAATTTACCACAGGTGGACTCCAATCAAGTTGTAGAAACATCTCAAGGATGATCAATGGAAACTGGATGCACACGAGCAAAATTGGGTCTCATAGCAAAGGGTTTGAATACGTATGTAAAAAAGGTATTTCTGTTTTTAATTTTTAGTACGTTTGTAAACATTTCTAAAAGCCTGTTTCTTTGTCATAATGGGTTATTGTGTGTAGATTGGGAATTATTTATGACATTTTAGAATAAGGCTGTAACGTGGATAAAGTCGAGGGGGTCTGAATACTTTCTGAATGCACTGTAGTCGTTAGTATCATCAGTACAGAGAACTTGTTTGTTTCATTTCCTTGACACCATGGCTTTATCTATCTCGCTGATGCAGCTGTCAGAGACTAACGTGATTGGTCCACACATCTTCATTACCAGTCATGTGCTCTGAACTTTCCTCTGCTGTTTTTACTGGGGCTCATCACATTTTAGTTTCTTTATTTTCTTTGAATTACATTTACAAAGATAGTAGTTCAAGCCAACACTCCCATTACCCACAATACCTTTCACATGCATCATATGTTTAAACAAGGGCACTGTTTTTTTTTTTATGTTGTTTTTATGTACATCAATTGATTGTAAACTGACTTGATTTTAGATCACCTCTAAGTCTGTAGAATTCCACTGAGTATAGATCCGTAGCGCTACGGTCAGTCTCTAGTTTCTAACAGTCTACCACATGTTTGGGTTTACATGATCCTTTACCGGGTAGCAGTTGATTTTGTTTAGCATGGTCATGTTCAACCTTCTCCTTTTCATCTGTCTGGCTGAAGTCCTCTCTCTCTTTCGCTCTCTCGCTCTCTCTCGCTCTCGCTCAAACTACTCTTTCTTTCTCCTCACCAGCTTTGGTGCAGGGACAAGTCTTCTGTTGTCAACACAACTAAACCAGGATGTTGTCTTCTGTTGCATCAACACAACTAACCAGGGCAGCTACCCTGCTCCTTCTGCTGTAGATGTCAACAGCAGGTCTGATAGACCTGTACATTTAGGAGATGTCACTGTGGTTGTCTGGTGGTCGTTGTCTCTGTTTGTGCTTTTCCGTTGTGGCAATAGGGGCGTTGTGTTTCTGTCCGAGTCCTGTGAAGTCTGTCTGTCTGTCTGTGTACAGGGAGCCCAGAACAGCAGTGATGGTGAATTTTACAGCAGGCCCACTCCCTGGGAGAGGATTCCCTACACAGCAGGAGATACACATGTGTGTTCCAATATCCACACTTATATAGCACCTGGAATAAAGCAATGTATTGGGTATGTGTTCTAAGTGGTATTCTAGTATAGCTACACATCAAAAACTATTCTACCTAGCAACACGGCTGTCTTTTTTTCCTCTCTCTCTGTTTTTGTTCTCTGTGCTGCAGGGAAACATATTTGTTTCCAATACTGAGCTAGATGATCGCCAGCCACTTTCCTTAATTGCTGATGTTGCTGCTTTAATCAAACCGATGCGTTGTACCAAATATGACTTTTGGACTATTATTTCCATGGTTGTGAAATGTGTTTTGGTTTGTAATGTTGTTTCCGTGTCTAAATCTCAGGGCTGAGTCTCTCTCTAATTATTCTAATGATATTATTTATCGCATATTGACCGACTGGAGCAATGTTAATATTGAGTTGCACCCCACCCCTATGTTGACTCCATTGTGCCCCACTGTTGTGTCAAGTTGACTGGCTGGTGGACCATTCATGATAAACGGGAAACTGTTGAGTGTGGAAAAACCAGCGGCGTTGTAGTTCTTGACACAAACCCGGTGCACCTACTACCACACCCCCGTTCAAAGGCACTTCAATCTTGCCTCTTGCCCCGTCACCCTCTGAATGGCTCACAAACACAATTCATGTCTCTATTTGATTTGATATATTGTCTCAAGACTTAAAAATCCTTTAACCGGTCTCCTCCCCTTCATCTACACTGATTTGAAGTGGATTTAACACACTGACATTTTAAGGGATTTATAGTTTTCACCTGGATTTACCTGGTCATTCTGTCAGGGAAAGAGCAGGTGTTCTTAATGTTTTGTGTCCTCAGTGTAAAGTCTACTGGTTAAAAACCTTTTCCCTCTCACAGTTCCAATGCCTTTATCTGTGTTGTCAACCAAAACACCACTGACTGACGTTTTGACAAGGACTGCCAACGCGAATGTCACTTCTCATCTCTCCTTTTTATTTTAAGGCAACAATACAGATGCTCTTTTGTACTTTGTGGCTTACCTCAGCGTAACAGAGGTAAATGTAACTTAAATAAATATTTTGTAAAAACCCCCTTTTTTTTGTGTAAGTCCTGATTTTATTAGTAACGTTAAATAGATCAAGCTTCTCATCGTCTTTAGACTCTACCCAAATCCGTATCTCCTGCAGAGTACGGGCACATCTGAGTCCAGGAGTAACGGATGTGAAACGGCTAGCTTAGTTAGCGGTGGTGCGCGCTAAATAGCGTTTCAATCGGTGACGTCACTTGCTCTGAGACCTTGAAGTAGTAGTTCCCCTTGCTCTGCAAGGGCCGCGGCTTTTGTGGAGCGATGGGTAGCAATGCTTCGAGGGGTGACTGTTGTTGATGTGTGCAGAGGGTCCCTGGTTCGGGCCCGGGTCGGGGCGAGGGGACGGTCTAAAGTTATACTGTTACACAGGGAACAAACTCACACCAGCATTCATTCCAACAAGATTTGTAATTTTATTGTCGACTAATCGGAGCTTACAGGGAAGACCGTTGTATTGCAAAGACAGAATCGGACACAAGTTCTAGAGCTGTGTTCCCCTACTCACTAAAACGCCACAAAAATCATGATGCCGTGTCAAAATAGGTCACTGGACAGAAAAACAAAAAGACCTCCAATAAACAACTTTCAACACATTACGTCATGATAGTTTCGCTCAAACCTCCGTGTCCAACTCGTATATTACCTACAGCAGTGGTTCCAGCCTTCGGTCTTGATGATTACTTTAATCAAGTGTGGTTAGTGCTGGGCTAGAACAAAAGCCGGCACACCCAGTGGGTTGGTGAACACAAGGTCATAGGTTGTCACAAGATGTAATCCTGGTGAGGATTTAAATGGTAACTTCTGCCTGGAGCATGGTTGAATTCAACACTACCACAACTGGCTACAACCTGTACTGAACAGTTCATTATTGGAAGTTGCCAGATGAAAAGAGGAAAGTAACTTTACTGACTGTCATTCAACATTCATACACCCAAGTGTGAACAACAGAATACTACAGCTGTGACAGCAAAACAGAAGATCGGTTTTCCACCACATACAGATTCATGCAAATATGTCTGGAAATCGCAACACACAACAGGTTGTTTTTTTTGTGTTTGTTTTTTTTCTCATCTTTTATAATGACTAATTCATCACTCTTTCTTGTGATGTTTTGCTTGGCAACGAAGTGATACTAAAACCAATCCTCCCCAGGTTTCCCTTGTAACTTAAATTGGGAATTTAGGAGCTACTGAAACACTTGATCAAAAATGCATTAGTTTGTGAACTATCTATTCCAGAAAGTCTCCATAGGATTCCAGATGCATCTGTAATCTACAGTATGTAATGCATCTACAGTATGTAATGCATTAGTTTGTGAACTATCTATTCCAGAAAGTCTCCATAGGATTCCAGATGCATCTGTAATCTACAGTATGTAATGCATCTGTATCTACAGTATGTAATGAATCTACAGTATGTAATGCATCTGTATCTACAGTATGTAATGCATCTGTATCTACAGTATGTGATGCATCTGTATCTACAGTATGTGATGCATCTACAGTATGTAATGCATCTACAGTATGTAATGCATCTGTGTCTACAGTATGTAATGCATTACATACTGTCGACGCAGGTGCATTACATACTGTAGATCAGTAGCTCTGGATCCTAAATCTGATCAGTGAGATGGAAACAGAGCATCGACAGCCTAAAAACACAACACATTGAACCAAAACTAGCCGTTATTATAGTTCAGTCTGGTTTCTAGCCCTAAGACATCTCGAGAGGTCACAACGATTATTGACTTCGGGATATAGCGCAAGAAATTGCGGTACAGCAAAATTCCACATCACAACAATCTTGACGTAACTTTTTGTAAAGCCAGTTCAAATTTTCCATGAAGATATGTTTTAGTTACTTGTCATGCAATTTAAATAAAACATTTAAAAATGTAGATCTTCAATGTATTTTTCTGCTTGAATTTAAAATGTGAAATAATTAACAATACACCATTCGTCAACATTTAGAAATGTAAAACAAAACAACAATCAAATAAATGGACTAAAATATGTAAAACATATATTTTTCTGCCATGAAGTAGATACGTGTCTGTTAAGGCAGGGTTTTCCAAACCCGATCCTGTAGGGCTAAGGCCAAAGCCAAAATATACACCCGGGGGGGCTCCAGGACCACGTTTTGGAAACCCCGTGTTAAGGGGTCAGTGATAAAGTGTTGGACATCATTAACAGCTATCTGAAACCCCGTGTTAAGGGGTCAGTGATAAAGTGTTGGACATCATTAACAGCTATCTGAAACCCTGTGTTAAGGGGTCAGTGATAAAGTGTTGGACATCATTAACAGCTATCTGAAACCCTGTGTTAAGGGGTCAGTGATAAAGTGTTGGACATCATTAACAGCTATCTGAAACCCCGTGTTAAGGGGTCAGTGATAAAGTGTTGGACATCATTAACAGCCATCTGAAACCCTGTGTTAAGGGGTTAGTGATAAAGTGTTGGACATCATTAACAGCTATCTGAAACCCCGTGTTAAGGGGTCAGTGATAAAGTGTTGGACATCATTAACAGCCATCTGAAACCCTGTGTTAAGGGGTTAGTGATAAAGTGTTGGACATCATTAACAGCTATCTGAAACCCCGTGTTAAGGGGTCAGTGATAAAGTGTTGGACATCATTAACAGCTATCTGAAACCCAGTGTTAAGGGATCAGTGATAAAGTGTTGGACATCATTAACAGCTATCTGAAACCCCGTGTTAAGGGGTCAGTGATAAAGTGTTGGACATCATTAACAGCTATCTGAAACCCCGTGTTAAGGGGTCAGTGATAAAGTGTTGGACATCATTAACAGCTATCTGAAACCCAGTGTTAAGGGATCAGTGATAAAGTGTTGGACATCATTAACAGCTATCTGAAACCCCGTGTTAAGGGGTTAGTGATAAAGTGTTGGACATCATTAACAGCTATCTGAAACCCCGTGTTAAGGGGTTAGTGATAAAGTGTTGGACATCATTAACAGCTATCTGAAACCCAGTGTTAAGGGATCAGTGATAAAGTGTTGGACATCATTAACAGCTATCTGAAACCCCGTGTTAAGGGGTCAGTGATAAAGTGTTGGACATCATTAACAGCTATCTGAAACCCCGTGTTAAGGGGTCAGTGATAAAGTGTTGGACATCATTAACAGCTATCTGAAACCCAGTGTTAAGGGATCAGTGATAAAGTGTTGGACATCATTAACGGCTATCTGAAACCCCGTGTTAAGGGGTTAGTGATAAAGTGTTGGACATCATTAACAGCTATCTGAAACCCCGTGTTAAGGGGTTAGTGATAAAGTGTTGGACATCATTAACAGCTATCTGTCTGTTTCCAGACAGGAGGCTCTGGAACATCTTGGCTTGCTGTCAATGGCAGAATATAGTTCTCTGTAAAAATGGATCAAAATGAATGTCTTACTCTTCTCAATCTAGTGGCTTTGAATGATCCGATATTAATGTGTAGCACATCATCGGACTAAATCTAAATTATAAACTGTGGAGAGCATACCTCCATCAAACTCAGTGATTTTACCAGATCCAGCTGTTGCAGCAGGTTTCATTGTCCTGTTCAAAAAGTGTTGCAAAATTGGCAATTTGGCACTAGAGCACGTGTCAAACTCATTCCACGACGGGCGGAGTGTCTACGGGGTTTTCCCCTCCTCCTTCGTACTTGATTGATGAATTAAGGTCACTAATTAGTAATGAACTCTCCTCACCTGGTTGTCTAGGACTTCATTGAAAGGAAAAAACAAAAACGTGCAGACACTCGGCCTTCCGTGAAATGAGTTTGACACAGCTGCACTGGAGCGTTCAGAAACCTTTACTGAATTTAGTCAAACAGAAAACACCTAAAAGCTCATTTTCAAAATCGATAGAAAAAATGTCATCTGGATTTTTAGCATTTAAAGAAATAAAGTAACTCCTAAGGCAAATAAAAATCCACCTAATCATATTTCTGATCCATACACATGAAACGGTGATATACCTACACAAGCTTACACACACACACACACACACACACACATACATACACACACCTATACACGTACTGTACACACACACACCTACACACGTACTGTATACACACACACACCTACACACGTACTGTACACACACACACACCTACACACGCTTACACACACACACACACACCTACTGTACACACACACACACTTACACGTACTGTACACACACACACACCTACACATGTACTGTACACACACACACACCTACACACGTACTGTACACACATACACACCTACACACGTACTGTACACACACACACACCTACACACGTACTGTACACACCTACACACGTACTGTTACACACACACACACATCTACACACGTACTGTTACACACACACACACACCTACACACGTACTGTACACACACACACACCTACACACGTACTGTACACACACACACACCTACACACGTACTGTTACACACACACCTACACACGTACTGTACACACACACACACCTACACACGTACTGTTACACACACACACACCTACACACGTACTGTACATACACACACACCTACACACGTACTGTACACACACACACACCTACACACGTACTGTACACACACACACACACACACACCTACACACGTACTGTACACACATACACACTTTGTACCAGAGTTCACATTGCATTACAGTAAACATAAAACTGCTGTTTAATTTTGATGATATTCTTTCATTGAGGCGGCAATTCTATCAGCTTCAACCAAAAGAACATCCCTCTCTTTTCTCCATCTCTTTTTGCCATAAATGGTTCCCGCACATCACTTCTGTAGTCTTTTTTTAGGGGGAAATATATTATATCTTCATCTGAATACCAGCATTTCATATCACAATGTGTTTTTCAACCTCTCCATGGTTGGTTGGTCTGTCCATCTGTCGGTTGGTTGGTTGGCTGATCGTTCAGTATGTAGTTCATTGAGTCTTTGCAGTCTCTATAAAGATTAGTTGTGTCTGTAGAATGACAGATCTCTGACTGGATCATTTTAGACCCCGACGGGAATCATCAGTAATGTCTTGAGTTGCTCCCTTTTCACTTTGCAAAATGCTCATGATAATGTCTGGAATGGAGTGAATGGAACAGTATCAAACCCATGAAAACCATGTTGTTGATACCAGTCCATGTACTCCATCCCAGACATTATTATGAGCCGTTCTCCCCTCAACAGCCTCCACTGATTTGAATGTATGGATATGTGTGTGTATATGAGTGTAGGTGTCTGTGTACTGTACACAGTATCTCAGTCCTTCCCAGGCCCGTCACACATCTCAGACACAGATCTCTATAGGCGTAGCCGCCAGTATGCGTCCGGGGGGCTGGTTGCTGTTGCTGTCTCTGGGCATGCGGTCATAGCTGTTAGTCGAGGGCACAGAGCTGGTGGTAGAAACAGACACAAAATGGTGTCCTCCACCTGACTCCGTCATCCCTGCATTTGTCCCCCCAGTGCCCCTCTCCACAGACACCGGAGGAGAAAGAGGAGACAGAGTCTGCTGCTTCATCCTCTCAACCAGCATCTCCTCATCCTCTTCTCCAGACGAGGACGATGTACTGCTCCCGTCTCCCTCCACCCTCACCCCTCCTCTCTCCCTCTCTCTCTCTCCGCCCCCTCCTCCGTTCCCGTTGCTGTCTCCATCCAGCATCCAGCTGTGGCTGAAGTAGCCAAACACCTCTTTGACGGAGCAGCGTCGGTCCTGCTCCACAGAGAGGAGCCTGCGGAACATGCGGAGCGCCTGCTCTGTGAAGCGGCGCCACTGCGAGGGCACGGTGCCCGTGCGCCGTCTCTGCCAGCGTGTGAACTCCTGGTAGAAGGAGTCGGAGGGCAGGGCCTTCTCCCAGGGGAAGTTACCGGTCAACATGCAGAAGAGGAGAACGCCAAAGGCCCACACATCCGTGCTGTAGTCCACGCTGAAGCCCTCGTGGCGAGACGTGTCGCACAGCTCCGGAGCCGTGTAGGGGATGGTACCGCTCACCTGGAAGAAATAATATGTGTTTCTTGACGAGGAAGATTTCATTCTTCATTAAAGTTTTTCTCCCATGAGGTCTGGTCTCTTTTATGACATACTTGGTAGGTTCTGCATCTCAAACGACAGCCTATTTATCATACAGTTCACTACCTTTTCGTCTTTTTAAATAAAGCTCCTTGTGATTTGACCTCTAGCCACTCACCCGTTTGACCGGTGAGCCAGCGCGGCGCGTCATGCCGAAGTCGGACAGTTTGACCTTGCGGCACTCGCGGTCAAAGATGAGGATGTTCTCGGGCTTGACGTCACGGTGCACCAACTTCTTACAGTGAAGGTAGTCCAGGGCGATGGCAACCTGGTGCACACAGCGCTTAGCAACCGTCTCCGGGAGACCCACCTGGATGGTGAGGGGCGGAGATTATGAAACAATATAAACCTAAAAGACGTCTGTAATGACAACCACTATAAACGTGCTTACGAAGCATTCTTCACTGGAACCTTACAAGCAATGTGACATAAGCAATGTGACATAAGCAATGTGACATAAGCAATGTGGCATAAGCAATGTGACATAAGCAATGTGACATAAGCAATGTGACATAAGCAATGTGACATAAGCAATGTGACAAGCTATTATAAACTGTCATTGTACATCATTTAGAGTCCGTAATAGTTAAAATAACCCTAGAACAGAACCTCTCTCTCTCTCTCTCTCTCTCTCTCTCTCCATCTCTCTCTCTCTCTCTCTCTCTCTCTCTCTCTCTCTCTCTCTCTCTCTCTCTCTGTCTCTCTCTCTGTCTCTGTCTCTCTCTCTCTCTCTCTCTCTCTCTCTCTCTCTCTCTCTCTCTCTCTCTCTCTCTCTCTCTCTCTCTCTCTCTCTCTCTCTCTCTCTCTGTCTCTCTCTCTCCAGCTCTCTCTCTCTCTGTCTCTCTCTCTGTCTCTGTCTCTCTCTCTGCTCTCTCTCTCTCTCTCTCTCTCTCTGTCTCTGTCTCTCTCTCTCCAGCTCTCTCTCTCTCTCTCTCAGCTCTCTCTCTCTCCTCTCTCTCTCTCTCTCTCTCTCTCTCTCTCTCTGTCTCTCTCTCTGTCTCTCTCTCTCTCTCTCTCTCTCTCTCTCTCCAGCTCTCTCTCTCTCTCTGTCTCTCTCTCTCTCTCTGTCTCTCTCTCTCTCTCTGTCTCTCTCTCTCTCTCCAGCTCTCTCTCTCTCTGTCTCTCTCTCTGTCTCTCTCTCTCTCTCTCTCTCTCTCTCTCTCTCTCTCTCTCTCTCTCTCTCTCTCTCTCCAGTCTCTCTCTCTGTCTGTCTCTGTCTGTGTGTGTACCTGTGGAGGGATGATGTGGAGGGATGATGTCGAAGAGGTCCCCGGACAGGGCATACTCCTGGGCGAACACGTAGTAGTCGTCAGTCTCGAAGGCGATCCCAAACATGTTAATGATGAAGGGACAGGGAGAGAGGTAGAGAGAGATGCTGTACTCCCTCAGGAACGACTTCAGCTTGGTCGTCTTCTTCCTCAGGAACTTCAGGGCCATCTTGGTGCCTGAGGGGCAAAACAACATGGGAGTGATGAATGATTATAATGGTTGATCATGCTACACACAAGTAATCCTGCAGAGCTGGACCAGTGAATGATCCTGTTAAATGTGTGTATCCTCAAGATCAAGTCTAGTGTGTGTGTGTGTGTGTCCTCCACACCTCTGATCTTGTGTATGACCAGGTCCACCTTGCCGTAAGTGCCCTTGCCAAGCTCCCTGATGACCTCATAATACTTGTTGACCTCTAACCTCTCCAGGTTCTGTGCTGCGATCAGCTGCAGCTCCTCCAGAATGTCCATGTTGCCACGGGAACCCAGCGGAGACGAACTCATACTGGGGACCGGGTTAGGGGACGGACAAGAACAGGGGGACAGGTTTAGGGGACGGACTCACGGGCAGGACAAGAGTGGTGGCTAACGGCTTGTGTCACTGGAGAGAAGGAGAGAGAAATAGAAACAGAAAAACATTGTGTTAGTTGAAATGAAAACATACAGACATTTATCAGTCAATACTAAAACATCTGAACTCTTCTTTGTGTCTCTTTTTGTAATAAATAAATATGAAATAAACAGAAAAGCTGCAGACGCAAACAAACACACAGCAGCCTATCTCCAACCTACTGCAGTGTGATTATTCTCACAGAGGAAGTTGTTATTTTCAAAACTGCAGCGTTTTACGATCCAGAACACTCTGACCTATCCCTTTGACTATAGATACAGAGACACACACACACACACACACACACACACACACACACACACACACACACACACACACACACACAACAGTACATTCAGAAAATATTCCGACCCCTTCCCTTTCTTCCACACACAGTTGCGTTACAGCTTTATTCTAAAATTGATGTTTTTCTTCATCGATCTACACCCAATACCCCATAATGACATCACAATACCCCATAATGACATCACAATACCCCATAATGACATCACAATACCCCATAATGACAAAGAGAAAACAGGCTTTTAGAAATTCTATAAAAATAAATATAAAAAACATTGTTTGCATAAGTATTCAGACTCTTTGCTATGAGACTTGAAATTGAGCTCAGGTGCATCCTGTTTCCATTGATCATCCCTGAGATGTTTCTATAACCATTATTCCTCCTCCACCAAACTTTACATTGGCACTATGGAAGAACTTGACTGGCCTGCACAGAGCCCTGACCTCAACCCCACCGAACACCTTTGGGATGAATTGGAAGGCCGACTGCAAGCCAGGCCTCATCTCCCAACATCAGGACCCAACCTCACTAATGCTCTTGTGGTTGAATGGAAGCAAGTCCCCGCAGCAATGTTCCAAAATCTAGTGGAAAGCCTTCCCAGAAGAGTGGAGGCTGTTATAGCAGCAAAGGGGGGACCAACTCCATATTAATGCCCATGATTTAGGAATGAGATGTTGGACGAGCAGGTGTCCACATACTTTTGGTCAAATAGTGTATCTTCATTTATTGTTCTGATTTGTATTGATTTATTCTGCTGCAATAAGAACTCAGTGTTATAATAATCTAATACTATCACAGTGTCCCTCTCTGTTCCTATAATAATATAACACTATCACAGTGTCCCTCTCTGTTCCTATAATAATCTAATACTATCACAGTGTTTTTCTACTAAAGGTGTAATGCTTTTAATGTCTTAAAGTGAGTCATGTTTTTGTCAGTATTCAATGATGGGGTTATTTTTTTAAACCCTTTTTTTGTCCCTCTCTGTTCCTATAATAATATAACACTATCACAGTGTCCCTCCCTGTTCTTATAGTATCATATTATTATCTCAGTGTCCCTCCCTGTTCCTATAATAATCTAATACTATCACAGTGTCCCTCTCTGTTCCTATTATAATCTAATACTATCACAGTGTCCCTCTCTGTTCCTATTATAATCTAATACTATCACAGTGTCCCTCCCTGTTCCTATAATAATCTAATACTATCACAGTGTCCCTCCCTGTTCCTATAATAATATAATACTATACACAGTGTCCCTCCCTGTTCCTATAATACCATCTCAGTGTCCCTCCCTGTTCCCATAATACTATAATACTATTTCAGTGTCCCTCCCTGTTCCTATAATACTATCTCAGTGTCCCTCCCTGTTCTTATAATATTATCTCAGTGTCCCTCCCTGTTCCTATAATACTATCTCAGTGTCCCTCCCTGTTCTTATAATACTATTTCAGTGTCCCTTCCTGTTCTTATAATACTATATTATCTCAGTGCCCCTCCCTGTTCCTATAATACTATCTCAGTGTCCCTCCCTGTTCCTATAATACTATCTCTTCCCCATCAATACATTACCAAAATAAAAACTAAATCTGAATATTATTCAAGTAAAGACAGAGCAATATCCATCTACCACCTTGCTATTCAATAAAGACCCTGTACGCAAGGTAAGTGAAAGTGTGTGTGTGGGTGTGTGTGTGTCACCAGCAGGTGATGAAACATGAGACTGTTTAAGTGATGAATGACTCTCTGTCCCCTCTCTATTTCTCTCTCTCTCTCGCGCGCTCTCTTTCATCTCTCTCTTTCGCTCTCTCTCGCTCTCTTTCATCTCTCTTTCTCTCTCTCTCGCTCTCTTTCATCTCTTTCTCTCTCTCTTTCTCTCTCTCGCGCTCTCTTTCATCTCTCTCTTTCTCTCTCTCGCTCTCTTTTATCTCTCTCTCTCTCTCTCGCTCTCTTTCATCTCTCTCTTTCTCTTTCTCGCTCTCTTTCATCTCTCTCTCTCTCTCTCTCTCACACACAGATCTGAGCTGAGCTTAGCAGGAACTGTAAAGTGAGAAGGCCATTAGTAACTGTCAGAGATCAGAAGAGCTTACTAAGCACCACGGGAGCCAGCGCTGCACAACCATGTATGTGCATGTCTCTCTGTGTCTATGTGTGTGTGTGTGTGTGTGTGTGTGTGTGTGCGTGCGCGCGGGCGGGCGGGCGGCGTGCGTGTGTGTGTATGTGGGGGTGGGGGGATAGGTAGATGGGACTCTCATCATCTAAAATATCACAACAGTGACATCTCTCTGGCACAAGGTCAATCAGTACGTCAGTCTCCAATCAGAATCACTATGTCTCGTACTCTCGCGCTCTCTCTCTCTCTCTCTCTCTCTCTCTCTCTCTCTCTGTCTCTCTCTCTCTCTCTCTCTCTCTCTCTCTCTCTCTCCCTCTGTCTTACACACACAGACACACACACCATCTCTTTAACTCTGGAGGAGGACTTATCCAACAGTACTCTCACCTTAGCACTGTGTTGGCAGCTAGGACAATTATTTACAGGTACTTATGTGGGTATCTGTGTGTGTGTTTGTGTGTGTGTGTGTGTGTGTGTGTGTGTGTGTGTGTGTGTGTGTGTGTGTGTGTGTGTGTGTGTCCCTGTTGTACTTGTATGGAAGCCTCATAGCTGAATGAGTCATCAGGCCTAGCCCAGCTGATCAAAGGGGGCTTATGATGACACACACACACACAGAGACACACACACACATAGAGAGATCCGTGATGAGTCACAATATAGGTCAGACAGACACCATGTTGACGAGAACACAGCCTGCCTTTACTTCAGTATTCAACACCAGCAGGATCTCCTGCTAAAGTAAAGTGTCCTCCTGTATCTAACTAGAGGAAGCTGTGCTTCAGTATTCAACACCAGCAGGATCACCTGCTAAAGTAAAGTGTCCTCCTGTATCTAACTAGAGGGACTCCTGCTAAAGTAAAGTGTCCTCCTGTATCTAACTAGAGGGAGCTGTGCTTCAGTATTCAACACCAGCAGGATCTCCTGCTAAAGTAAAGTGTCCTCCTGTATCTAACTAGAGGGAGCTGTGCTTCAGTATTCAACACCAGGGAAGGTCAAGTACTGTTGTGTCCCTCTGTCTGTCTCTAACTAGGACAGGTGGAAACAACCACTGCTTGGCTGGTGAAGCTCTTCACACCACTGTGGTCAAAGTAGGTGGAGGAAACCATGGTTTAGTGGTTTCTCTCTCTCTCTCTCTCTCTCTCTCTCTCTCTCTCTCTCTCTCTCTCTCTCTCTCTCTCTCTCTCTCTCTCTCTCTCTCTCTCTGTCTCTCTCTCTTCTCTCTCTCTCTCCCTCTCCCTCTCAGCTGTGTGTTGCTGAAAAGCTGACAGCCTCACAGGCAAGGATCAGGAGAGAGAAATAACAAGAGAGACAGACTGTATGTCTCTCTCCAGAAGGGTTGACCACTACAAACTGTCTGTCTCTCCAGAAGTGTCGTCCAATACAGACTGTCTGTCTCTCCAGAAAGGTTGTCCAATACAGACTGTCTGTCTCTCCAGAAGGGTTGTCCACTACAGACTGTCTGTCTCTCCAGAAGGGTTGTCCACGACAAATTGTCTGTCTCTCCAGAAGGGTTGTCCAATACAGACAAATTGTCTGTCTCTCCAGAAGGGTTGTCCAATACAGCCTGTCTGTCTCTCTCCAGAAGGGTTGTCCAATACAAACTGTCTGTCTCTCCAGAAGGGTTGTCCAATACAGACTGTCTGTCTCTCCAGATGGGTTGTCCACTACAAACTGTCTGTCTCTCCAGAAGGGTTGTCCAATACAGACTGTCTGTCTCTCCAGAAGGGTTGTCCAATACAAACTGTCTGTCTCTCCAGAAGGGTTGTCCAATACAAACTGTCTGTCTCTCCAGGAGGGTTGTCCAATACAAACTGTCTGTCTCTCCAGAAGGGTTGTCCAATACAGACTGTCTGTCTTTCTCCAGAAGGGTTGTCCAATACAGTCTGTCTATCTCTCCAGAAGGGTTGTCCAATAGAAACTGTCTGTCTCTCCAGAAGGGTTGTCTACAACAAACTGTCTGTCTCTCCAGAAGGTTTGTCCACGACAAATTGTCTGTCTCTCCAGAAGGGTTGTCCAATACAGCCTGTCTGTCTCTCTCCAGAAGGGTTGTCCACTACAGACTGTCTGTCTCTCCAGAAGGGTTGTCCACGACAGACTGTCTGTCTCTCCAGAAGGGTTGTCCAATACAGACCTGTCTCTGTTGTCCACTACAGACTGTCTGTCTTTCTCCAGAAGGGTTGTCCAATACAGCCTGTCTGTCTCTCTCCAGAAGGGTTGTCCAATACAAACTGTCTGTCTCTCCAGAAGGGTTGTCCAATACAGTCTGTCTATCTCTCCAGAAGGGTTGTCCAATAGAAACTGTCTGTCTCTCCAGAAGGGTTGTCTACAACAAACTGTCTGTCTCTCCAGAAGGTTTGTCCACGACAAACTGTCTGTCTCTCCAGAAGGGTTGTCCACTACAAACTGTCTGTCTCTCTCCAGAAGGGTTGTCCACTACAGACTGTCTGTCTCTCTCCAGAAGGGTTGTCCAATACAGACTGTCTGTCTCTCTCCAGAAGGGTTGTCCAATACAAACGGTCTGTCTCTCCAGAAGGGTTGTCCAATACAAACTGTCTGTCTCTCCAGAAGGGTTGTCCAATACAAACTGTCTGTCTCTCCAGAAGAGTTGTCCACGACAAACTGTCTGTCTCTCCAGAAGGGTTGTCCAATACAGCCTGTCTGTCTCTCTCCAGAAGGGTTGTCCAATACAAACTGTCTGTCTCTCCAGAAGGGTTGTCCAATACAGACTGTCTGTCTCTCCAGAAGGGTTGTCCAATACAAACTGTCTGTCTCTCCAGAAGGTTTGTCCACGACAAACTGTCTGTCTCTCCAGAAGGGTTGTCCACTACAAACTGTCTGTCTCTCTCCAGAAGGGTTGTCCAATACAAACTGTCTGTCTCTCTCCACAGACTGTCTGTCTCTCCAGAAGGGTTGTCCAATACAAACTGTCTGTCTCTCCAGAAGGGTTGTCCAATACAGACTGTCTGTCTCTCCAGAAGGGTTGTCCAATACAAACTGTCTGTCTCTCCAGAAGGGTTGTCCAATACAGACTGTCTGTCTCTCCAGAAGGGTTGTCCAATACAAACTGTCTGTCTCTCCAGAAGGGTTGTCCAATACAAACTGTCTGTCTCTCCAGGAGGGTTGTCCAATACAAACTGTCTGTCTCTCCAGAAGGGTTGTCCAATACAGACTGTCTGTCTTTCTCCAGAAGGGTTGTCCGATACAGTCTGTCTATCTCTCCAGAAGGGTTGTCCAATAGAAACTGTCTGTCTCTCCAGAAGGGTTGTCAACAACAAACTGTCTGTCTCTCCAGAAGGTTTGTCCACGACAAACTGTCTGTCTCTCCAGAAGGGTTGTCCACTACAGACTGTCTGTCTCTCTCCAGAAGGGTTGTCCACTACAGACTGTCTGTCTCTCTCCAGAAGGGTTGTCCAATACAGACTGTCTGTCTCTCTCCAGAAGGGTTGTCCAATACAGACTGTCTGTCTCTCCAGAAGGGTTGTCCACTACAGACTGTCTGTCTCTCCAGAAGGGTTGTCCACTATAGACTGTCTGTCTCTCCAGAAGGGTTGCCCACGACAAACTGTCTGTCTCTCCAGAAGGGTTGTCCAATACAGCCTGTCTGTCTCTCTCCAGAAGGGTTGTCCAATACAAACGGTCTGTCTCTCCAGAAGGGTTGTCCAATACAAACTGTCTGTCTCTCCAGAAGGGTTGTCCAATACAAACTGTCTGTCTCTCCAGAAGAGTTGTCCACGACAAACTGTCTGTCTCTCCAGAAGGGTTGTCCAATACAAACTGTCTGTCTCTCCAGAAGTGTTGTCCTCTCCACTACAGACTGTCTATCTCTCCAGAAGGGTTGTCCAATACAGACTGTCTGTCTCTCCAGAAGGGTTGTCCAATACAAACTGTCTGTCTCTCCAGAAGGGTTGTCCAATACAGACTGTCTGTCTCTCCAGAAGGGTTGTCCAATACAAACTGTCTGTCTCTCCAGAAGGGTTGTCCAATGCAAACTGTCTGTCTCTCCAGGAGGGTTGTCCAATACAAACTGTCTGTCTCTCCAGGAGGGTTGTCTCAGACTGTCTGTCTCTCCAGAAGGGTTGTCCAGAAGGGTTGTCCAATACAGACTGTCTGTCTCTCTCCAGAAGGGTTGTCCAATACTGTCTGTCTCTCCAGACCAATACAGACTGTCTGTCTCTCCAGATGGGTTGTCCACTGTCTGTCTCTCCAGAAGGGTTGTCCACTACAGACTGTCTGTCTCTCCAGAAGGGTTGTCCACTATAGACTGTCTGTCTCTCCAGAAGGGTTGTCCACTACAGACTGTCTGTCTCTCCAGAAGGGTCGTCCACTATAGACTGTCTGTCTCTCCAGAAGGGTTGCCCACGACAAACTGTCTGTCTCTCCAGAAGGGTTGTCCAATACAGCCTGTCTGTCTCTCTCCAGAAGGGTTGTCCAATACAAACGGTCTGTCTCTCCAGAAGGGTTGTCCAATACAAACTGTCTGTCTCTCCAGAAGGGTTGTCCAATACAAACTGTCTGTCTCTCCAGAAGAGTTGTCCACGACAAACTGTCTGTCTCTCCAGAAGGGTTGTCCAATACAAACTGTCTGTCTCTCCAGAAGTGTTGTCCACTACAGACTGTCTATCTCTCCAGAAGGGTTGTCCAATACAGACTGTCTGTCTCTCCAGAAGGGTTGTCCACTACAAACTGTCTGTCTCTCCAGAAGGGTTGTCAAATACAGACTGTCTGTCTCTCCAGAAGGGTTGTCCAATACAAACTGTCTGTCTCTCCAGAAGGGTTGTCCAATGCAAACTGTCTGTCTCTCCAGGAGGGTTGTCCAATACAAACTGTCTGTCTCTCCAGAAGGGTTGTCCAATACAGACTGTCTGTCTTTCTCCAGAAGGGTTGTCCGATACAGTCTGTCTATCTCTCCAGAAGGGTTGTCCAATAGAAACTGTCTGTCTCTCCAGAAGGGTTGTCTACAACAAACTGTCTGTCTCTCCAGAAGGTTTGTCCACGACAAACTGTCTGTCTCTCCAGAAGGGTTGTCCACTACAAACTGTCTGTCTCTCTCCAGAAGGGTTGTCCACTACAGACTGTCTGTCTCTCTCCAGAAGGGTTGTCCAATACAGACTGTCTGTCTCTCTCCAGAAGGGTTGTCCAATACAGACTGTCTGTCTCTCCAGAAGGGTTGTCCACTACAGACTGTCTGTCTCTCCAGAAGGGTTGTCCACTACAGACTGTCTGTCTCTCCAGAAGGGTTGTCCACGACAAACTGTCTGTCTCTCCAGAAGGGTTGTCCAATACAGCCTGTCTGTCTCTCTCCAGAAGGGTTGTCCAATACAAACTGTCTGTCTCTCTCCAGTCTGTCTCTCCAGAAGGGTTGTCCAATACAGACTGTCTGTCTCTCCAGAAGGGTTGTCCAATACAAACTGTCTGTCTCTCCACTCCAGAAGGGTTGTCCAATACAAACTGTCTGTCTCTCCAGGAGGGTTGTCCAATACAAACTGTCTGTCTCTCCAGAAGGGTTGTCCAATACAGACTGTCTGTCTTTCTCCAGAAGGGTTGTCCGATACAGTCTGTCTATCTCTCTGTCTCTCCAGAGAAGGGTTGTCCAATAGAAACTGTCTGTCTCTCCAGAAGGGTTGTCTACAACAAACTGTCTGTCTCTCCAGGAGGGTTGTCCAATACAAACTGTCTGTCTCTCCAAGGTTTGTCCACGACAAACTGTCTGTCTCTCCAGAAGGGTTGTCCACTACAAACTGTCTGTCTCTCTCCAGAAGGGTTGTCCACTACAGACTGTCTGTCTCTCTCCAGAAGGGTTGTCCAATACAGACTGTCTGTCTCTCTCCAGAAGGGTTGTCCAATACAAACTGTCTGTCTCTCCAGAAGGGTTGTCCAATACAGACTGTCTGTCTCTCCAGAAGGGTTGTCCAATACAAACTGTCTGTCTCTCCAGAAGAGTTGTCCACGACAAACTGTCTGTCTCTCCAGAAGGGTTGTCCAATACAGCCTGTCTGTCTCTCTCCAGAAGGGTTGTCCAATACAAACTGTCTGTCTCTCCAGAAGGGTTGTCCAATACAGACTGTCTGTCTCTCCAGAAGGGTTGTCCACTACAAACTGTCTGTCTCTCCAGAAGGGTTGTCCAATACAGACTGTCTGTCTCTCCAGAAGGGTTGTCCAATACAAACTGTCTGTCTCTCCAGAAGGGTTGTCCAATACAAACTGTCTGTCTCTCCAGGAGGGTTGTCCAATACAAACTGTCTGTCTCTCCAGAAGGGTTGTCCAATACAGACTGTCTGTCTTTCTCCAGAAGGGTTGTCCGATACAGTCTGTCTATCTCTCCAGAAGGGTTGTCCAATAGAAACTGTCTGTCTCTCCAGAAGGGTTGTCTACAACAAACTGTCTGTCTCTCCAGAAGGTTTGTCCACGACAAACTGTCTGTCTCTCCAGAAGGGTTGTCCACTACAAACTGTCTGTCTCTCTCCAGAAGGGTTGTCCACTACAGACTGTCTGTCTCTCTCCAGAAGGGTTGTCCAATACAGACTGTCTGTCTCTCTCCAGAAGGGTTGTCCAATACAGACTGTCTGTCTCTCCAGAAGGGTTGTCCACTACAGACTGTCTGTCTCTCCAGAAGGGTTGTCCACTATAGACTGTCTGTCTCTCCAGAAGGGTTGCCCACGACAAACTGTCTGTCTCTCCAGAAGGGTTGTCCAATACAGCCTGTCTGTCTCTCTCCAGAAGGGTTGTCCAATACAAACAGTCTGTCTCTCCAGAAGGGTTGTCCAATACAGACTGTCTGTCTCTCCAGAAGGGTTGTCCAATACAAACTGTCTGTCTCTCCAGAAGGGTTGTCCAATACAAACTGTCTGTCTCTCCAGGAGGGTTGTCCAATACAAACTGTCTGTCTCTCCAGAAGGGTTGTCCAATACAGACTGTCTGTCTTTCTCCAGAAGGGTTGTCCGATACAGTCTGTCTATCTCTCAAGAAGGGTTGTCCAATAGAAACTGTCTGTCTCTCCAGAAGGGTTGTCTACAACAAACTGTCTGTCTCTCCAGAAGGTTTGTCCACGACAAACTGTCTGTCTCTCCAGAAGGGTTGTCCACTACAAACTGTCTGTCTCTCTCCAGAAGGGTTGTCCAATACAGACTGTCTGTCTCTCTCCAGAAGGGTTGTCCAATACAAACGGTCTGTCTCTCCAGAAGTGTTGTCCAATACAAACTGTCTGTCTCTCCAGAAGGGTTGTCCAATACAAACTGTCTGTCTCTCCAGAAGAGTTTTCCACGACAAACTGTCTGTCTCTCCAGAAGGGTTGTCCAATACAAACTGTCTGTCTCTCCAGAAGGGTTGTCCAATACAGCCTGTCTGTCTCTATCCAGAAGGGTTGTCCAATACAAACTGTCTGTCTCTCCAGAAGGGTTGTCCACTACAAACTGTCTGTCTCTCCAGAAGGGTTGTCCAATACAGACTGTCTGTCTCTCCAGAAGGGTTGTCCAATACAAACTGTCTGTCTCTCCAGAAGGGTTGTCCAATACAAACTGTCTGTCTCTCCAGGAGGGTTGTCCAATACAAACTGTCTGTCTCTCCAGAAGGGTTGTCCAATACAGACTGTCTGTCTTTCTCCAGAAGGGTTGTCCGATACAGTCTGTCTATCTCTCCAGAAGGGTTGTCCAATAGAAACTGTCTGTCTCTCCAGAAGGGTTGTCTACAACAAACTGTCTGTCTCTCCAGAAGGTTTGTCCACGACAAACTGTCTGTCTCTCCAGAAGGGTTGTCCACTACAAACTGTCTGTCTCTCTCCAGAAGGGTTGTCCACTACAGACTGTCTGTCTCTCTCCAGAAGGGTAGTCCAATACAGACTGTCTGTCTCTCTCCAGAAGGGTTGTCCAATACAGACTGTCTGTCTCTCCAGAAGGGTTGTCCACTACAGACTGTCTGTCTCTCCAGAAGGGTTGTCCACTATAGACTGCCTGTCTCTCCAGAAGGGTTGCCCACGACAAACTGTCTGTCTCTCCAGAAGGGTTGTCCAATACAGCCTGTCTGTCTCTCTCCAGAAGGGTTGTCCAATACAAACGGTCTGTCTCTCCAGAAGGGTTGTCCAATACAAACTGTCTGTCTCTCCAGAAGGGTTGTCCAATACAAACTGTCTGTCTCTCCAGAAGGGTTGTCCAGTTGTCTCACGACCAAACAAACTGTCTGTCTCTCCAGAAGGGTTGTCCACTACAGACTGTCTATCTCTCCAGAAGGATTGTCCAATAGAAACTGTCTGTCTCTCCAGAAGGGTTGTCTACAACAAACTGTCTGTCTCTCCAGAAGGTTTGTCCACGACAAACTGTCTGTCTCTCCACCACTACAGACTGTCTGTCTCTCCAGAAGGGTTGTCCACTATAGACTGTCTGTCTCTCCCGAAGGGTTGCCCACGACAAACTGTCTGTCTCTCCAGAAGGGTTGTCCAATACAACCTGTCTGTCTCTCTCCAGAAGGGTTGTCCAATACAAACGGTCTGTCTCTCCAGAAGGGTTGTCCTTTACAGACTGTCTGTCTCTCCAGAAGGGTTGTCCACTACAAACTGTCTGTCTCTCCAGAAGGGTTGTCCAATACAGACTGTCTGTCTCTCCAGAAGGGTTGTCCAATACAAACTGTCTGTCTCTCCAGAAGGGTTGTCCAATACAAACTGTCTGTCTCTCCAGGAGGGTTGTCCAATACAAACTGTCTGTCTCTCCAGAAGGGTTGTCCAATACAGACTGTCTGTCTTTCTCCAGAAGGGTTGTCCGATACAGTCTGTCTATCTCTCCAGAAGGGTTGTCCAATAGAAACTGTCTGTCTCTCCAGAAGGGTTGTCTACAACAAACTGTCTGTCTCTCCAGAAGGTTTGTCCACGACAAACTGTCTGTCTCTCCAGAAGGGTTGTCCACTGTCTGTCTCTCCACAAACTGTCTGTCTCTGTCCAGAAGGGTTGTCCACTACAGACTGTCTGTCTCTCTCCAGAAGGGTTGTCCAAGGGTTGTCCAATACAAAAACTGTCTGTCTCTCCAGTTGTCCAATACTGTCTGTCTCTCAAGAAGGGTTGTCCAATACAAACTGTCTGTCTCTCCAGAAGGGTTGTCCAATACAAACTGTCTGTCTCTCCAGAAGGTTGTCCAAGACAAACTGTCTGTCTCTCCAGAAGGGTTGTCCACACAGACTGTCTGTCTCTCCAGAAGGGTTGTCCAATACAAACTGTCTGTCTCTCCAGAAGAGTTGTCCACGACAAACTGTCTGTCTCTCCAGAAGGGTTGTCCAATACAGCCTGTCTGTCTCTGTCTGTCTCTCCAGAAGGGTTGTCCAATACAAACTGTCTGTCTCTCCAGAAGGGTTGTCCAATACAGACTGTCTGTCTCTCCAGAAGGGTTGTCCACTACAAACTGTCTGTCTCTCCAGAAGGGTTGTCCAATACAGACTGTCTGTCTCTCCAGAAGGGTTGTCCAATACAAACTGTCTGTCTCTCCAGAAGGGTTGTCCAATACAAACTGTCTGTCTCTCCAGGAGGGTTGTCCAATACAAACTGTCTGTCTCTCCAGAAGGGTTGTCCAATACAGACTGTCTGTCTTTCTCCAGAAGGGTTGTCCGATACAGTCTGTCTATCTCTCCAGAAGGGTTGTCCAATACAGCCTGTCTGTCTCTCTCCAGAAGGGTTGTCCAATACAAACGGTCTGTCTCTCCAGAAGGGTTGTCCACTACAAACTGTCTGTCTCTCCAGAAGGGTTGTCCAATACAGACTGTCTGTCTCTCCAGAAGGGTTGTCCAATACAAACTGTCTGTCTCTCCAGAAGGGTTGTCCAATACAAACTGTCTGTCTCTCCAGAAGGGTTGTCCAATACAGCCTGTCTGTCTCTCTCCAGAAGGGTTGTCCAATACAAACTGTCTGTCTCTCCAGAAGGGTTGTCCAATACAGACTGTCTGTCTCTCCAGAAGGGTTGTCCACTACAAAGGGTTGTCCACTACAAACTGTCTGTCTCTCCAGAAGGGTTGTCCAATACAGACTGTCTGTCTCTCCAGAAGGGTTGTCCAATACAAACTGTCTGTCTCTCCAGAAGGATTGTCCAATACAAACTGTCTGTCTCTCCAGGAGGGTTGTCCAATACAAACTGTCTGTCTCTCCAGAAGGGTTGTCCAATACAGACTGTCTGTCTTTCTCCAGAAGGGTTGTCCGATACAGTCTGTCTATCTCTCCAGAAGGGTTGTCCAATACAGCCTGTCTGTCTCTCTCCAGAAGGGTTGTCCAATACAAACGGTCTGTCTGTCTCTCCAGAAGGGTTGTCCAAAACAGACGGTCTGTCTCTCCAGAAGGGTTGTCCAATACAAACTGTCTGTCTCTCCAGAAGGGTTGTCCAATACAAACTGTCTGTCTCTCCAGGAGGGTTGTCCAATACAGACTGTCTGTCTCTCTCCAGAAGGGTTGTCCAATACAGACTGTCTGTCTCTCTCCAGAAGGGTTGTCCAATACAGACTGTCTGTCTCTCCAGAAGGGTTGTCCACTACAGACTGTCTGTCTCTCCAGAAGGGTTGTCCACTATAGACTGTCTGTCTCTCCAGAAGGGTTGCCCACGACAAACTGTCTGTCTCTCCAGAAGGGTTGTCCAATACAGCCTGTCTGTCTCTCTCCAGAAGGGTTGTCCAATACAAACGGTCTGTCTCTCCAGAAGGGTTGTCCAATACAGACTGTCTGTCTTTCTCCAGAAGGGTTGTCCGATACAGTCTGTCTATCTCTCCAGAAGGGTTGTCCAATACAGCCTGTCTGTCTCTCTCCAGAAGGGTTGTCCAATACAAACAGTCTGTCTCTCCAGAAGGGTTGTCCAATACAGACTGTCTGTCTCTCCAGAAGGGTTGTCCAATACAAACTGTCTGTCTCTCCAGAAGGGTTGTCCAATACAAACTGTCTGTCTCTCCAGGAGGGTTGTCCAATACAAACTGTCTGTCTCTCCAGAAGGGTTGTCCAATACAGACTGTCTGTCTTTCTCCAGAAGGGTTGTCCGATACAGTCTGTCTATCTCTCCAGAAGGGTTGTCCAATAGAAACTGTCTGTCTCTCCAGAAGGGTTGTCTACAACAAACTGTCTGTCTCTCCAGAAGGTTTGTCCACGACAAACTGTCTGTCTCTCCAGAAGGGTTGTCCACTACAAACTGTCTGTCTCTCTCCAGAAGGGTTGTCCACTACAGACTGTCTGTCTCTCTCCAGAAGGGTTGTCCAATACAGACTGTCTGTCTCTCTCCAGAAGGGTTGTCCAATACAAACGGTCTGTCTCTCCAGAAGGGTTGTCCAATACAAACTGTCTGTCTCTCCAGAAGGGTTGTCCAATACAAACTGTCTGTCTCTCCAGAAGAGTTGTCCACGACAAACTGTCTGTCTCTCCAGAAGGGTTGTCCAATACAGCCTGTCTGTCTCTATCCAGAAGGGTTGTCCAATACAAACTGTCTGTCTCTCCAGAAGGGTTGTCCAATACAGACTGTCTGTCTCTCCAGAAGGGATGTCCACTACAAACTGTCTGTCTCTCCAGAAGGGTTGTCCAATACAGACTGTCTGTCTCTCCAGAAGGGTTGTCCAATACAAACTGTCTGTCTCTCCAGAAGGGTTGTCCAATACAAACTGTCTGTCTCTCCAGGAGGGTTGTCCAATACAAACTGTCTGTCTCTCCAGAAGGGTTGTCCAATACAGACTGTCTGTCTTTCTCCAGAAGGGTTGTCCGATACAGTCTCTCCAGAAGGGTGAATGGTTGTCCAATCTATCTGTCTCTCCAGAAGGGTTGTCCAATAGAAGGGTTGTCCAATACAGACTGTCTGTCTCTCCACTGTCTGTCTCTCCAGAAGGGTTGTCCAATACAAACTGTTGTCCAATATAAACTACAACAAACTGTCTGTCTCTCCAGAAGGTTTGTCCATCCAGACAAACTGTCTGTCTCTCCAGAAGGGTTGTCCACTACAAACTGTCTGTCTCTCTCCAGAAGGGTTGTCCACTACAGACTGTCTGTCTCTCCAGAAGGGTTGTCCAATATCAGAACTGTCTGTCTCTCCAGAAGGGTTGTCTACAACAAACTGTCTGTCTCTCCAGAAGGTTTGTCCAACAAACTGTCTGTCTCTCCAGAAGGGTTGTCCACTACAAACTGTCTGTCTCTCTCCAGAAGGGTTGTCCACTACAGACTGTCTGTCTCTCCAGAAGGGTTGTCCAATACAGACTGTCTGTCTCTCCAGAAGGGTTGTCCACTACAAACTGTCTGTCTCTCCAGAAGGGTTGTCCAATACAGACTGTCTGTCTCTCCAGAAGGGTTGTCCAATACAAACAGACTGTCTGTCTCTCCAGAAGGGTTGTCCAACAAACTGTCTGTCTCTCCACAAACTGTCTGTCTCTCCAGAAGAGGGTTGTCCAATACAAACTGTCTGTCTCTCCAGAAGGGTTGTCCAATACAGACTGTCTGTCTTTCTCCAGAAGGGTTGTCCGATACAGTCTGTCTATCTCTCCAGAAGGGTTGTCCAATACAGCCTGTCTGTCTCTCTCCAGAAGGGTTGTCCAATACAAACGGTCTGTCTCTCCAGAAGGGTTGTCCAATACAGACTGTCTGTCTCTCCAGAAGGGTTGTCCACTGCAAACTGTCTGTCTCTCCAGAAGGGTTGTCCAATACAGACTGTCTGTCTCTCCAGAAGGGTTGTCCAATACAAACGGTCTGTCTCTCCAGAAGGGTTGTCCAATACAAACTGTCTGTCTCTCCAGGAGGGTTGTCCAATACAGACTGTCTGTCTCTCTCCAGAAGGGTTGTCCAATACAGACTGTCTGTCTCTCTCCAGAAGGGTTGTCCAATACAGACTGTCTGTCTCTCCAGAAGGGTTGTCCACTACAGACTGTCTGTCTCTCCAGAAGGGTTGTCCACTATAGACTGTCTGTCTCTCCAGAAGGGTTGCCCATGACAAACTGTCTGTCTCTCCAGAAGGGTTGTCCAATACAGCCTGTCTGTCTCTCTCCAGAAGGGTTGTCCAATACAAACGGTCTGTCTCTCCAGAAGGGTTGTCCAATACAAACTGTCTGTCTCTCCAGAAGGGTTGTCCAATACAAACTGTCTGTCTCTCCAGAAGAGTTGTCCACGACAAACTGTCTGTCTCTCCAGAAGGGTTGTCCGATACAGACTGTATGTCTCTCCAGAAGGGTTGTCCAATACAAACTGCCTGTCTCTCCAGAAGGGTTGTCCATGACAAACTGTCTTTCTCTCTCCAGTCTTTTGAATGCATATTTAATCTTCAATTCTGATGGATTTCATTTATTACGGTGGACTGGAAAAATGATTACCGCTTATCAATCCAATAAAAGACATATTTAATTTAGTTTCTAACAGCTGCTTACGTAACACTCTAGAGAGCTATTGGCTTAACTAGATCAGCAGCAACAGAGCAGAGCAGTACTCTTGCTGAGGTTGTTATAACGTTGGACGAATAACATTGTGTTTCTGTGTGCTTGCCTCAGCTAACTGAGACATGTCAGGTTTGGCTTGGCTGTTGCATAACAGCAATCTGGAAATTGGCAGTGTGCCGTCCAGTTCCCGAGAGTAGGAGAGAGAGAGATTGAAGAGGGAGGTGGGGGGTAAAGCCCCTTTGGTGCAGTGGACATACAAAATACTGTTGTTGTTATCATGGCATTGCTGTAGAAACCAAAACTGCCAGTAATCATTTTAATGATGCCGCAGACAGACAGATGGGCTAATGCCAGACTTCCTGCCTCATACAACACTTCCTGGGTGCTCAGCCAATAACCAGCCAAAGCTGTCAAGTGCCACCCAGAGCTGTCAAGCCTCCAGACACTGAAATTGATGAAATTGCTTCTTCCAATTATTGATAAACATGCCTGTTAAAAAACATACTGTTACAACTGTTAAGGCTCCATAGATTGATGATGAATTGAAAAACTTTATTGACAACTTAGATGGAAAGTTACTGAAGATGGTAGCTGACTTTATAACCACTCCTATCTGTCATATCTTTAATCTGAGCCTAGAGGAAAGTCTTTGTCCTCAGGCCTGGAGGGAAGCCAAAGTCATTCTGCTACCCAAGAGTGGTAACGCAAACTTTACTGGTTCTAACAGCAGACCTATAAGCTTACTGCCATCTCTTAGCAAACTGTTGGGGTTGACCAAATACAATGCTATTACTCTGTAAACAAATTAATAACAGACTTTCAGTATGCTTATAGATAAGGGCACTCAATATGTACTGCACTGACACAAATGATTGATGATTGGTTGAAAGAAATTGATAATAAGATTGTGGGAGCTGTACTGTTAGATTTCAGTGCAGCCTTTGATATTATTGACCATAACCTGTTGTTGAAAAGAACGTATGTGTTATGGCTTTTCAAACTCTGCCATATCGTAGATTCAGAGCCATATCGTAGATTCAGAGCCATATCGTAGATTCAGAGCCATATCGTAGATTCAGAGCCATATCGTAGATTCAGAGCCATATCGTAGATTCAGAGCATATCGTAGATTCAGAGCAATATCGTAGATTCAGAGCCATATCGTAGA
Organism: Oncorhynchus clarkii lewisi; assembly: GCF_045791955.1. Lineage (NCBI taxonomy): Eukaryota > Metazoa > Chordata > Actinopteri > Salmoniformes > Salmonidae > Oncorhynchus > Oncorhynchus clarkii. Next base: position 7,022,176 of record NC_092162.1, on the reverse strand, counting down.
TTCAGAGCCATATCGTAGATTCAGAGCAATATCGTAGATTCAGAGCAATATCATAGATTCAGAGCCATATCGTAGATTCACAGCCATGTCGTAAATTCAGAGCCATGTCGTAGATTCAGAGCCATATCGTAGATTCAGAGCCAAATTGTAGATTCAGAGCCATATCGTAGATTCAGAGCAATATCGTAGATTCAGAGCAATATCGTAGATTCAGAGCCATATTGTAGATTCAGAGCCATATCGTAGATTCACAGCCATATCGTAGATTCAGAGCCATATCGTAGATTCAGAGCCATATCGTAGATTCAGAGCAATATCGTAGATTCAGAGCAATATTGTAGATTCAGAGCCATATCGTAGATTCACAGCCATGTCGTAGATTCAGAGCCATGTCGTAGATTCAGAGCCATATCGTAGATTCAGAGCCATATTGTAGATTCAGAGCCATATTGTAGATTCAGAGCCATATCGTAGATTCAGAGCCATATCGTAGATTCACAGCCATATCGTAGATTCAGAGCCATGTCGTAGATTCAGAGCCATATCGTAGATTCAGAGCCATATCGTAGATTCACAGCCATATCGTAGATTCAGAGCAATATCGTAGATTGTCGTAGATTCAGAGCCATATCGTAGATTCAGAGCCATGTCGTAGATTCACAGCCATATCGTAGATTCAGAGCCATATCGTAGATTCAGAGCCATATCGTAGATTCAGAGCCATATCGTAGATTCACAGCCATATCGTAGATTCAGAGCAATATCGTAGATTGTCGTAGATTCAGAGCCATATCGTAGATTCCGAGCCATGTCGTAGATTGTCGTAGATTCAGAGCCATATCGTAGAGTCAGAGCCATATCGTAGCTTTCTCTGAAGTTTGCTAGAGAGCATTTGGATGATCCAGAAGAAGATTGGGTCAGACGAAACCGAAATATAACTTTTTGGTAAAAACTCAACTTGTCGTGTTTGGAGGACAAAGAATGCTGAGATGCATCCAAAGAACACCATACCTACTGTGAAGCATGGGGGTGGAAACATCAGGCTTTGGGGCTGTTTTTCTGCAAAGGGAACAGGATGACTGATCCGTGTAAAGGAAAGAATGAACGGGGCCATGTATCGTGAGATTTTGAGTGAAAACCTCCTTCCATCAGCAAGGGCATTGAAGATGAAACGTGGCTGGGTCTTTCAGCATGACAATGATCCCAAACACACCGCCCGGGCAACGAAGGAGTGGCTTCGTAAGAAGTATTTCAAGTTCCTGGAGTGGCCTAGCCAGTCTCCAGATCTCAACCCCATAGAAAATCTTTGAAGGGAGTTGAAAGTCCGTGTTTCCCTGCAACAGCCCCAAAACATCACTGCTCTAGAGGAGATCTACATGGAGGAATGGGCCAAAATACCAGCAACAGTGTGTGAAAACCTTGTGAAGACTTACATAAAATGTTTGACCTCTGTCATTGCCAACAAAGGGTATATAACAAAGTATTGAGATAAACTTTTGTTATTGACCAAATACTTATTTTCCACCATAATTTGCAAATAAATTCATTAAAAATCCTACAATGTGATTTTCTGGATTTTCTTCTTCTTATTTTGTCTGTCATAGTTGAAGTGTACCTATGATGAAAATTACAGGCCTCTCTCATCTTTTTAAGTGGGAGAACTTGCACAATTGGTGGCTGACTAAATACTTTTTTCCCCCACTGTACATACACTGTTCATACATACACCATTTTCCTCTTCCCGCTCGGTGCTTCTCTCACCCCATCCCCATCATTGCGTTTCTCAATACATACATTTTAAACAAACTTACAAACAGAAATTAAACAAAAAACCTCAGTTTAAACCAAGAGGTTAGGTTCCACACATGGAACGTACAGTGTAGTTCTGAAATACATAGATCCCCATCATTCTAAGAGAATCCTTGCAGCATAATAGCTGATACCTCAGGTTCTAGGTAATTTAGATAAGGTTCCCATACTTTGTAGAACTGATCTGTTTTAGAATGCAATGTACATGTCAGATATTCCAGAGGCACCCATTCAAATAGTATCTTATGTCAATCTTTAATAGAAGGAACCTTATCACTGTAAAAGGATGTTTTTCCTCGCTGCGAAGGTAAGGATGTTGTAAAGCCTCCTCTTACCCACAGAAGTAACATGCCTACTAGGGAGACCCAACAGTAAAGAAACTGAGTCCAATTCTAGATCAACCCCTAGGATCTTTTCAATTTCTTGCAGAACACCAGACCAGTATCTTTGTATTTTGGTACATGACCATAAACAATGTGTTAGGGTGCCTGTATCAGTTTTGCATTTAAGACACTGAGGAGAAAAGGAAGTGGGGCTAAAAGCATGTCTGCGATTTGGGGATATATGCAATCTGTGTATTATTCTTAATTGGATTGCTCTAGTGCAATTACATATAGATATTGTTTTTGCATATCTCAAAATGTCCTCCCACATCTCTTCGTCAATAGTAACAGACAATTATTTCTCCCACACTTGTTTCACCCTCTGTGTGTTGACAGCAGAAAAGGACCTTAAAGCATCATAAAACAGACTTACAGACATTTTCCTTTGTGGGGAAAAAAAGCATTCTTTCAATGACAGACATATCAGGGTTACCTATTAAGGTGGTGCTCTTCAGAATATAATGTCTTACTTGTAGGAAGCGGAAAAAGTCCTGCTTTGGGATATTTCTCGACCATCTGCTCAAATGACAATAAGATCTTAGCAAATAAGTCATTTAGTCTGCGTATGCCCTTATTAAGCCAAAAGTTAAAGCCAGCATCCAGCAATCCTGGACCAAAATCTGGGTTGTTAAGAATTGGGGTAAGAGCAGAGGTTAGTTTGGACCTTCCCAGGAAGCGTTGAACTGACCTCCATACTTTGAGTGTGTTATGTGTAACGGGATTATTGCAGTGATCTTCTACAGACTTGAAACTTCTGAAAAATAAAAGATCCTGTAAGGGGTATTTTGAAAGAGAAGTCTCAATGTCTAACCAAATAGAGGAGTCATCGTTTGTGATCCAGTCAGAAATATAACATAGGTGGGCACACCTGATATTGGGCAGGTCCAAACTGCCCAAAGAACTTGGCAGCTGCAATATTGCCATCTTAAGTCTTGGCTTGCGTTTACTCCATATAAAGGAACTTAGCCATCCATTTACATCCTTGATTACCTTATTGGAGAGTAATACTGGGATCATTTGGATTGGGTAAAGTAGTCTAGGTAAAATGTTCATTTTCAAGAGGGATATTCTACCCAACCAAGAAATCGGGAGAGAGTTCCAGCGCTCCAGATCCTGTCTTATTGCATCAAACAAGGGAACAAAATTGGCTTTGTACATTTGCTGGAATTTAGGAGTTACAAATGTACCCAGATACATAAAACCTGAGGGAGACCATTTAAAAGGGAAGTGGGAGAAGTATTAGGTACAGAATGAAGGTTACCAAGTGGCATAGCCTCTGATTTAGTTAACCTGTTAGAGCTCTAGGGGCGCTATTTCATTTTTGGATAAAAAACGTTCCCGTTTTAAGCGCGATATTTTGTCACGAAAAGATGCTCGACTATGCATATTCTTGAGTTCTTCAGTTTTGGAAAGAAAACACTCTGAAGTTTCAGAATCTGCAAAGATTTTGTCTGTAAGTGCCCCAGAACTCATTCTACAGGCGAAACCAAGATGATGCATCACCCAGGAATTAGCAGAATTTCTGAAGCTCTGTTTTCCATTCTCTCCTTATATGGCTGTGATTGCGCAACGAATGAGCCTACACTTTCTGTCGTTCGCCCAAGGTCTTAGCAGCATTGTGACGTATTTGTAGGCATATCATTGGAAGATTGACCATAAGAGACTACATTTTCCAAGTGTCCGCCTGGTGTCCTGCGTCGAATTCGGTGCGCAATTGCCAGCTGCTTCTACTTTACCATTTGATTCAGGGGAGAAAGCATGTGTCCAAGAACGATGTATCAATGAAGAGATATGTGAAAAACACCTTGATGATTGATTCTAAACAACGTTTGCCATGTTTTCAGTCGATATTATGAAGTTAATTTGGAAAAAAGTTCGCGTTTTGAGGACTGAATTTTCGGATTTTTTTTGGTAGCCAAATGTGATGTATAAAACGGAGCTATTTCTAATACACAAGGAATCTTTTTGGAAAAACTGAGCATCTGCTATCTAACTGAGAGTATCCTCATTGAAAACATCAGAAGTTCTTCAAAGGTAAATGATTTTATTTGAAGGCTTTTATGTTTTTGTTAATGTTGCGTGCTGGATGCTAACGCTAATGCTAACACTAAATGCTAACGCGAAATGCTAACGCTAGCTAGCTACTTTTACACAAATGATTGTTTTCCTATGGTTGAGAAGCATATTTTGAAAATCTGAGATGACAGTGTTGTTTACAAAAGGCTAAGCTTGAGAGATGGCATATTTATTTCATTTCATTTGCGATTTTCATAAATAGTTAACGTTGTGTTATGCTAATGAGCTTGCTGATAGATTTACACAATCCTGGATACATGGGTTTTTTCATAGCTAAACGTGACGCAGAAAACGGAGCGATTTGTCCTAAACAAATAATCTTTCAGGAAAAACTGAACATTTGCTATCTGAGAGTCTCCTCATTGAAAACATCTGAAGTTCTTCAAAGGTAAATTATTTTATTTGAATGCTTTTCTGTTTTTTTGTGTAAATGTTGCCAGCTGAATGCTAATGCTAAATGCTACGTTAGCCATCAATACTGTTACACAAATGCTTGTTTTGCAATGGTTGAGAAGCATATTTTGAAAATCTGAGATGACAGTGTTGTTAACAAAAGGCTAAGCTTGAGAGCTAGCATATTTATTTCATTTCATTTGCGATTTTCATGAATAGTTAACGTTGCGTTATGGTAATGAGCTTGAGTCTGTATTCACGATCCCGGATCCGGGATGGGGAGATCAGAAAGGTTAAGTTAATCTTGTAGCCTGAGAATTCGCTGAATAATTCAATAATATTATTAAGAGATGTAATTGAAGTCTCGGGACTAGAGATGATTATCAGGACATAATCAGCATACAAGCTTATTTTATGGTGAACCTCACCAATCAGCAGCCCCTGTATAGCAGGCGATGGCCTCGGCCAGTGGTTCCATAACGAGTGCAAATAGGAGAGGGGACAAAGGACAGCCCTGTCTGGTACCTCTGTATATAGAGAAGATATTTGACCTTAGCCCATTAGTCAGGACAGCAGCCTGAGGATCATCATATAAAACTTTCACCCATTTTATAGATGACCAAATTTATTTAGAGCAAAGAATAGGTAAGACCACTCCACACGATCAAATGCTTTCTCAGCATCTAGGGAGAGCACAAGACCATCCATAGCACTTTGTTGGTAGGCTTGAATTACATTAAGAAGCCGCCTGACATTGTTGCATAACTTACGGCCCTTAATGAAGCCAGTTTGGTCTCCTTTCACAATTAGTGGCAGTGAGTCCTCTAATCTTGTGGCTCGAATTTTAGAAAGCAATTTTCTATCTACATTCAGAAGGGAAATTGGTCTGTATGAGGAACAAGACTGGACATTTTCCCTTTTTGAGAATAAGTGATATGTTGGCTTCTCTCAGCATTTGAGGGAGCTGGTCATTTGAAAATGAGTGGTTAAACATATCACGCAATGGCTCAAGGATCAGGCCATGGAACTCTTTATAGAACTCACTACAAAACCCGTCTGGTCCTGGGATCTTACCATTTTTCTTAATAATTCTTAATTGCGAACATTATCTCTTCCTCTGTAATAGAGGCATTAAGGAGAGACCTCTGTTCTTCGGAGATAGTAGGGAGCTCAATCTTAGAAAATAAGTTCTCCATTAATTTGGGTGCATCATTTGGCAGTTATGAGGCATAAAGGTTTGCATAAAATGTCTTATCATATAAATGATTGCCATCAGAATCAGTAATAGTAGCAATTGACTGAGAGTCAGCTCTCTTTTTAGCTAGGTATGCCAAATACTTTCCTGGCTTATCGCCGTGTTCATATAGCTTTTGCCTGACAAATCTCATTTTCTTTTCAGCGTCCTGTGTTAGGAGAGAGTCCAACGTTGATCTAATGACTGATATTTCCTTTAATAGGGCAGGAGTGGGAGTTTTAATGTAGTCCTTCTCTTTAGTTCCTAATTCACACTCTAAAGTTTTTTGCTTTTCACGCTTTTTCCGTCTCTTAGTGGCTGTGTATAACATAATCAGATCCCTGGCGTACGCTTTACAGGTTTCCCAAAGGAGCGAGGGGTTATCTGTTGATTGAGAGTTAGAGAAAAATGCTTTAAACTCTGTAATAAAATATGATGTGAATGTATGGTCTTTAAGAATGGTTGTATTCAACCTCCAATGTCTTGACCGATTGAATGCCCCGTTGAGTTTTATGTCCAGGATCACCTCCGCATGATCAGATATGACTATGCTTCCTATCCTAGCGGATAAAACAGACTGCAAAGATGTCCTGGGCATAAGAAAGTCATCTATTCTAGTCTGACATCCATGAGGTGCAGAGAAAAAAGTGAACACTCTGTTGGAGGGATGAAAGGTTCTTCAGACATCAACATACCCCAGATCATCACAAATAGCTTTAAGTGACTTAGCTTGAGGAGAGAGTGAAGCTATACCGCTGGGAAACTTATCAATAAGGGGGTTCAACAAACAATTAAAATCTCCTCCAACCACTGCAGTGTCTGAGTTTAATTCTGAAAAGTCTAGAAATACCTTAGTGAGGAAATCAGGGAGGTGGGCAGAGGGGGAAGTACATATTCATTATGGAAATGTTCTGCCCTTGTAAAGTACCATTAATTATAACAAAGCGACCAAATTTATCTTTCACACAATTCAAGACCTTAAGTGGTAGGTTATTTTTCACAAGAATTGCTACACCTCTACTTCTGGATGTAAATGATGAGAAAAACACTTGACCAAACCCCCCTTGTTGTAATTTCAGATGCTCCTTATCATCCAAATGAGTTTCTTGCAACAGGGTGATATCAATATTTTTTTATATTTTTTTAAAGACACTACCTTCTTCCTTTTAATGGGGTTATGGCTCCCTCTAATGTTCCATGTACATACACGCAGTCCGTTACCTGCCATTGTATCTTGAGCATTCAATATCCAGACTGGATCCTACTGTAAAAGTGGGGTGGTACCTTTTTCCATGTGTTGAACTCTCCTCTATCTCACTAAACATAAACAAACGATATGAACCCTGAACTCGAACTATACTAAACCCGAAAATGAAACATGTAAACATCCAAAAGGGGGTTTTCCCACTAGCTAACATGCAGGGGATTTCAACTCTCCAATGTAGACTCTTAAGTCTGCATCGCCGCTCCATAGCCTCATCCTTTATATATATATGGAAATGAAAATCAATAGAAGAAGATTGAGGCTCTTCCACCTAAAACCAAGCCTGGGCACCAACATGGATTCACACATATCTCAGCCTGAGTTATAGAGGCAGTTACTTTAGCAAGAAAAATAATAAAGATACAAATATTACATAACCGGAGCACGTGAGGACTCACACCACTGTTTCATGATCAGATTACAATTAAAATTAAAAAGTTATCCAATGCTGCGGAGGTGCAGCTTAAAGTTATTTACCCGAGAGAGTCAATAAACGCAGCAGCCTCTTCGGGTGTGTAGAGTTTTTTAGGCGATCCGTTGACCATAAATCTTCAATGTGGCCGGGTACAGCAGTGCGTAGCCCATCTTCATTCTCCTGAGTCGAGCCTCATCAAACGCTTTGCGTCTTCGTACAACCGCCGTGGAATAATCATTGAAGAATGAGACCTTAGGACTTTTACGTTGACTACCTTCAGAGCCGATGTTTCTAGCCGCATCCATGACGGGCTGCTTGTCCGTGAAGTTGTGGGACTTTATAGCCACTGGCCGTGGGCGCTGATTGGGACCGGGTACCGGTGCTTGAGAGCGATGGGCTCTGTCCAGCTTCACACGACCAGCCTTAGTGTCCATTTGTAGGTAGCCAGGGATCCATTCCTCAAAAAAATGTACTGAACGTGTCCCTTCAGAATTTTCCGGGTGTCCCACAACACGAATATTGCATCGGCGTCCTCGATTATCCAAGTCGTCAATGTGCTCCGCCATTTCGCACACCTGTTTCTCAAGTGATTTTATCTTAGTGTCCATAGATGTAATTGAAGTTTCCACTGTAGCAATTCTTCCTTCTGCCTCCTCAACACATTTCACAACCCTCTGTAGTTCAGCTGAATGGCCTGCTATTGCTTCCAAGACCGTTCTTATCTTAACATTGATCACTTTAGTAATGTTATCAGTCATCTTGTGAATCACCAGGTCCATTGTGCCTGGATCCACAATGGTTTTAGCTTCGCTAACATTAGCTAGCTCCTCCTGCACATCTACAGGGATGGTGGTTTTGGTCGAGTTCTTAGTAGTTCTGTTGGGCATGTTGTCTGAGATTTTTGAGAAATAGCCGTCAAGACTCATTGTAGGATAACTTATTTAGCCAATTCTGCCACTTTTTTAAGCTTGGAGATTAATGTAAAAATATACATTTACGAATGCCACGGGAGCTCGCTGAAACACAGTGTCCTCTCTACGGTGCCATTTTGTCCCCCCAAAGTTTTTTTTTAATGGAAGCTTCTCTAATATCAAACATGTAAAGTGTGGTGTACCACAGGGCAGCTCCCTAGGCCCTCTACTCTTTTCAACTCATACCAATGACCTGCCACTGGCATTAAACAAAGCATGTCTGTCCATGTATGCTGATGATTCAACCATACACACATCAGGGTGGCCAGTGGCCAGTAATAAACTGGTCCTGAACATCTCTAAAACTAAGAGCATTGTATTTGGTCCAAATCATTCCCTAAGTTCTAGACCTCAGCTGAATCTGGTGATGAATGGTGTGTCTGTTGAACAAGTTGAGGAGACTAAATTACTTGGTGTTACCTTAGATAGTAAACTATTATTGTCAAAACATATAGAGTCTGGCTAGCTAGGTCTTCATCTCTGTCTGCTGTTAGCTAGTTTCTGGCTAGCTAGGTCTTCATCTGTGTCTAGTGTTAGCTAGTTACTGGCTAGCTAGGTCTTCATCTGTGTCTGGTGTTAGCTAGTTACTGTCTAGCTAGGTCTGCATCTGTGTCTGGTGTTAGCTAGTTACTGTCTAGCTAGGTCTTCATCTGTGTCTGGTGTTAGCTAGTTACTGGCTAGCTAGGTCTTCATCTGTGTCTGGTGTTAGCTAGTTACTGTCTAGCTAGGTCTGCATCTGTGTCTGGTGTTAGCTAGTTACTGTCTAGCTAGGTCTTCATCTGTGTCTGGTGTTAGCTAGTTACTGGCTAGCTAGGTCTTCATCTGTGTCTGGTGTTAGCTAGTTACTGGCTAGCTAGGTCTTCATGTGTCTGGTGTTAGCTAGTTCCTGGCTAGCTAGGTCTTCATGTGTCTGGTGTTAGCTAGTTCCTGGCTAGCTAGGTCTTCATCTGTGTCTGGTGTTAGCTAGTTACTCTCCAGCTAGGTCTTCCGCTGTGTCTGGTGTAGGATAGTTACTGGCTAGCTAGGTCTTCATCTGTGTCTGGTGTTAGCTAGTTCCTGGTTAACTAGGTCTTCAGCCAGCATGGAGCAAAAGGGTGGAAAGGGCCGTTCAAAACTCTGACGCAGTTGTCAAATCATTACATCCATCAGTGCTGCTGTGAACTGCATCACAAGAGACATGCCAAAGGAAATATATACGGTAGAAGAACACGTTATATCATTGATGCAATTTCAATGTTGTTTGAGTTGCTTTGTTTATCACCAAATGTGCTTGAGATGATTTTACAACAACACTGCTCACTGCATCCGAGTTGCTTAACATAGGCGTTTCAAAGAGCTGTCAGTCAAGGTGAGCTCATGAATATTAGCTCCCCGCCCACTCAGCCTGTCTTTTCAAACTTCCTGGTAGTTAGCCATGAGAGAAAAAGTACTTTTCAGAATGATTGTTTAGGACCTTTAGTACAATACAATATGTATTTCATAGTCCTTATTTTGAGGGCTTACACTAAAATATACTGGGTTGCTTAGCTGACCCAACTGCTGGGTTGCAGGCATTGGGTCACTTAGTTGGGTTGTTTTTTAAAAAGAGCAAGGTTGGTTTGTTGATGCTGGGTTATTGAGATATGAACCAGTAGAGGCTTGGCTTAGTAGGAGTGTGGCTTTCAGTCCTTTATGGCAACCCGTGAGAGTAAATGTCATTACGGTTAATCTGTTCTTTTGAATTATTGTCGCATATTATGGTCAAACACTAACACTTTTATAGCTTTAATTAAGCTTATAGAAATGTTTTAGTTCCATAAAAATGTGTGAAGATTCCAATGTGATACCACAAATGGGATAGTAACCACTTTGTTGCAATATGTTAAAATTATCATATTAAAATATGTAATTTGCATTAATATTCAAGGACAATATAACATTGCAGTGTACAAACTTAACATGATCAACAGGATTAACATTCTCACGGGTGGCCAAAAATAACAATATAAAAACCAAGCCACTAACAAACCACACCTCCTGAAAATAATCTATGGATAGCGTTAAAAAACAACCAGCTGCTTGGTCAACCTAGCATGAAAGTGAATACAATCCCAATTGATTTTCAAATTAACCCATGTCAGGGTAATCCAAACAATCCAACATATTGGGTAATTTATGCAACCTATCACATTATGCTGATTTACAAAGTGATGTATAATTTCGATTGAAATCCAGCCAAACTGGGGAAACCCAACTTCAGGACTGCAACCTGCAATCAGAATGACTGCCAGAGTTAAAAAGACTGAAAAAGGAGACTCTCTAGACCATCTAAACTGGAACAACCATTTCAGCAATGGTTCGTTTAGAAAATGTATGTCATTTATATTGGAGAAGCATAAGATCAATTCATCAATGTACATGCAAAAACATAGATAATGAAACAAACAATTCTTAAACTGTATCTGTAATAGAGCATGCTGGGAAATATGCGAATGACACAAAACAAGCAAGTATAGTGTACAGAGTCATTGTACCTATCTAAACCGCTGTGAAATATCTGTTCCATAAACAAACATATTATGTTTTCAGCTGTTTGAAGCTGGTGTACGAAAAGTAAAAGTAAAACGGGAAGCATAGAAATAGAGCACATAGAACAGATCTACCGCTTCTTAGACTTGCTTTCATTGAGAATGACAGATCTAAAACACATATTTTCTATGTGAATTTGGTTGGGTTGAACAAAAAAGTTACATAGTGCAGTTGTAGCACTCGGTGTTAAATTGAACATTGGATAATTTTCTGTCCACCATCTCTGGAGGATATCATATTCATTGGACTGTCTCTGGAGCTATGTCCTTCAAATATCAAGAGAGACAGTTCAATTTCAATGTCATGATGACTTCAATCAACTCCCTCCCAGCGGTCAGCCAGTCAGTGGGTGAGTGACATGTTCAATTTCCACTGTTTCACTTTCTCCTGACACAGTACAGCTGCAGCCTATCCCATTCACCCCGGCGGTTGGATCAATCAGTGTAGCTCTGTGTCCGCTAGAGGCCAGCTACAGAACATATTGGTCCGTGTAAAGGACACCCATATTATATCAGGCATTATCATTTCTATGGATGCAGCATTTGCATCACATTGAGCTCTGCACAGTGCAGCTGTAGCCCAGGCCTACGACTCGGTCCTCACGCTGCCCTTACCCTCTGGCCCTGACACGGAGGTTGGATCTGATTGGTTTGTTTATGACAGCTTGACGGACCGACCCTGAGCGCCTTGGCAGCCCGCGGCAACTGCCTCAACCTGGCCAGACGCGGCAATGCTGGTGTCCCTATTAGTTATAGAGCCTATATCTACTGTATGGTTCTGAATGCTCTGTCCTCGACACCTGCAAGTGACCAACAGAGAGAGAGATGATGAGACAGAGGGGTAAATAGAAAGAGAGCGAGAGAGAGAGCTTACGAGTCAGAGGTGGAAATAGAGAGAGAGAGCTGATGAGGCAGAGGGGAAAATAGAGAGAGAGCTGATGAGGCAGAGGGGGAAATAGAGAGAGAGCTGATGAGTCAGAGGGGAAAATATATATATAGAGAGAGAGAGAGATGAGGAAGAGGGGCAAATAGAGAGAGAGAGAGCTGATGAGGCAGAGGGGAAATAGAGAGAGAGAGAGAGAGAGAGAGAGAGAGAGAGAGAGAGAGAGAGAGAGATGATGAGCCAGAAGGGAAAATAGAGAGGGAGAGAGCTGATGTGTCAGAGGGGGAAATAGGGAGAGCTGACAAGGCAGAGGGGGAAATAGAGAGAGAGCTGATGAGGCAGAGAAAGAGTGAGAGAGAGCTTATGAGTCAGAGGGGGAAATAGAGACTGGAAAACAGTCCATATGAGGCCTCTTCAACCTCAGGAGGCTGAAGAAATTTGGCTTGTCACCTAAAACACTCGTAAACTTCTACAGATGCACAATCGAGAGCCCTGTTGGGCTGTATCACCGCCTGGTACGGCAACTGCTCCGCCCACAACCGTAAGGCTCTCCAGAGGGTAGTGAGGTCTGCACAACGCATCACCGGGGACAAACTACCTGCCCTCCAGGACACCTACACCACCCGATGTCACAGGAAGGTCAAAAAGATCATCAAGGACAACAACCACCTGAGCCACTGCCTGTTCACCCCGCTGTCATCCAGAAGGCGAGGTCAGTGCAGGTGCATCAAAGCTGGGACCGAGAGACTGAAAAACAGCTTCTATCTCAAGGCCATCACACTGTTAAACAGCCACCACTAACATAGAGTGGCTGCTGCCAACATGCAGACTCAAATCTCTGGCCACTTTAATACATTTAATAGATGGATTTAATAAAGGTATCACTAGTCGCTTTAAAAAACGCTACTTTATATAATGTTTACATATCCTACATTACTCATCTCATATGTATATACTGTACTCTATACCATCTACTGCATCTTTACATAATACATGTATCACTAGTCGCTTTAAATAACGCTACTTTTATAATGTCTACATACCCTACATTACTCATCTCATATGTATATACTGTACTCTATACCATCTACTGCATCTTGCCAATGCCGTTCTGTACCATCGCTCATCCATATATTTATATGTACATGTTCTTATTCCATCCCTTTTAGATTTGTGTTTATTAGGTAGTTGTTGTGAATTTGTTAGATTACTTTTTAGATATTACTGCACTGTCAGAACTAGAAGCACAAGCATTTCGCTACACTCACATTAACATCTGCTAACCATGTGTATGTGACCAATAAAATTTGAATAAACATTGAAAATGAACACATATAAAAACATTTTCCTTAAAGTATAATTTTACTAATGTTACTGTCCCCACCACAACGAAAACATATTTAAATACATGTAATTTTGTCCTTGAAACATTTAATTGAAATACTAGAGAATTCCATTAATTCCTATGGAGGATTTCTCCTACTGGGCAGTGCCAATACGGACGTCCGGTGGCTTCAAATCCCCTCAATGGCCAATACATAGCATCACATCATTGCTTTCAGTGCGCGTGTGTGCGTGCTTGCGTGTGTGTGTGAGAGAGAGAGAAAGAGAGAGCGAGAGAACGAGGAGAGAGAGAAAACACTTGGGAGAAGGAATTAATTTCCATACATTAGTGTTGGTCTATAACCTACAACAGATCAAGATAACCATTGTGAATATTGGCAAAATATATAGAAATAATCGGCTATACTGAATTAAGCTATTCACTACACAGCCCTGGCATGATCCCGGAACACATTTACCCAGGCCCATAATATAAATCAGTAGACATTGCATCCGGGTCACAGGGCGTCAATGCACACAATAATCTGAACATAAATGCAAATGCTACTGGATTGATTCAAATGACAGACACCTTGCAGCAGTAGCCTAGCAGCGGTAGCCTTGAAAGCAGCAGTCGCATCTCCTGCCAGGCAAATGCGCATAACCCAGTCGGCAGCAGCAGCGGATAATTCTTCATTGTTTAGACTTAGACCATTCAATATCAGTCACTGCTCATTCTGCAATCGGCTACTCACCATTCAATCCGTCCAACATGCAAGGGCTCTGAAGTCAGCCAAGTCAAGACAGATAAAAAAAAATAACAAATCGTGAGGATGACAGTGGCGCATAGCTTTACGGTTTGATGTAAAAATATATCTTTGCCGTCGGCATTCAAATTCTCCTTATTGTGCTATTGACACCTGGTCTAGCGGTAAATGCTCCTTGTTCGGCCGACCGCTAGCCCTTTCGCAGGCTTCTTTAGTTCCAGTCCTATTGTCTCCGCATCGCTCCTGGATGAGAGGATCTGAGAGGAGAGACGGGGAATCAAAGCTCCAGCCCCTTTTCCGCCTCAACCAATAGCAGTGGAGAATCGGTAGAAGCCTAGAAGCGCACCCTGCCTTCACGCCAGGACCGGAGCGACCGTCCTCGCTGTCTCCGTACAGATTAGAGACAACCGGGAAAGGGAAAGGGAGGAATGAGAAGGGAATTTATTGGTTGACTGTTGAAGGTATTGGGAGGGACTGTGAGGGCTATGGCATGACAGGGATTCAAGTCGTGGAAAGTGATGGGCTATATCTCAAAATTAGTAATAGGTATTTTTATAGTAGCCTAGGACTAGGACAAACTATTATTAACGCTATGATCAGCATCACCATTGGTACTGTTTCGAGCAATGCCAGCTTTGCCACTACACCCGTTGTTACATGAAGGGGGCACCATCATCTTAGTTCAGGCTGATACAGGGACAGGACGTCATCCACTAGAGTAGAACTTTGCTATCACCTTGCCAGTACTTACAGATCACTGCAGAAGAAGGAAACGAGAGCGACTATTCAACTTTAGACTATCGTACCGGGTGCACTAAACTGTCGCTGTGAGGTATGAAAAAAGCGAAATAAAAATAAAATGCTCATATTAATATATGTAAATAAGGTTAATGAAATCAATAACTTGCTAAAATCACATAACGTTCATACAGTATATTGGCCATCTCTGAGACTCACTTAGAGCATTCCTTTGATGATACAGCAGTAGCAATACAAGGATATAACATCTGGGGAAGAGACGGATTGCCTATGGGGGAGGTGTTGCCGTATATGTTCAGAGCCATATCCCTGTAATGCTTAGAGAGGATTTAATGCTGTTGAAGTGTTGTGGTTGCAGGTACACCTGCCTCGTCCAAAGTCTATTCTTTTTGCAAAGGCTGGGCCTAAAAGTTCCCAAAGTTCCCAAAGTTCCCAAAGGCTGGGCCTAAAATTGTGTATGAGATCATAACTGGCATACCAGACACCCTTGCAGGCCCAATAGCTCTGCGGGCCCAAGCACCTGTCATTGATGTCTATTTCTTTTTAAATGTCATAAATCATTTTGACAGTAACCTTCCAAAAAGTTATTAATTCATTCACCTTTTCAATTTCCATATGTACTAGGAAGCTACGTGTTTCTTTCGTGGGCTTCAAGAATGTGACCGAAAAAGTGCCTCAGGCCTTGAAAAGGAGTAATGAAAGTATAAGGGGGATATCAGCGAGCAAATGCTGTGGTCAAGGCCACAACCATGCCAGTGCAATGAGTGGAGCTTACTCCGGTGTCTAAAAGCTCATATCAGACCGAGAGACTAATGTTGTTCTTTATGAGTTTTAGTTTAGAAAACGATATCCGCAGAAACAACAGTTACAGGGATGGTAGAAACAGCTTGATTACCGACGTCAGGGAAACTGGACAGCCGGAGTGCTTCAAAAACGAATTGAGCCTCTCATTCTCCTTAATTGTCCGGCTTCAACACGTTACGGAAAGAAATTAACTGTATAGGAAGCTCTAGGACAGGTCGTCTGGATACTGGACAGGCCAAACATTTGCAGATGCAAACAGATTATCATATTTTTAGCGAACAACAGTTCTTGTGGGCTTGAACAAAAAAAGCGGTTTGTGATTTTCGTTCAAACTGGTGAACAAGCGTTTGAGTTGTGTAGTTGCAATATCAACAGTCCTTTATCTCTGGTATATCTTGGCATGCATCATTCAATACTAAGTTTAAATTGTCTGCAGTGCAATGGGCATACAGTATAATGCACAATGTTTCAGGTAAGACTGTATGTGTTTGCAATACTCAGTATAGAAAACAGTTTGGCCCGCAACCTGGACCTACAAGCCGTGGTAAAAACATTTGGACGCAAAAAAGGAGGACTTCAGGAGACCAGAGTCTCAAGTTTGATTTAATTTGATTTAGACCTAATTTAATGTACCCTTAATAGATCAGCCCATTTGTGTAAGCTATTAGCCAGACAAAACCTGAGTTCAACAATAAATAGTGGCTGAATTTATCCTCTAGCATACAACTTTTTTCCTCATTGTTAGACTATTTAATGTGTAATTTGTATTTAAAAAATTATAAATAGCACCTAAATCGCACACTGTTCTTATCGACGGGGCTGCAGTGCAGCAGGTTGAGAGCTTCACGTTCCTTGGCGTCCACATCACCAACACACTAACATGGTCCATGCACACCAAGCCAGTTGTGAAGAGGGCACGACAAAACCTATTCCCCCTCAGGAGACTGAAAAGATTTGGCAGAGGTCCTCAGATCCTCAAAAGGTTTTACAGCTGCACCATCGAGAGCATCCTGACGGGTTGCATTACTGCCTGGTATGGCAACTGCTCGGCCTTAGACCGCAAGGCACTACAGAGGGTAGTGCATACGGCCCAGTACATCACCGGGGCCAAGCTTCCTGCCATCCAGGACCTCTATACCAGGTGGTGTCAGAGGAAGGCCCTGAAAATTGCCAAAGACTCCAGCCACCCTAGTCATAGACTGTTCTCTCTGCAACCGCCCGTCAAGCGGTACCGGAGCGCCAAGTCTCGGTCCAAGAGGCTTCTAACCAGCTTCTACCACCAAGCCATAATACTCCTGAACTGCTAATCAAATAACTACCCAGACTATTTGCAAATAACTACCCAGACTATTTGCAAATAACTACCCAGACTATTTGCAAATAACAACCCAGACTATTTGCAAATAACAACCCAGACTATTTGCAAATAACAACCCAGACTATTTGCAAATAACAACCCAGACTATTTGCAAATAACAACCCAGACTATTTGCAAATAACAACCCAGACTATTTGCAAATAACAACCCAGACTATTTGCAAATAACAACCCAGACTATTTGCAAATAACAACCCAGACTATTTGCCGGTACCCCCTGTATATAGCTCTGCTATTGTTTGTTATTTACTGTCTTTTTCTAATAATTTGTTATTCTTATCTCTTACTTTTGTTGTTGTTATTTTCTTCAAACTGCGTTGTTGGTTAAGGGCTTGTAAGTAAGCATTTCACTGTGAGGTCTACTATACTTGTATTCGGCGCATGTGACAAATAAAAATTGATTTGATTTAGTACATTACAGCATCTATATATTATAGGAACAATACATAATCTATACAGTATTGGTACATCCACAATACATTAGGAATTTTATTAGGATCCCCATTAGCTGTTGCAAAAGCAGCAGATACTCTTCTTGGGGTTCAACACAAAACATGAAACATAATAAAGAACATCAATAGACAAGAACAGCTCAAAGACAGAACTACATACAATTTTTTATTGGCACACGCAGCCTACATATCAATGCCTACATATCATTGGCATACACACAAACTATCTAGGTCAAATGGGGGAGAGGCGTTGTGCCGCGTGGTGTTGCTTTATCTGTTTTTTTAAACCAGATTTTCTGTTCATTTTAGCAATATGAGATGGAAGGAAGTTTCATGCAATTAGGGCTCTAAATAATACTGTACGCTTTCTTGAATTTGTTCTGGATTTGGAGACTGTGAAAAGACCCCTGATGGCATGTCTGGTGGGATAAGTGTGTCAGAGCTGTGTGTAAGTTGACTATGCAAACAATTTGGGATTTTCAACACATTAATGTTTCTTATAAAAAGAAGAAGTGATGCACTCAGTCTCTCCTCTTAGCCAAGAGAAACTGGCATGCATATATCAGCCCCCGGATTACAATTAAGAGCAAAATGTGCCGCTCTGTTCTGGGCCAGCTGCAGCTTAACTAGGTCTTTCCTTGCAGCACTGGACCACACGACTGGACAATAATCAAGATTAAACAAAACTAGAGCCTGCAGAACTTGCTTTTTATGAGTGTGGTGTCAAAAAGGCAGAGCATCTCTTTCTTCCTGACAGACCTCTCCCCTTCTTTACAACCATTGAATCTATATGTTTTGACCATGACAGTTTACAATCTCCTCAACTTGTTCAACAACCACACCATTCATTACCAGATTCAGCTGAGGTCTAGAACTGAGGGAATGATTTGTGCAAAATACAATGCTCTTAGTTTTAGAGATGTTCAGGACCAGTTTATTACTGCCCACCCATTCCAAAACAGACTGCAACTCTTTGTTAAGGGTTTCAGTGACTTCATTAGCTGTGGTTGCTGATGTGTATATGGTTGAATCATCAGCATACATGGACGTGCATGCTTTGTTTAATGCCAGTGGCAGGTCAATGGTAAAAATAGAAAAGAGTAGAGAGCCTCTAGAGCTGCCCTGCAGTACACCACACTTTACATGTTTGACATTCGAGACGCTTCCATTTAAGAAAATCCTTTAAGTTCTATTAGATAAGATATGGCTCTGAATCTACGACATGGCAAAGGTTGAAAAGCCATAACATATATGTGTTTTAAACAACAGGTTATGGTCAATAATATCCAAGGCTGCACATCTAACAGTACAGCTCCCAAAATCTTCTTATTATCAATTTATTTTAACCAATCATCAGTCATTTGTGTCAGTGCAGTACATGTTGAGTGCCCTTCTCTATAAGCATGCTGGAATTCTGTTGTTCATTTGTTTACAGAGAAATAGCATTGTATTTGGTCAAACACACCAAGGCAACCCAGGTAGCAGCTACTCTTCCTGGAGTCCAGCAAAATCAGCAGTTACAAAAATCAGCAGCAAAATTAAGGCAGTTTGTACCATTTTTTTAAAACATTACACCACATTCACAGATGTTACAACACACTATGTGCCCTTAGGCCCCTACTCCACCACATATGTACAGTTCTAAATCCATGTGTATGTGTGTGTATAGTGCACATGTTATTGTGTGTGTGTGTGTGTGTGTGTGTGTGTGTGTGTGTGTGTGTGTGTGTGTGTGTGTGTGTGTGTGTGTGTGTGTGTGTGTGTGTGTGTGTGTGTGTGTGTGTGTGTGTGTGCAACTATGTTTGTGTTGCTTCACAGTCACCACTGTTCCATAAGGTGTTTTTTTAATCTGTTTTTTAAATCAAATTTTACTGCTTTCATCAGTTACTTGAAGTGGAATAGAGTTCCATGTAGTCATGGCTCTATGTAGTACTGTGCACTTCCCATAGTCTGTTATAGGACTTGGGGACTGTGAAGAGACCTCTTGTGGCATGTATTGTGGGGTATGCATGGGTGTCTGAGCTGTGTGCCAGTAGTTCAAACAGACAGCTCTGTGCATTCAATATGTCAATACCTCTCATAAATACAAGTAGTGATGAATTCAATCTCTCCTCCACTTTGAGCCAGGAGAGATTGACATGCATATTATTAATATTAGCCCTCTGTGTACATCCAAGGTCCAGCCGTGCTGCCCTGTTCTGAGCCAATTGCAATTTTCCTACATCCTTTTATTGGCACCTGACCACACGACTGAACAGCAGTCAAGGTGCTACAAAACTAGGGCCTGTAGGACCTGCCTTTGTTGATAGTGTTGTTAAGAAGGCAGAGCAGTGCTTTATTATGGACAGATTTTTCCCCATCTTAGCTACAGTTGTATCAGTATGTTTTGACCATGACAGTTTACAATCCAGGGTTACTCCAAGCAGTTTCGTCATATCAACTTGCTCAATTTCCCCATTATTTATTACAAGATTTAGTTGAGGTTTAGGGGTTTAGTAAATGATTTGCCACAAATACAATGCTTTTAGTTTTAGAAATGTTTAGGGATAATTTATTCCTTGCCACCCACTCTGAAACTAACTGCAACTCTTTGTTAAGTGTTACAGTCACTTCAGTCGCTGTGATAGCTGACGTGTATACTGTTGAGTCATTCACACACATAGGCACTCTGGCTTAACTCAAAGTCAATGGCATGTCGCTAGTAAAGATTGAAAAAGCAAGGGGCCTAAACAGCTACCCTGGGGAATTCCTGATTCTACCTGGATTATGTTTGAGAGGCTTCCTCTGTGTTCTGTTAGACAAGTAACTCTTTATCCACATTATAGCAGGCGGTGTAAAGCCATAACACAAAAGTTTTTCCAGCAGCAGTCTATGATCGATAATGTCAAAAGCCACACTGAGGTCTATCAAGACAGCCCCCAAATCATTTTATCATCAATTTGTCTCAGCCAATCATCAGTCATTTGTGTAAGTGCTGTGCTTGTTGAGTGTCCTTCCCTGTAAGCCTGCTGAAAGTCTGTAGTCAATTTGTTTACTGTGAAATAGCATTGTATCTGGTCAACAAAAAAAATCCAGAAGTTCACTAAGTGTTGGTAGCAGGCTGATTGATCGGCTATTTGAGCCAGTAAAGGGGGCTTTACTATTCTTGGGTAGCGGAATGACATTAGCTTCCCTCCAGGCCTGGGGGCACACACTTTCTAGTGGGCTTAAATTGAAGATGTGGCAAATAGGAGTGGCAATATCATCTGCTATTATCCTCAGTAATTTTCCATCCAGATTGTCAGACCCCGGTGGCTTGTCATTGTTGATAGACAACAATAATTGTTTCACATCTTACACAATGACTTTATGGAATTCAAAAGTACAATTCTTTGGTCCGACATACTTGGATGTGTAGTGTCTAGAGGTCGACCGATTAATCGGAATGGCCGATTAACATATTCTTATTTTCAATGACGGCCTAGGAACGGTGGGTTAACTGCCTCGTTCAGGGGCAGAATGACAGATTTTCACCTTGTCAGCTCGGGGGATTCAATCTTGCAACCTCACAGTTAACTAATCCAACGCTCTAACCACCTGCCTCTCATTGCATTCCACGAGGAGACTGCCTGTTACGCGAATGCAGTAAGCCAAGGTAAGTTGCTAGCTATCATTAAACTTATCTTATAAAAAACAATCAATCAATCAATCATAATCACTAGTTAACTACACATGGTTGATGATATTACAAATTTATTTAGCGTGTCCTGCGTTGCATATAATTGATGCGGTGCGTATCGTTGCTCCAATGTGTACCTAACCATGAACATCAATGCTTTTCTTAAAATCCATACACAG
The DNA here is from genome assembly GCF_045791955.1 of Oncorhynchus clarkii lewisi. Taxonomy (NCBI): domain Eukaryota; kingdom Metazoa; phylum Chordata; class Actinopteri; order Salmoniformes; family Salmonidae; genus Oncorhynchus; species Oncorhynchus clarkii. The sequence goes on along the minus strand of NC_092162.1, from coordinate 7,000,862 downwards.
AACTATATATTTTTAAACCTGCATATTTAGCTAAAAGAAATCCAGGTTAGCAGGCAATATTAACCAGGAGAAATTGTGTCACATTGCGTTCATTGCACGCAGAGTCAGTGTATATGCAACAGTTTGGGCCGCCTAATTTGCCAGAATTTTACGTAATTATGACATAACATTGAAGGTTGTACAATGTAACAGGAATATTTAGACTAATGGATGCCACCCCTTAGATAAAATACGGAATGTTTCCGTATTTCACTGAAAGAATAATTGTCGTTTTCGAGATGATAGTTTCCGGATTCGAACATATTAATGACCTAAGGCTCATATTTCTGTGTGTTATTATGTTATAACTAAGTCTATTATTTAATAGAGCATTCTGAGTGAGCGGTGGTAGGCAGCAGCAGGCTTGTATACATTCATTCAAACAGCACTTGTGTGAGTTTTGCCATCAGCTCTTCGTTGTGCGTCAAGCATTGTGCTGTTTATGACTTCAAGCCTATCAACTCCCAAGATTAGGCTGGTGTAACCGATGTGAAATGGCTAGCTAGTTAGCGGGGTGCGTGCTAATAGCGTTTCAAACGTCACTCGCTCTGAGACTTGGAGTGGTTGTTCCCCTTGCTCTGCATGGGTAACGCTGCTTCGAGGGTGGCTGTTGTCGATGTGTGGCTGTTGTCGACAGAAGCTATACTGTTACACTGGCAATACTAAAGTGCCTATAAGAACATCCAATAGTCAAAGGTTAATGAAATACAAATGGTATAGAGAGAAATAGTCCTACAATTCCCATAATAACTACAACCTAAAAGGAACCACCAGCTTTCATATGTTCTCATGTTCTGAGCAAGGAACTGAAACGTTAGCGTTCTTACATGGCACATATTGCACTTTTACTTTCTTCTCCAACACTTTGTTTTTGCATTATTTAAACCAAATTCAACATGTTTCATTATTTATTTGAGGCTAAATTGATTTTATTGATGTATTATATTAAGTTAAAATAAGTGTTCATTCAGTATTGTTGTAATTGTCATTATTACAAATACATTTTAAAAATCGGCTGATTAATCGGCATCGGCTTTTTTTGGTCCTCCAATAATCGGTATCGGCGTTGAAAAAATCATAGTCGGTCGACCTCTAGTAGTGTCAGCATTTGTTGCTGGCATGTCATCCCTAAGTTTGCTTATTTTGCCAATGAAAAAGTAATTACAGTAGTTGGCAATATCAGTTGGCTTTGTGATGAATGAGCCATCTGATTCAATGAATGATAGAGCAGAGTTCGCTTTCTTCCCCAAAATTTCACTTAAGGAGCTCCAAAGCCTTATACTATCATTCTTTATATCATTTATCTTTGTTTCATAGTATAGTTTATTTGTATTTAGTACAGTACATTTGCCAATCAGTTGGGCTGCCAGACTTATTTTCCATACCTTTTGCCTCATCCCTCTCAACCATACCATTTTTTTTGCCACTAGAGATTCTGGTTAGAATCTAGGGGCCTCATTTATAAAAACGGACTTATGGTCAATTTTGATCTTAACTATGACTTCCTGCTGGTTAAGTAAGGGTATTGCGGTTTGGGACGCATTTGCATCCAAGGCTGGCGAACGTTACATTAGCTTTATGAACAATATGTTATCAAATACAGGTGTGAGGAATTAATTGGCAGACGCAAGGTGTTTTGAATTAAAATCAGGATGCGATGTTCTATAAATAGTGTCAAATTAGTAAAATGGCTGGTCTTGTGTTATTGGAAGACACTGAAAACAGTGTTTTTATAAAATAGAGAGTTTTCGGGGACTGGAATGACTTTTTTGCTCATGATGATCCATGGCTTATAAATCGCTATCGTCTCCAAAGAAATGTTCAGTTAGATTTGTGCTCGGATTTAGCCCTTAATCTGTAAAGGAAGACACGCTGTTATCATGCCATACCCGTATCTGTCCAAGTACTGTCCACTCTGGGATTCCTCGCTACTGGGACATTCCACAGGGAAATGAGTGACAGGTCGGGTAATGAGTGACAGGTCAGGTATATCACAGCCATCATTCAGCCGCATCCTGCTACAAGTGATCGAGGCGATTCTACACTTATTGTCCACGAGATACATTAGTTTCCCATTTACAGCCGATGAACAGGCACACGTCAATGTCGAGTTTGTCCACTCATTTAATTTCACAGGGGTCATAGGTGCAGTATTTAATTTCACAGGGGTCATAGGTGCAGTATTTAATTTCACAGGGGTCATAGGTGCAGTTGCCTTGCGCGCATCGTCTGTAGATGAACATGTATATGTTAACAGGAATAATTTCCATTCATTGAATGTTCAGATCATCTGCAATGCTCGTATGCAACTGCTCAATGTATGCTCCACGTAGCCAGGGCCTACGCACGACTCATTCATTCTGCGCCACAGCAGAGTAGGCGTCTAGATAGGCGTCTAGAAGCTGGTGAAAGTGGAGGCGGGTGGCTTCTCTGTGAGTTTTTCTTTTCTTCAGTGCATAATAGCCTATTACCGGTGCAAAAATAATGTAACACAACGGTTTTACCCTATTACGTGGCTTCTCACTCCCTTTGCCGATCCCCGCTACAATTTGGCGCAAGTTTGTAGAGCGTACCATCGGACTGCTGAAGGGCCTTGATGCATCAGGTGGAAAACTCCTCTGCAGAGTAACTTCATTTAATAAAAATACAAAACTTGAATTTTATTTTAAAATGAATCAACTTAAAGCAACATATACCAACATTTTATATTCAGCATTTTATTGAAATTGCCCACCCAAAGGATCTGACCAAATAGCTGAAAACAGTTTTTAACTTGGACCTAGAGTTACTGAGATGTCCACAGAGATGAACAAGCTTGTTCATTTTGTAGCGATGCTAGTGTAAATTAATGGAATCAGCTGAAACCTATCTTTTCCACTAGCATTGCAACAAAATGCGAACAGATTTCAAGGGGACATCTCAGTAACTATAGTGCCCATTAGTAGTAGCCCAAGTTTGTTTGACAAGAACATTGGGTTGTGCAATTTCAAACCTAAATATAAAATGTTGGCCTGTTTTAAGAATGAATGGTTTCCCTCCAACCAATCAAAGTTGACAGGCATAATACTGGCGTGCGGTGTGCTCCACAACGTAGCCCTGAGGCCTGGTATTGAAATGGATGCGGAGATTAGAATGGACCCCCAAGAGCCTCCTAACCCACCATCCAATGGAGCACCTGCCCCGGCTGATGCAGTGAGAAGGAGGCAGCAGCTCATACAGAGATTGGTGGTAAGAAACAGAATGTCAGACAATATACAAAGCATAGATTTTTTATTCATGTTGTGGAAAACTTTCAACAATTGCATTATGTAAATTAACCAAAACCTTGCGTATTATTCCGAGTTCAGTCACAAACTGCCCAACCAATGTGTTCAACACGTTCTGGGTTTTCAGGACTGAGGCGGTCAACACGCAAACTGTAGATGTGGACGCAGATGTGGATGAACCCTGGACACCTGTGGCCAAACCTTCCCCCTCACTCCTGGCACCTGCGGGTCTGCTACTCTTACGAACCGGGGCCTGTGATAGAACAATTACATATTTACCTGGTTTATTTGATATTAATGGTTAACTAATGAATATTTAACTAATAGTAAGACATTTCTGTCCTGCGTCTGTGTTTTCTCCACTCTAGTTCCCTGCAGCTGATCTGGGCGTATGGTCACTGAAGATGGTTTGAGCTGACAAATGGGTTAAAGACTGATGGTGATGGTCAGAATCACGTTCATCGTCGAAGGAATGAGCGTTACACCGAGGCCTGTACTCTGGAGAGGGATCGATTTGGAGGTGGAGGGTCCAGTTCAGTTTATGTCTCAGTTGTTGAATCTTGTCATGTTCATACAAATATTTACACATGTTAAGTTTAAAATAAACGCAGTTGACAGTGAGAGGACGTTTCTTTTTTTGCTGAGTTTAGTACTCTGCATTTGTGTAAAGGTTACGTTACTTGGTCCAACACTCAAGGGTGGGCGGGTCGACCAGTCTCATTATTACAATAATTAATCGATATTAAATAAAGATGATTGCTTGAAGACTAAATCTCTCTCAGTACTGAATTTCCACGACAGGCCTCACGGACTTCATCCCTGTTTTTCCCATCATTAAGACTGTTTTCCTTCAGTCTGCTTCATGTTTTGTTTCCTTTCCTACATATCTTCCTAGTGTCGTGTCTTTGGCATCATTAAAGTGAAGACTTATTTTTTCAAATCAATTCTCTGTAATTATTATTACGTGATTAAACTAATCATGTAAATGCAAGTGACCAGGAAGTCGGGGCACCAAGAAAAATCTTCAGATTACAAAATTATAATTTTCCTAATATAACTTTTCAGATATTTTAATATCTGACCAATTAGTCTTCTAATTAATAAATCATTCTTTACCTCACGTTAGTCTCATTCCAAACGTCGTAAGTTGTTGGTTATCTGCACGAACCCAGCCTTCACTATGAATCATCCATACATCAATTGTCTTAATCATTTATTTACTAAATAAATAAATAATCACATAAATGCATAACAAAGAAACAGTAGAAACGGTTCCAAGGAAATTATAGGGGATGTGCCCCAGTGGGCTAAACCGATATGACGGCTTGGTGGACTAAAGGAAGTGAGAAGGGCGTGAAAGACAGAAGTCACTACACAGTTGATAATTATATTAATTGAAATGCTAATCCTTTGCACATGAACTCTCACTCATTCGGGAAATATTGCAATCAATATATATATTTACGCTCAGTGTGTCATCATGATCTCTGTTGGAATCGTCCGTCTT